>NC_025999.2:41285965-41332251 GCF_000442705.2 Elaeis guineensis
CTGCAATGTATCAGTGTAGGGAAAACAATTTTACAAAGTGTCAGAGAAAAATTTTGCAAAGTATCAGAGTAATAAAAATAGTTTTTCAATGTATCAGAGTAAAATTGAGTAATGTATCGGAGTAGTAAAATTGTCAAAGTATTAGAGCAATGTATTCAATATATCAGAGTGGGTTTGGGAATTTGAAAGCCTATCAAAGCATATTCAATGGTTTACAGCAAATCAGAGTATGAGTAATTTTAAAAGGTACTTATTTACAGTATATTTAGCATTTGTACTTATATTTAGCATTTGTACTTAAAATTGTCAATGTATTAATTTCTCATAATTTGTAGTGTTTGCTTTTGATGGATTTCTTTGTGTTTAATTCTCCCCCTTTTTGACATCATCAAACAAGGTTAAGTCCTTTTTCTGAAGCATTCTTTAATTTTTCCTCTTGTAGGGTTTGCTCCCCTTAATGAAGCAACTATTAACAGCAATCATAAAATGATAATACCATAAGAGAAGACAATATTTCACAAAAGAGAATATATGACCAAAGTAAGATAATCATCATTCCAAAGGTAAAGCCATAATTGTTTCAGTACATAGATTGTAACATAAAAAGTAACATACAAAGTCAACTAGCTCATGTCAATACATGGCCCCAAAAATACAGATCCTAGAGAGGACTAAACACTAAGACCTAGGATCTAGAAATGATCAATGATCAGAATCATCAGAAATGTGATAAGGATCAGATGGATCTGGATCTGAGATGCGTCCTCGACCCCATCTGCCTCTGGCACGAGAGGAAGAACTGGCACGAGCAGGCGAACGGGAGGAACTGGGTGGCTGAGAACGCTGAGAAGCTAGGGACTGAACTGAAAGGGTAAGTCTGATGGAGTCAAGTACAGTCAGTGCCCCGGAGACAGCCTGGAGAAGTGCAGTGAACTGAGTAGTAGCTTGCTCACTTGATCCTCTGATCTCCTTCCTCAGTAACTCATAACCGCCCTCAAGAGCTCCTCTGAGTCTGCCGGCCTCTGCAGTGAGATCAGTGACCTCAATCGAAGACTCCTGAGGCTGAGGGTGTGCCAAATCGAAGACCTGCCCCTGTAACTCGAGAACTCTGCCAGTCAATCTCAGAACAGTGTCCTCAAGCTGCTGAATCCTCATGGACTGATCTGCCATCATCTGATATACTGTGGAGATGTGGGGAGTCAAAGTCTGATCAGTAGAAGTAGCCCCTGGTACAAATGAAGTACTGCTCATCTGACTCGACATCAAAGAGACCATACGCTGTGCAATCCGCTCAATCTGATAATCGGACAGTGTGAACTCTGGCAGAGGTGCTCTGCTCTCTGGCTGATGCACAGGTGTGGGTATCCTGGTAAACTCAGAAGGGCCAGCCTCTGGATCTGGAAAGAACTGTATATCTGGTGAAGCTGCCCTGAAGTCATGAACAGGAGATGATGGACCTTCTTCTTCTTCAGCTCTGACTTCTGCTGTATCCTCAGCTCTTTCTTCTGCTCTCTCTTCTGCTCTTTCTTCTGTTCTCTCTTCTGCTCTTTCTTCTGCTCTCTCCTCAGCTCCCCTGATCCAACCACCACCACTTTTTGTGAACCCCATTCGATGCAAGGTGTGTAGGTTGAAGGTATCAACATGAGACAGTTTGGTGGGAGCCTCGCCCTCACAACTAACTCCAAACCTCCTGAAAACTCTAGTCAGGGCCATACCATAAGGCAAATGTGCCTTAGATCTGTTCAGAGTCTCTCTCATGGCCTCTATCATAAGTGCTGGGAGGTTTAGGGGGGTTTCTGTGATAATGTGAAACATAATGCATATGTCCCTGCCTGACAGAAGATCGTGCCTACCACTCCTAGGGAAGAAAAGTTTTGTGACCATTTGATGTAAGATTCTCATTTCTATAGGTAAAATCTTGGCCTCTAGTTTATTCAAATTCCCTTGGTAGGTTCCTCCAAGTATAACACTTATACCTTCTTCTTTCACGGGGAGTTCCATGTATGCATAACCTTCACTAGGTAAGTGTAAAATCTCCCCTAAAATGACAGGATCCAGACAGATATCAATCCCTTTCACAGTTGAAGTTACAGACCCATTTCCATAAATAAGATTCTGATAAAACTCCCTAACAAGGTCAACAAAGGTGGCTTCTTTGAGTGAACAGTAAAAGCTCCATCCCTGATTTTTGATCTTACTTGCTAAAGAAAATCCCTCACTTTCAAAGAATCGGAAGTCAATATTTTTCCCGGTTTCTACTTTTCTATCTGAGAGAGGGTTCTTACTGGGAGTTTGAGAAGACTGTGAAGGACCTTGAACTGAAGCTGGAACGGGAGCAGAGGAGGACTGTGCCGCTTGCCTTTTCCTTCTGACACTTTCTTCAAGTTTCCGGACAGACTTTCTCCTTTGGGGAAGCTTCATTTTGGTGCCATAACCTCTTCAATACCAGGCGAGGAGACTTGAGGAGCAAGTGAGAGAGTTGAGGAAGGATCACAAGAGAGTGATTTGAGGTTTTGGAGGAGAGAATGAGTGGATTTGAGAGGGACGGTGGAGTGCTAGGGCACGCTCCAACCGTGAAGAACAAGGGAAGAGGTCACAAAAGAACCTTTCCCAGAGTGGCTATTTGCGGTGGAGAGGAGGCGGGAGGAGTTCCACTAGCTCAAGCCTTGGAAATGGAGCAAATGGGAGAAGGGAGAATGGATTTCGGAAGGAGGAAGACGAGCGTGAGGGTCGGCTCACAAACAGTAATTCAACATATAAACCCTTCAGCCCGTTGGAAGTTGCTGGGAATTACAAGTTTGCCATTGAGTCGACTCATGGGTCGACTCATGAAGTTCAGAAAATCAGGAAAAATGTGAATAAATTCCAGAAAAATTTGAAATTTGGGGAGAAGGAGTTTAGCTCTAATATGAGTTTTTAGAATGAAAAACTTGAGCTTTTGGGACCAAGAAAGGTGTTGGAAATTGAGCTTTAGGAAATTTTGACAATAAATCATTGGAAATTGAAAATTAATTTAGGCAAAAGGATCAAGAATTCCTAGATTTCTCCTAATTTCACAGAATCTATCCTCACTAAGGGCCTTTGTAAAGATATCAGCTAATTGATTTTCGGTGCAAACATATTCAAGAATTATATTATTGTTTTGAACATGTTCTCTTATGAAGTGATGTCTTATTTCAATATGTTTGGATCTTGAGCGTTGAATAGGATTTTTAGATAGATTTATGGCACTTGTGTTGTCACATCTTATTGGTGTTTCATTAAGTTTAATTCCAAAGTCTTCGAGTTGTTGCTTAATCCACAAGATTTGAGCACAACAACTTCCGGCTGCAATGTATTCGGCCTTAGCCGTAGACAGTGCTACCGAATTTTGTTTCTTGCTAAACCATGAGATTAGGTTAACTCCAAGAAATTGACAAGTTCCACTTGTGCTTTTTCTATCTAATTTACATCCAGCAAAGTCAGCATCAGAATATCCTAATAAATCTATTTGTGAGTCCTTAGAGTACCATAACCCTAAAGTTTGAGTACCATTTAAGTATCTAAGGATTCTTTTAACAGCATTCAAATGAGATTCTTTAGGATTAGATTGATATCTAGCACATAAACAAACACTAAACATGATATCAGGTCTACTTGCAGTTAAATATAATAATGATCCAATCATACCTCTATAGTATTTTAAGTCTACACATTTACCTTCATTGTCCTTGTCAAGCTTACATGAGGGACTCATTGGTGTGCCAATGGGTTTGGAGTTCTCCATTCCAAATCTTTTGAGTAGTTCCTTGGTGTACTTGCTTTGGGTGATAGAGATTCCCTCTTTTGTTTGTTTGATCTGGAGTCCGAGGAAGAAGGTGAGTTCTTCCATCATGCTCATCTCGAACTCTCCCTACATAAGCTTAGCAAAGTCTTGACAAAGGGATTCATTAGTAGACCCAAAAATTATGTCATCAACATAAATTTGTATAATTAGCATATCATTTTGGTTTCTTTTAATAAATAGAGTTGTATCCACATTGCCTCTTGAGAAACCATTATTTAGTAAAAATTTGCTTAGTCTATCATACCATGCTCTAGGTGCTTGTTTTAATCCATATAAAGCCTTATTTAATTTAAAAACATGATTAGGAAAGGCATGATTTTCAAATCCAGGGGGTTGATCTACATAAACTTCTTCAGCAATAAATCCATTTAAAAATGCACTTTTAACATCCATTTGAAATAATTTGAATTTCATAAAGCAAGCATATGCAAGTAGAAGTCTAATGGCTTCTAATCTAGCTACTGGTGCAAAGGTTTCATCAAAATCAATCCCTTCTTCTTGATTATATCCTTTAGCAACCAATCTTGCTTTATTTCTAATAACATTACCATGCTCATCTAATTTATTTCTAAAGACCCATTTTGTGCCAATTATTGAACAATTTTTAGGTCTTGAAATCAAAGTCCAAACATTATTTCTTTCAAATTGATTAAGTTCCTCTTGCATTGCATTAATCCAATTATGATCTTTTTCAGCTTCTTCAATAGTTTTAGGTTCAAAATGAGATACAAAAGCACAATGATTAAACACATCTCTAAGTGAAGAGCGAGTTTTTACACCATGCATAGGATCACCAATAATTAACTCCTTAGGGTGGTTGTGAACATACCTCCATTCCTTGGGTAGGTCATTTGTACCTTGAGGTTGTTCTTGAATTTCCTCACCTATCTCATCTTGTTTGTCTTCTTGTTCCTTGTCCTCTGGAGTGGCTGAATCTTTCAGAGTGATCTCCTTCATACCTTCTATTAATGGATCTGCATCATCAACACCCTCATTCTTCCTTGAAGGAAGATCGTTAGATTCATCAAAGACAACATGAATGGACTCCTCAACTACTAAAGTTCTTTTATTAAAAACTCTAAAAGCTTTACTAGTAGAGGAGTAACCCAGAAAGATTGCTTCATCTGATTTTGCATCAAATTTACCAAGTCTTTCCTTACCATTATTTAATACAAAACATCGGCAACCAAAAACATAAAATATGCAATATTTGGTTTTCTTCCTTTCCAAAGTTCATAGGGGGTTTTCTTAAAAAATTGTCTAATTAAAGCACGATTTAGAATGTAACATGCTGTGTTAATAGCTTCCGCCAAAAATATCTTGGAAGGTTGCTTTCACAAAGTATGGTACGGGCCATTTCTTCTAAGGTTCTGTTTTTCCTTTCAACTACCCCATTTTGTTGGGGTGTTCTAGGAGCAGAGAAGTTATGGCCGATTCCATTCTCATCACAAAATTTTTCAAAGTCTTGATTTTTAAATTCAGTTCCATGGTCACTTCTAATATTTTGAATTGAAAATCCTTTTTCATTAGTGACTTTTCGATGAAATTTAGTGAAAATATGAAAAGTTTCATCTTTGTGTGCCAAAAAGAAAACCCAAGTAAAACGTGAATAATCATCTATTATTACAAAACCATATCATTTTCCTCCTAGACTTGTGGTTCTAGTTGGTCCAAATAAATCCATATGCAAAAGCTCTAATGGTCTAGAAGTTGAAACAATGTTTTTGGATTTAAATGAAACTCTAGTTTGCTTACCTAATTGACATGCATCACAAATCCTATCTTTTTCAAAATTCAGTTTAGGCAAGCCATGAACTAATTCTTTCTTAATTAATTTTGAAAGAGAATGCATGCTAATGTGAGCAAGTCTACGATGCCAAAGCCAACTAGTCTCATTAACTTTAGCATTTAAGGATACTAGGCATTGCATGTCTAATTTGGCTAAATCATTTAGATCTACCATATAAACATTGCCATGTCTATGTCCTATAAATTTGATGCCATCATTAATAGGACTAGTCACAATACAAACAGATGATTCAAAAACTACTTTATACCCTTTATCACAAAATTGACTAATGCTAAGTAAGTTATGCTTTAAACCTTTAACTAACAAAACATTTTCAATATATTTGGAGGGAGTGATACCAATGTTACCTATCCCGATGATCTTTCCTTTGCCATTATCTCCAAAGGTGACCATCCCTCCATCCTTAGCATCAAGCGTGATGAATTGTGATTCATCACCAGTCATGTGTCTCGAGCATCCACTGTCCAGATACCATTTCCTGTTTTCTCCATGGGATGCTAGACACACCTGCAAACAAATATCAAGTTTTTGTTTTAGGTACCCAAGCTTTCTTGGGTCCTTTTTGGTTAGTCAAGATGGTTCCTTTTGGAACCCATATTTTTTTTACAGTTATGTTTGCACAAGTGTAAGATTTATGTCCTATTCTACCACATTTAAAACAAGTAGTATTGGTAGGCTTGTTACTTGAATAATTTACATAAATATTTTTCAGAAATTTTTATTTCTTTAAGGGGTTATAGCCAAGTCCGGCCTTATCATATACGGCCTTTTGATTTTCAAGAATCATATTTAGTTTGTTTGAACTTAAGGTGAATTTATCTACTATAGGTTTCAGCTTATTAATATCATTCTTTAGGCTTTGGTTCTCTTGAAGCAAAGTAGATTTTTCAACTGAAAGATTTTCTGCTTGTTTTACTAAAGACTGATTTTTCAGTTTTAGTTCTTTGTTTTTCATTCCTAGTTTCTTCAATTCATCAATTAAATCATTGAAGGCTTCATGCAATTCTTCAAAAGTAAATTCACTAGGGGTTTCAGAAATTATCTCATTATCGTGTGCCATAAGGCACAGATTGGCTTGTTCTGTTGAGGTCTCCTCATCGGAGCTTGAGTCGTCGCTCGCACTCCATGTGGCCATCATTGCCTTCTTTTTGAACTTTTTGGGACCTTTCTTCAATTGTGGACATTCGGATTTGAAATGCCCCAGCTTCTTGCACTCATAGCATATAAGGGGTTGATCTTTTTCTTTCTCTTTGCTTTGTTCCCCTTTTGTGAAAGGTCTCTTTCTCATCCCCTGTTTCCTCTTTCTTAGAAACTTCTTGAATCTTCGGGTGATGAGTGCCATTTCTTCATCTTGTTCTTCATCTTCTGTGTCGTCAGTTTCTTCATCAGGAGAGGCTGTGGAATTGAGGGCAATGGTTCTCTTCTTTTTGACTTCATCCTCTTGATGTTGCTTCATGCTAAGCTCGTGAGTCATCAAGGATCCAAGAAGCTCTTCTAGAGGTAGAGTGTTCAAGTCCTTTGCTTCTTGGATAGCAGTCACCTTGGCTTCCCAGGTTCTTGGCAATGACCTGAGAATCTTCCTTACAAGCTCACTGTTAGTATAAGATTTGCCAAGACTCTTCAAACCATTAATTATATCAGTAAAGCGAGTAAACATAGCAGTTATGGACTCATCATGCTCCATTTTAAATAACTCATATTTATGTACAAGCATGTTAATTTTAGACTCCTTTACTTGATTTGTTCCCTCATGGGTTACTTCTAACCTATCCCATATTTCTTTAGCAGATGCACAGGTAGAAATGCGATTAAATTCATTTGCATCAAGTGAACAATAAAGAACATTCATAGCTTTAGCATTTAACTGTGCCAATTTCTTATCAACCTCATCCCATTCTCTTTCGGGTTTGGTTGACTCCTCACCATCTATTATCTTGGTGGGTGTGTGTGGACCGTTCACTATGATACTCCACATATCATAGTCTAGTGCTTGTATGAAAATCTTCATCCGAGCTTTCCAATAGGTGTAATTAGACCCATTGAAAAGTGGAGGTCGGTTGGTAGATTGCCCCTCGGCTAGAGAAGTGCCGACGTGGGTTGCCATAGATCTTTGGCTCTTTGATTGTTAGATCAAAGAAGGGCTAGAGCACCGGGCTCTGATACCACTTGTTGCCCAGCTATGCAACCCAAGAGGGAGGGTGAATTGGGTTTTAAAAATTTTAGGCTTAACTAATTACTTGTAAAAATTATATATCAAAAGCTTGATGAATGAGGAGAGAGACTTTAGTTTGAGATTAATTACTTAAAACAAGAATGCAAGGATATAATGGAGAATTAAAGAGAAACAATAAAGCATGCCACAAACACAATGATTTATAGTGGTTCGGTGCCAACCTTGCACCTACATCCACTCCCCAAGCTCCTACTTGGGAATTCCAATCCACTATACTTTGTATTCAACCCGAATACAACCGTCGGAAACTCCGACACTAGCTATCCCAAGCTAGTCCACTTGTTTCCCGGGTACAAGCCAACCCAATACACTCCGATTTTAGGTTCGGATCAACCTTTCCTTGTTTTGGAAACCCTCCAAAATAAAAATAATTACTCACAAGATAAAATCAGTTTAGAGCACAAATAAGTACAAGAATAGCTCCTTAAGTGAGCGAATATAACAATAAATACGCTTTACTCAAATGAAGATGCCCTTCTTGGATTTCCTCAAAGTGGATGAGAGATGAAGTAAATGCTTGAGGAGTTGGTGAGCTTGATTGATGGCTTCTTGAAGGCTTTAAATGAGCTCTTGAATGATGTTGAGTAGTTGGCTTGAAAAACCTTCTCTTGAATGCACTTGAATGCCCTCTTGAATGCTCTTGATTTTCTCTTTTCAAATCACTTGAATGCCTCTTGGATATTTGGATCTCTCTTCTTTTTGTTTTCCACCTTTTGAAACCTTTTATAGTCTTAAGAAACAAGGGAAAACAAACTAGGCAGAAAAAGAGCCGTTAGAGCACAAAAAGAAGCATTAAAAAGCAACCAAATCTGGCCAAAAACTAGCCGTTACAGGCAAATCCCGTCATATGAGTCGACTCATGAGTCGACTCATGCCTCAGGGGTCGACTCATGAGTCGACCTCTGTTGCAAAGTCCAGAGATTGGGTTTCTGGATTTTCTTGGCCCAAAACAGCAGAGGTCGACTCATGAGTCGACTCATGCCTTGTGGGTCGACTCATGAGTCGACTCACAGGTCGTGCCAAGCCAGAAAACCAGTGTGCCATGGCTAATCTTTGCGTGCCAATCAGCTCATAGTTTCATGAGTTGACTCATGAGTCGACTCATGAACTTCAAACCTTCATAACTCCAAAAATATAAGTCCAAAAACCATGAAACTTTCACCAATAGATTACATATCATTTGTTCTACACGATGATGCTATCAAATCAGAGTTTTGATGAAATTATGATTTTGCCCCTGTAGAGCATAAGGTCTTTTTCACATAAAAAATTATTTGTATCCCTTCCAACTATTTTGTAGTCATCAAAATCAATCTAGGAGCAACAGGGGTAAAAACCCGTTCTTCACTTAGAGATATAGTTAATCATTGTGCTTTTACCTAAAACTTTTGAAGAAGCTGAAAATGATCATAATTGGATTAATGCAATGCAAGAGGAACTTAATCAATTTGAAAGAAATAATGTTTGGACCTTAGTATCAAGACCTAAAAATTATTCAATAATTGGCAAAAATGGGTCTTTAGAAACAAATTAGATGAGCATAGAAATATAATTAGAAATAAAGCAAGACTGGTTGCTAAGGGATATAATCAAGAAGAAGGAATTGATTTTGATGAAACCTTTGCATCTGTTGCTAGATTAGAAGCTATTAGACTTCTACTTGCATATGCTTGCTTTATGAAATTCAAATTATTTCAAATGGATGTTAAAAGTGCATTTTTAAATGGATATATTGCTGAAGAAGTATATGTAGAACAACCCCCTGGATTTGAAAATCATGCTTTTCCTAATCATGTCTTTAGATTAAATAAAGCTTTATATGGATTAAAACAAGCACCTAGAGCATGGTATGATAGGCTAAGCAAATTTTTACTAAATAATGGTTTTTCAAGAGGTAATGTAGATACAACCCTCTTTATTAAAAGAAATCAAAATGATATGCTAGTTATACAAATTTATGTTGATGACATAATTTTTGGGTCTACTAATGAATCCCTTTGTCAAGACTTTGCTAAGCTTATGCAGGGGGAGTTCGAGATGAGCATGATGGGAGAACTCACCTTCTTCTTCAGACTCCAAATCAAACAATCAAAAGAGGAAATCTCCATCACCCAAAGCAAGTACACCAAGGAACTACTCAAAAGATTTGGAATGGAGAACTGCAAACCAATTGGCACACCAATGAGTCTCTCATGTAAGCTTGACAAGGATGATGAAGGTAAATGTGTAGACTTAAAATACTATAGTGGTATGATTGGCTCATTATTATATTTAACTGCAAGTAGGCCTGATATCATGTTTAGTGTTTGTTTATATGCTAGATATCAATCTAATCCTAAAGAATCTCATTTGAATGCTGTTAAAAGAATCCTTAGATATTTAAATGGTACTCAAACTCTAGGGTTATGGTACTCTAAGGACTCAAAAATTGATTTATTAGGATATTCAGATGCTGATTTTGCTGGATGTAAATTAGATAGAAAAAGCACAAGTGAAACTTGCCAATTTCTTGGAGTTAACCTAATCTCATGGTTTAGCAAGAAACAAAATTCGGTGGCACTGTCTATGGCTGAGGCCGAATACATTGCAGCCGGAAGTTGTTGTGCTCAAATCTTGTGGATTAAGCAATAACTCGAAGACTTTGGAATCAAACTTAATGAAACACCAATAAGATGTGATAACACAAGTGCCATAAATCTATATAAAAATCCAATTCAACACTCAAGATCCAAACATATTGAAATAAGACATCATTTTATAAGAGAACATGTTCAAAACAAAAATATAATTCTTGAATATGTTTGCACTGAAAATCAATTAGCTGATATCTTTACAAAGGCCCTTAGTGAGGATAGATTCTGTGAAATTAGGAGAAATCTAGGAATTCTAGATCCATATGCCTAAATTTTTCTCAATTTCCAAGAATTGATGTCAAAAATTCTTAAAGCTCAATTTCCAACATCTATCCTGGTCCCAAAAGCTAAAGTTTATCATTCTAAAAATTTATCTTTGAGCAAAACTCCTTCTCCCAAAATTTCAAATTTTTTTAAAATTTATTCACATTTTTTCTGAATTTCTGAACTTCATGAGTCGACCCTCATGAGTCGACTCAATGGCAAACTTGTTATTTCCTCAAACTTCCCACGGGCTCATTGTTTTTATATGGGATCCTGTTCGTGAGCCGACTCATCCTTTCATCTCCTCCTTCCAAAAGCCGACTTCCCCATTTTCTTTTGCTCCAAATCCAAGGATCTAGCTCGAGGCACTTCTCCCTCCTCCTCTCCACCAAAAATCGCCACCTTGGAAAGGGATTTTTGTGCTTTCTCCCATTGTTTGGCACGGTTGGAGCATGCCCTAGCACTCCACCGTTCTTCCCAAATCCACCTCTTTTCTCCACCAAAATCCCTCTTCACTCTCTTGTGATCCCTCCTCCACTCATTCACTTGTTCCTCCAAGTCTCCTTGCCTGCTACTGTACTGAATATGGCTCCGAAGATGAAGCTTCCCCAAAGAAGAAAGTCAGTCCGTGAGCTTGAAGAAAATGTCCGAAAGAAAAGGCAAGCTGTTCAGTCTTCCACTGCTCCCACTCCAGCTTCAGTATCTGCTCAAGGTCCCCCTCAATCCTCCCTAAGCCCCAGTAAGAATCCTCTATCTGATAGAAAAGTTGAAATCGGGAAGAATATAGATTTTCGGTTCTTTGAAAAAGAGGGTTTTACATTTGCAACCAAGATTAAAAACCAAGGATGGGGTTTCTACTGCTCCCTTAAGGAAGTCACCTATGTTGACCTAGTTAGAGAATTCTACCAGAATCTACATTATGGAAATGGGTCAGTGACTTCAACAGTCAAGGGTATTGATATTTGCTTGGATTCTAGTATATTGGGAGAAATACTTCATTTGCCTAGTGAGGGTTACTCTTATATGGAACTCCCAGTAAAAGAAGAGGGGATCAGTGTTATTCTAGGAGGAACTTATTCAGGGAGTTTAAATAAATTGGAAGCAAAGATTTTGTCCATTGAGATGAGAATCCTACATCAGATTGTAACGAAGCTCTTCTTTCCTAGGAGTGGTAGGCATGATTTACTTTCCAGCAGAGATGTAAGTATCATATTTCATGTCATCACTCAGACCCCCCTGAACCTCCCTGCACTTATGATAGAGGCGATGAGAGAGACTTTGAACAGATCCAAGGCACACTTGCCTTTTGGTATGGCCCTTACTCGAGTATTTAGGAGGTTTGGAGTTAGCTGTGAGGGGGAGGCTTCTACTAAGCTCTCTCATGTGGATACTTTCAACCAACACACCCTGCACCGAATGGGATTTACAAAGACTGATGGTGGTTGGATCAAGGGCTCTGAAGAGAGAGCTGAGGAGAGAGCTGAGGAGAGAGTGAAGACAGAACTGAAGACAGAGCTGAAGAAGAAGGTCCATCATCTCCTATCCATGACTTCAGGGCAGCATCATCGAATATCTAGTTCATTCCTGATACAGAGGCTGGCCCTTCCGAGTTTACTAGGATGCCCACACCAGTGTATCAGCCAGAGAGCAGAGCACCTCAATCAGAGTTCAGACTGGCTGACGATCAGATCGAGCAGATATCACAGCGTGTGGCCTCTTTGCTATCTAGTCAGTGGAGCAGTACTACTTTTGCACCAGGAGCCACTTCTTCTGATCAGACCATGACTCCCCACATATCCACTATGGTTTAGATGATATCAGATTAGTCCATCCAGATTCAGCAGCTTGAGGACACCGTCTGGAGACTGACTGGCAGAGTTCTTGACTTGAAGGGGCAAGTCCTTGCTTTGGCCCATCCTCAGCCATAGGAGTCCACTATTGAGGTCACAGACCTCACTGCAGAGGCTGGCAGGCTCAGAGGAGCACTGGAGGGTGGATATGAGTTACTGAGGAAAGAGATCCGAGGATCGAGTGAGCATGCATCCACTCAGTTCACTGCTCTACTTCAGTCTATTTCCAGAGCACTGAACATACTTGATTCCATCAGACTCACCCTTTCGGTTCAGTCCTTAGCCTCTCAGCGTTCTCAGCCACCCAGTTCATCTCGCTCTCCTGCTCGTGCCAGAGGCAGATGGGGTAGAGGACGCACTTCTGATCGAGATCCATCAGCTCCTCATCCCATATCTGATGACTCCGATCCATGACTTCTCATGATCATTACTAGATCTTAGGTGTTAGTGTCTTGTTCTAGGATCTGTATTTTGGGGCCATGTATTGACAATTAGCTGGTTGACTTTTCTATTATGAACTATGTATTGAAACAATTATGGTTTTATGGTATCATCTTTTACTTATATTTCTACCTTTTGTAATGATGTCGATCATATTTTGGTTATATATATTCTCCTTGTTGAAATATTATCTTCTCTTTGTTGTTGTTTGCTGTTAATAATTGCTGTATTAAGGGGGAGCAAACATCTGTGATAAACTCTAAAGGGAGAGAAATTAAAGAATGTTTCAGAAAAAGGAGGAGTTAACCATGTTTGATGATGTCAAAAAGGGGGAGAAATTAAACAAAAAAAAAATTCATCAAAAGCAAAACCATAAATTATGAGCAATTAAAGAAAAAGCAATCCATCAAAAGCAAAACCATAAATTATGAGCAATTAAAGAAAAAGCAACCCATCAAAAGCAAAACTACAAATTATGAGAAATTAATGAATGAATTGGAGAATTTAAAGAACAATATCAAAAGTACAATGCTAAGTACAATGCAAATAAGTAACTTTTAAATTACTTCTTTACATATGCTCTGATTTGCTTTAAAAATTTAAATATGCTCTGATATACTTCAAAATTCCAACTTGCTCTGATACATCTTTTGAAATTTTATTTACCTTGATACATCTTAAGAAATTTAACTTACTCTGATACATCTTAAAATTTTTAACTTGCTCTGATACATTGTAAATTTTTTTTTTCTGATAACATTGTAAAATTATTTTTCTTGCTCCGATACATTGCAAAATTTATTTTTCTCTTGCTCTGATACATCTTAAACTCAAAATGATCTAATACACTTTCCAAATCAACTCTTAAACATGCTTTGGCACACATAATTATTTTTTGTATCAAAAGCAATTAAAGCACATAATTATTTTTTGCTCTGATGCTAAAACTAAAATCAAATGAGAATGAGCAAATTTTCAAAATACAGCTTGATCTGATAACAAAAATAAGTTTTCTGCTCTATCACCAAAATCACATAATCCAATGAGCATATCTTCAAATCTTTAAGCAAATGGGCAAACTATTCTTGCATATGACCATTTATATCACATGCCAAAAGAATCATACTCTTTTCAAGCATATAAATCTATAATGCATTCACATAAATGCTTTTGTTCAAGTGTTTTGTCATCATCAAAAGGGGAAGATTGTTGCTCCTAGATTGATTTTGATGATTACAAAGCAGATTGAAGGGATACAAATATTTTTATTTGAAAAAGTCTTTATGCTCTTCAGGGGCAAAATCATAATTTTACTAAAATCCTGATTTGATAGTATCATTTGGTAGAACAAATGATTTGTAATCTATTGATGAAAATTTCATTGTTTTTGGACTTATATTTTTGAAGTTATGAATGTTTGAAGTGCATGAGTCGACTCATGAGTCAACTCATGGCACAATGAGCTGCTTGGCACGCTAAAATTTCCCTTGGCACGCTGGTTTTTTGGCTTGGCACAACCTGTGAGTCGACTCATGAGTCGACCCACAAGGCATGAGTTGACTCATGAGTCGACTTCTGCTGTTTTGGGCCAAAATATCCAGAAACCCAAATCTCTGGTTTTTGCAACAGAGGTCAACTCATGAGTCGACCCCTGAAGCATGAGTCGACTCATGAGTCGACCCCTGTGACGGGAATTGTCCGCAACGGTTAGTTTTTTTCCCGTTTTAGTTACCTTTAATGCTCACGTTAAATGCTCTAACGGCTCTTTTTCTGCCTAAAATGTTTTTTCTTGTTTCTTAAAGCTATAAAAGGTTTCAAAAGGTGAAAAACAAGAAGGGGATCTACAATATACACGAGAGATACAGGGGATCTACAATATACACGAGAGATACAAGAGATTTTGAAAGAAAAAAAGCAAGAGCGTTCAAAAGGGCATTCAAGAGCATTCAAAAAGAGGGTTTTTCAAGCTAACTTTTCAACCTTGATCAAGAGCTCTTTCAAAGCCTTCAAGAAGCCTTCAATCAAAGCTCACCTATTCCTCAAGCGTTCATTCAACTCTTCATCCACCTTGAGGAAATCAAAAAAAGGGATTCTTCATTTGAGTAAAGTGCATTTAATGTTATATTCGCTCATTTAAGGAGCTATTCTTGTACTTATTTATGCTCTAAACTGTCTTACTCTTTGTGAGTAATTGTTCTTATTTTTGGAGGGTTTCCAAAACAAGGGAAGGTTGATCCGAACCTGAAATCGGAGTGTATTGGGTTGGCTTGTATCCGGAAAATAAGTGGACTAGCTTGGGATAGCTAGTGTCGGAGGTTCCGATGTTTGTATTCGGGTTGAATACAAGTATAGTGGATTGGAATTCTCAAGTAGGAGCTTGGGGAGTGGATGTAGGTGCAAGGTTGGCACCGAACCACTATAAATCCTTGTGTTTGTGGTGTGCTTTATTGTTCTCTTTATTTCTTTATTATATCCTTGCATTCTTGCTTTAGGTAATTAATCTTGAACTAAAGTCTTTCTCCTCATTCATCAAGCTTTTAACAAATACTTTTCATAAGTAATTAGTTAAGCTTAAATTTTTTAAAAAACCCAATTCACCCCCCCCTCTTGGGTTGCATAGCTGGGCAACACTTGTATTAGTGTCTCACACAAGTGGTATATGAGATCAGCCACCCTCTCCATCGAGCATACATAGGAAGTGCTAGTCTATCTGGAACATTGATTCCCTTCTCAATGCTCCTATGACTAGAAATATTCTAAATCAAAATTTTTAGGATTTTAGGTCTCATAGGTATGATTTCATCATAACCCTAAATTCATTATCTTGATTTATGGAGTTCATCATAATCATTACAAAAGTAAGATGCAGCATATGATGAAAAATGCCTTTTATTATTTAAAGAGTCAATATATGAGTTTGGAAGAATACAAAAAAAAAATATTAAAATACAAATTTCGATTGACTTGTAGGGCATATTCTTTTCAATCTTTCACTTGCACTAAAGCCAATTGCCCTTATATTTTATCCCCATACAATCGAGATGACGATCGAACTGCTGCGTGGTAGAGCCTTAGTGAACGGATCTGCTATGTTATTCTTTGTTTTTACTCGTTCAATGACAACATCTTGTCTTTTGATTATTTCACGAATGAGATGGAAGCATCTTAGAATATGCTTAGATTTATGATGAGACTTTGGTTCCTTTGCTTGAGCAACTGCTCCAGTATTATCATAGTAAAGTGGTACTGGATTCTTAATCTCAGGAATGACACCCAATTCAGTGATGAACTTCTTTATCCAGACAGCTTCCTTAGCGGCTTCACTTGCAGCTATATATTCTGCCTTAGTGGTTGAGTCAGCTACAGTCTGCTGCTTGAAATTTTTTCAACTAACAGCTCCACCATTAAGATTAAAGACATACCCTGAAGTAGACTTGCTATCATCAAGATCTGATTGGAAACTAGAGTCAGAATAATCTTCTAGTTTTAGATCAGATCCTCCATATACCAAAAAAATATCTTTAGTCCTTCTCAGGTACTTAAAAATATTTTTCATTACTTTTCAGTACTTAAAAATAATCTTCTAGTTTTACTTTTCAATGGATTAGTCTGAAATCTACTAACTATGCCTAAGGCATAGGCAACATCAGGCCAGTACATAGCATAACATACATGATCAACCCTACTACCGAAGTGTAGGGAATAAAACTCATTCTATTTCTCTCTTCTGGTGTTTTAGGTGACATCCTTTTAGAGAGATGTATGCCTTGACTCATGGATAAGTAACCTCTTTTACTCCCATCCATGCTAAACCTCTTTAGCACTAAGTCTATGTACCTGGATTGGGATAAGCCTAACATCCTCTTAGATCTATCCCTATAGATCTTTATACCTAGTATATAGGATGCTTCACCCAAATCCTTCATGGGAAACTTACTTGATAGCCATGTCTTGATCGATTGTGACATTGGGATATTATTTCCAATAAGAAGTATGTCATCCACATATAAAACTAAGAAGACAATGGCACTCAGACTAGTCTTTTTGTATACACAAGATTCATCCATATTTTTGATAAAGCCAAATTCTTTGATGGTAATATCAAATCGGATGTTCCAACTCCTTGAGGCCTGCTTTAATCTATAAATAGATTTCTTAAGCTTGTATACCTGATTTGCTCTCCCTTTTGAGACAAATCCTTTTGGCTGAGACATGTAAACCTTTCCTCAAGAAACCATTAAGGAAGATGGTCTTTACATCTGTTGGTGCAAAAATCTGTCAGTGTTGGAGAACCTAGAGTCGAGGGAGTCACAGTCGCCGTCGGGACCTGCAAAGAAAGTCTAAACCAGAGTTGGGGGTGCTCCGACAAGACCCTCCGATGCTCAAGTCAGTTCTCTGCCTCAACAAGAATGGAGTGCTCAAACAGAAATTTTTTAGCAGAGTTTTGAGATAGAGATTAGAGCTTAAGGAATAATGTATCTAGGGGTCCCTTTTTATAGGCGGAGGGCGTAACAGATTGACAGCGATGTCTGTAGCCGCTTGGTAGTGGGCCGTTCGGGGCTATGAGGAGTTTGTTATGGAGAGTAGTGGAGTGGAGTCATGGCCTGCCACGTGGAGCCTGTTGTGGAGAGTGGGGTGATGTCTGTTGTCGTGACTCGTCAGAGCATGATGGAGCCACGTGGGATCTGTTATAGGAAGTGGAGCAGAGTCGTGGCCATTACTGTGGCCTGCCAGGGAGTCCAGGCCTGTCGACCGAAGCTCGGATGGGGTGTCTGGTGGAGAGAGGTGGTTCTCCATCTAAGAGGAGCTCGGATGTTGCTGGTGAGCCTTCTACCGTTGGGTACCTTGGGCGCTAGTGTTGCAGCGAAGGTCATCTACTGTAGAAGCTTGGTCAGGGGCTTTCTGTGGATGAAGTTCGGTTTCATGCAGAATCCGACAGAAGGTCGACCGGTAGTGGATGTCGGATGGCACTGGAGAGGTTCACCCGCTGGAGGGGTCTGGCTGCTGGAGTCCGTGTGTCATAGGAGTTCATCCGAAATCTGTCCGCTACAGAAGTTCGGTCAGAGTCCGGTTCCCATAGAAGTCCGGATGGGGATCATTTGTAGAGGAAGCTCGATCGAAGCCTGCCTGCAATAGAAGTTCGGAGGGAATTCATTCACAATAGAAGCTTAGGTGGAGGCTTATAGTAGAAATCTGACGTAGACCGCTTGTAGTAGAAATTCGAAGTAGACCGCTTGTTGTGGTAGCTCGGAGTAGACCGCTTGTGGTGGGGGCTCGGAGTCCGACCCTTGTCAGAATTCAGATGAGGCCTACCTGCAATAGGAGCACAGGGCTGAAGTCCGACTCCCTTAGGAGCTCGGACGAAGTCTACCTGCAGTAGGAGTTCGGGGAAGGAGTCCGGCTCCCGTAGGAGCTCGGATGAAGTTCGGAAGGCGATCGACTGCCATAGAAACTTGGATGGAATCCGTCTGTCATGGAGATCTGCTGTTGGAAAAGTTCGGCCACTGACGAATTGACGAAGTTTTGGAAGAAATTTGAATTGGAGTCGATCGAATCCTATTGGAAAAAAATCTGGAAGAGGTCCAGAGAATGGTTGACCCTTGTAGGAGGTCGGCCGACAGTAGAATCCCGAGAGCATTTGGAGTAGCCTGATAGACGACTGAAGAAGCTCATCGTTGGAGAAGTCCGAGAGATGCGGTAGGGGTTTGTCCATCGGGGGAACCCGGTCGACACTTGTGGAAGAAGCTGTGGGAGTTTATCCATCAGCAGAACTTGGGAATGTTGCGGAAGTTCAACCGCCAGAGAGGTTCGAAAATATATCGCCCAAGGTCGGACGTCGGCAGAGTCTCGGGAGGGTCACTCCCGACCTGAACTTCAGCTGGGGGGTATTTTATACCCAACACCAGTCCCCTTACTTCTGAGTTCGAGCTTCGAATGAAGAAAGTATAGAGAAGTTTTTACAGCCAAAGTCGCCCCCTTGAATTCTACGCACGACCGCCCTCAGAAATCCTGACATTTAATGTGCGCATGTCGGAGTCTTTTTCTAATTGGGGCGATCCGAAGAGACTTTTTGGAATTCCCGCTGGAGCGCAGTCCCAAGTGCCACACCATAATGGTCCCGCCAGCAGTCAACCATATGCCACGATGAGTGGGACACGTGGCGGGCATTGGTCGGCCTAGGGATATCCGCCGCCATGACTGTGCCAGGCCCCGTCGCTTATTTAAACCCCCTCCTTCCCTCCAGGGACTTCATTTGCCTGAGAGTCCAGACGGCACCTTTCTTTTACCCGAGAGTTCTGCCACCCATCGGCGCCCTTTTCGACCCTAAGCATTCTTTGCGTCAATCCTCGCCATCTCCGTCAGCTCCCCGCCTACGTCGGGCCAATCTAGGTTGGTCCCAAAATCTCTCTTATCATCGCTGTTGTTCCTTCCTCTTCTTGCTTTGTTTGTTCAGCTTTCGAGGGTTTATTCGCAATCTCTCCCGATCTTTCAAGATTTCCTTCTTTCTTTTCCCTTGCTGCAGGCACGGACGTAGGAGTTGCCCGGGTGGCCCTCACCGTCGACATCCCTTACAACGTCGAGCCTTCAGTCCTTCGAGCCCTTTCGAGGAGTTCTCCCATCGGGGCTTTTGCCCCAGAGGTCGGTCTCGAGGGGATGCTACGGATCGAGAGGAGTGGGAGAGGGGAAATAGTGGCCCGCAAGTTCAGCGGCTGTCGAGCTGCCACTGAAGGCTCCGACAGCTTCGAAGGGGACTTGAGGAAGAATTCCTTCAACAATAGGGATTTAATAATGGAACTAGCCAGTGAGTGCATCCTGCCCGATAATTTTGAAGTAGTTGAATGGGGCGACACCGATCAAGGGGGTAGAGTTGCCGTCATAAGCTGTGGCAGGTTTCTTGACATCGTCGGGGTCGAGGGACCAGAGGCGGTCGGCGCTGATGGTGGAACAGTAGAACTTGTTGCAGGGGTGGTGGAAGTAGCGCATGCTGACCTCGTCGAAGTACCCAGGATGGTAGTTGTCGGAGAGAACATGGTGGTGGTGCATGCCTCCGGCATTACCGTGGCCTCTGGGGTACTTCCAGATCTTCCTGATGCAGGTCGTCGTTGCCGCTGTCGTCGCTGCCGCTGCCCCTTGAGTTCTATCCCCCCTTTTCCCCCTAGGGTTAGGGTTTCGGCAATGGGGTGGAATGAGGTGGGGGGCGAGAGTCAATGGGTTCGTCACACGTACTGGGAAATACTGAGAAAGATGGAATTGGAAGGAGAAGTCAAAAGCTTGAAGCGGTCTCTAATGTATTCTTTTCAGGTCTTGTAGTATTGTTCTTCTTTCTTTGGCCTTCAGGGCTTTGTAATGTATACCTTGTTAATCGAGAATGAAAAGAAGATTTTTTGTTACCTTGCCTGCGTGTTGTGTTGAATTGTCATCCGTCGGACTTCTTTCATTTTTTATCTCATTCGATGTCGATGTTGTCCGAAGGTTCCTTGTTCATTTTTGTATTAGGTTGTCATTACCAAATTTCTTGTGTCTTTTGATTTGTTCGACGTTGACATCGTTTGAAGGTTCCTAGCCATTGTCGCGTTGATTTGCCTTTTTGTTCATGATCGTAGGTCTCTCTTTCTC
The DNA here is from genome assembly GCF_000442705.2 of Elaeis guineensis. Taxonomy (NCBI): domain Eukaryota; kingdom Viridiplantae; phylum Streptophyta; class Magnoliopsida; order Arecales; family Arecaceae; genus Elaeis; species Elaeis guineensis. The sequence continues at coordinate 41,306,640 of NC_025999.2, forward strand.
TTTCTCCTTCTTCATGGAGACGAGGTCCTTTGTGTCTTTGGTATAGTTTGGCTTCCATTTTTCACTGGTGTAGTCTGTCGCTTTTCCTTCACATCTCCCTCCTCTTTTTAAGCAAGGGTTCTCCCTAGTTTTTTATGAGGTCGCGAGAGCGTAGAAGGGCCGTCGAGAAGGTTCTCTTTTTTCTTATCAGATCTCGAATGGCCGGACCTCAGTTGGTGTCAGGATGAGGTTCTTCCCCTATTTCTGATATAGTCGATTTTAGCTCAGGTTAGGAGAGATTCTCCTTCTATTCCTAACAGGACTATGGGGGCACATATGGGCATTGCAGGGCCTCTCCCCCCATCTGGTCTAAGGGTAACTGGGCCTTTGACTTTGCTTATGTTAGGACGAGGTTCTCCTCCTATCCCTAACAGGGCTGTGGGGGCACATATGGGTGTTGCAGGGCCTCTCCCCCCATCCGGTCTAAGGGTAATCGGACCTTCGACTTTGCTCATGTTAGGGCAAGGTTCTCCTCCTGTCCCTAACAGGGCTGTGGGGGCACATATGGGCATTGCAGGGCCTCTCCCCCCTCCGGTCTAAGGAGAACCGCGCCTTCGACTTTGCTCATGTTAGGGCGAGGTTCTCCTCCTGTCCCTAACAGGGCTGTGGGGGCACATATGAGCGTTGCAGGGCCTCTCCCCCCATCTGATCTAAGGAGAACCGGGCCTTCGACTTTGCTCATGTTAGGGCGAGGTTCTCCTTCTGTCCCTAATAGCACTGTGGGAGCACATATGGGCGTTGCAGGGCCTCTCCCCCCATCTGGTCTAAGGAGAACTGGGCCTTCGACTTTGCTCATGTTAGGGCGAGGTTCTCCTCCTGTCCCTAACATGGCTGTGGGGGCACATGGGGGCATTGTAGGGCCTCTCCCCCCATCCGGTCTAAAAATAACTGGGTCTTCGATTGTGTCGAGACGAGGTTCTCCTCCTATTTCTGACATAATTTATTTCGATTGTCCTATCGATATAAGCTCGTGCCAAGAAAGAAGACATGTGGATATAAAACTTTTATTTAAAGTAAAGTTATCGGTAATACATTCGTAAATTTTTCGAGCTCCATGGTCGCGGGAGGTCTGCTCCTCCGAGTTCCTTGAGGTAGTAAGTTCTGGGCCGAACTACCTCCTTGACTTCGTACGAGCCTTCCCAATTTGGGGCAAGCTTCCCTCGATCTTGAGGTTGCGAGACAGCGGCTCATCGAAGCACTAGGTCTCCTGCTCTAAAGACTTTGTTTTTGACCCGAAAGTTGTAATAGCGGGCGACTTTCTGTCTGTAGGCTGCCATCCGAACTTGAGCTGCCTCCCACTTTTCTTCTAACAAGTCAAGGTTGGCTTTGAGACCCTGCGAATTGTGATGCTCATTGAATGCCATGACTCGTGCTGACGGGAGTTTGAGCTCAATTGGGATAACAGCCTCCGTTTTGAAGGCTAGAGCAAAGGAGGTCTCCCCCGTGGACAGTCTTTGGGTAGTTCGGTACGCTCACAACACATGATAAAGTTTGTCTGCCCAAGTTTCCTTTGCTCTTTCGAGCCTTGTCTTGATTCCTTGCAGTAGAGTTCTGTTGGTCACTTCGGCTTCGCCATTGGCCTGAGGATGGGCTACCGATGTGAAGTTGTGGGAGATGTTTAGGTCCTCGCAAAATTCGACGAACCTCGCTCCCGCAAATTATCGCCCATTATCAGTAATTAGGGTTCTCGACAGGCCGAACCTGCAAACGATTGACTTCCAGACGAAGTCTTGCACTTTAGCTTCTATGATTTTTGCCAACGGTTCGGCTTCAACCCACTTGGTGAAATAGTCAATTGCTACCAGGAGGAACTTCCTCTGCCCTGATGCCATGGAAAAAGGTCCAAGGATATCCATTCCTCATTGTGCGAACGGCCATGGGGTGCTCAAGGGTGTAAGTTCAGAGGCGGGCTGTCTCTGGATGTTAGCATATGTCTGACATCAGTCACACTTTCTGACGTATTCAATGGAGTCACGATACATTGTCGGCCAGTAATACCCTTGGTGGAGCAACTTGTGGGATAAGGATCTAGCCCCCAGATGGCTTCCGCAGATTCCTTCATGCACCTCCCATAAGGCGTAGTCAGCTTCTAAAGGCTGGAGATATTTTAAAAGGGCCAAAGAGTATGACCTCTTGTACAATTTATCCTCATAAAGGATATATCGGGAGGCTTAATTTCTGAGCTTCCGAGCTTCTTTTGCATCATGAGGGAGAACCCCATCTCTAAAATATGCTACCAGTGGGTCGATCCAACTAGGTTCATGTCCAATTTCCATCACGGGCTGCGATTCTTCCATACTTGAGCACTTCAGAACTTCAAAGAGAACTTCCTTGGGCAGTTCAGCTGGAGCCAACGTAGCCAACTTGGAGAGGAGATCGGCCCTGGTATTTTCCGTTCTTGTAATCTGCCTGATGTTGAAGCTACTAAAGGTGGGAAGGATCTCCTTTACCTTTTCAAGATATTTGGCCATGCTGTCCTCCTGTGCTTCATAGTTTCCGCTGACTTGTCCCACTACCAATTGGGAGTCGCTGTAAATTTAGAGCCGATCTACTCCTAATTCTTTGGTGATCCTCAATCCTGTGATCAGAGCTTCATATTCCGCTCTATTGTTCATTGCGGGGAACTCGAAGCGCAGTGCGTACTCCGTGACGATCCCCTCCGGACTAATCAAGATCAGGCCCGCACCTGCGCCCAACATGTTGGAGGATCCGACCACATAGAGGGCCCAAAAGCAATCAGGGGGGTCTGTTTCTTCTTCAGATGAGTTCGGTTGGGACTTCAGGCCGTTAGTTTCACCTTGTTCAGTTTCGGCCTCCTCTGGGATAGTGCATTCCACTATAAAGTCTGCCAATATCTGGGCTTTTACTGTCGGCCTAGGTTGATAGTTGATGTCAAATTCTGTGAGCTCGATCGTCTATTTCGCTATCCTCCCGGAAGCATCCACCTGGTGTAGAATCGCTTTAATCGGCTGGTCGGTGAGCAACGTTACGGTGTGCCCTTGAAAGTAAGGTCGGAGCCTCCGGGCTGCAATCAACAGGGCGTAAGTTAGTTTCTCTAATTTAGTATACCTGATTTCGACGTCTCTCAATGCACGACTGATGTAGTAGATCAGCCGTTGAATTTTTGTCTCTTCCTTGACAAGAATTGCTGTGAGAGCCATAGGGGAGATCGCCAGGTACAAGAATAACTCCTCCCCGGGCTTAGGCTTCGCCAATAGTGGAGGCGAGCCGAGGTAGTTTTTTAGTTCTTCGAACGTCTGTTGACACTCAGTGGTCCAACAAAAATTCTTCGGTCGCTTGAGGGTTTGGAAGAAGGGTAAGCACCATTCGGCCGACCTTACAACGAAGCGATTCAGGGCTGCCACCCTCCATGTAAGGTGCTGAACCTTTTTTATCGACTTCGGGGCGGCCATCTCCTGGATGGCATGAATCTTCTTCAGATTGGCTTCAATCCCGCGCCCCGATACCATGAAGCTCAGGAATTTCTCCGAGGTCACTCCGAAAGCACACTTAGTTGGGTTCAGCTTCATCTTATATTGTCGGAGGGTGCTGAAGGTCTTCTCGAGGTCGGCGACATGGTTCGTTGAAGATTTGCTTTTCACGAGCATGTCGTCCACGTAGACCTCCATGTTGCGGTCGATCTGCTCTTTGAAGATTTTGTTCACCAGCCGCTGATAAGTCGCAGCTGCATTTTTGAGGCCGAAAGGCATGACCCTGTAATAGTAAAGACCACGGTTAGTAATGAAAGCAGTCTTTTCTTCATCTTCTAGTACTATTCTGATTTGATTATAGCGGAGAATGCATCCATGAATGTGAGAAGCTCATGGCCCGAGGTTGCATCCACCAGTTGATCGATTATGGGCAGAGGGTAGCTGTCCTTTGGGCAGGCTTTATTCAATTTTTTGAAGTCTATACATATCCTCCACTTGCCGTTTGCCTTTTTGACGAGGACAATGTTGGAAATCAGTAGGATAATTGACTTCTCTAATGAATCCGGCCTTCAGAAGTTTATCCACTTCTTCGGCTATCGCCTTTAGCCTTTCTAGCGCATGACCTCGGATTTTTTCTTTCATCGGTCGATGCTTTGGATCAACGGCCAGACAATGTTCCATGACCTCTGCGTCAATCCCCAGCATGTCTGCTGGAACCCAAGCGAAAACATCCGTATTCTTTTGGAGGAAATCAACGAGCTACGTCCGCACCTCTTCCCCCAGGTTGGAGCCGATCTTCACCACATGCTCTTTATTCCCATCACTCAAAGGAATCAAAACAAGATCTTCAATTGGCCTGCCCCTTTCCTCAGCGAGGTTGTCACAGGCATCCAATCCATCGACCGGACAGAGGTCAGATCGGTCGCTTCTTTGGAAGGCTATGCTGTAGTAGTGTCTCGCAAGGCTTGATCCCCTTTGACCTCTCCGACCCCCTGGCCCATAGAAAACTTCAACTTTAAATGGTAGGTCGACACCACAGCTCGGAGGGCGTTAAGGCCGGGCCGGCCGAGTATCAGGTTATAGGCAGATGGCGCCTTTACCACCAGGAAGTCCACTCGCGCCCTGGACTGTTTCGGAAATTGACATGCAACCACAGTCAGGGTTATCATTCCTTCCACGGGCATGGTATCACCCGTGAACCCTACCAATGGGGAGTTCACCGGCCCTAAATGATCATCCGAAATAGATATTTTTGAGAATGCATCATAGAACAAAATGTCGGCCGAACTTTCATTATCGATAAGAATGCGGCGCACATCGTAATTAGCTATTTTTAAAGAAACTACGACCGCATCGTTATGAGAAAATTGAACTTCCCGAGCATCCTCCTCAGTGAAGGTTATGGATTCCTCAATCCTTTGTCGCTTGGGAGGTCCGACCAATACACCGGTTGTTCCCCACCGGGATTCCCCTGAGATGGTGTTGGTGAAGCCGGCCGTAGGCCGATTATTGGGCTGCTCCAGGCCGACTGCCGTCGCCGGAGGGAGAGGAGCCTGGAAAGCCGGAGATGAGGCCAGGGCTTGCAGAGCTCGCTGAGATCTGGCAGTAGAGGCCGTTGATCGCCTAATGGATGCCCTTCGGGGAGGCATCAGGTGGAGATCAGGCAGGCAGCCGGTGGAGGAGACATCGGAGAAGATGATCGGAGGTGGTCCCGTTGAGCACTCCTTTAAGAACAAGGGTACTGCGAAGACACGGGGCCCTTCCTCTAGCGCCAATCCTGTTGGTGCAAAAATTTGCCGACGTCGGAGAACCTGGAGTCGAGGGAGTCACGGTCTCCGTCGGGTCCTGCAAAGAAAGTCTAAACTGGAGTTGGGGGTGCTCCGGCAAGATCCTCCGATGCTCAAGTTAGTTCTTTGCCTCAACAAGAATGGAGTGCTCGAATGAAAATTTTTTAGCAGAGTTTTGAGATAGAGATTAGAGCTTAAGGAATAACGTATCTAGGGGTCCCATTTTATAGGCGGAGGGCGTAACAAATTGACAGCGATGTCTGTAGCCGCCTAGTAGTGGGCCGTTCGGGGCCATGAGGAGTTTGTTACGGAGAGTAGTGGAGTGGAGTCGTGGCCATCACCGTGGCCTGCCACATGGAGCCTGTTGTGGAGAGTGGGGTGATGTCCGTTGTCGTGACTCGCCAGAGCATAATGGAGCCGCGTGGGATCCATTACAGGAAGTGGAGCAGAGTCGTGGCCATTACTGTGGCCTGCTAGGGAGTTCAGGCCTATCGGCCGAAGCTCGGTTGGGGTGTCTGGTAGAGAGAGGTGGTTCTCCATCTAAGAGGAGCTCGGATGTTGTTGGCGAGCCTTCTACCGTTGGGTGCCTTGGGTGCTAGTGTTGCAGGCGAAGGTCATCTGCTGTAGAAGCTCGGTCAGGGGCTTTCTATGGATGAAGTTCGGTTTCATATAGAATCTGACAGAAGGTCGACCGACAGTGGATGTCGGATGGTGCTGGAGTGGTTCACCCGCTGGAGGCATCCGGCTGCTGGAGTCCGTGTATCGTAAGAGTTCGTCCGGAATCTGTCTTCTACAGAAGTTCGATCAGAGTTCGATTCTCGTAGAAGTCTAGATGGGGATCATTTGTAGAGGAAGCTCAGCCGAAGCCTGCCAGCAATAGAAGTTCAGAGGGAATTCATTCACAATAGAAGCTTAGGTGGAGGCTTACATTAGAAATCTGACGTGGATCGCTCGTAGTAGAAATTCGAAGTAGACCGCTTGTTGTGGTAGCTCGAAGTAGACCGCTTGTGGTGGGGGCTCGGAGTCTGACCCTTGTTAGAATTTGGATGAGGCCTACCTGCAATAGGAGCTCAGGGCTGAAGTCCGATTCCCATAGGAGCTCGGACGAAGTCTACCTGCAGTAGGAGTTCGGGGAAGGAGTCCGGCTCCCGTAGGAGCTCGGATGAAGTCCGGAAGGTGGTCGACCGCCATAGAAACTTGGATGGAGTCCGTTTGTCATGGAGATCTGCTGTTGGGATTGTTCGGCCACTGACGAACTGACGAAGTTCTGGAAGAAATTCGGATTGGAGTTGATCGAATCCTGTTGGGAAAAAATCTGAAAGAGGTCCGGAGAATGGTTGACCCTTGTAGGAGGTCGGCTGACAGTAGAATCTCGAGAGCATTTGGAGCAGCCTGATAGATGACTGAAGAAGCTCATCGTTGGAGAAGTCCGAGAGATGCGGCAGGGGTTCGTCCATCGGGGGAACCCAGTCGACACTTGCGGAAGAAGCTGTGGGAGTTTATCCATCAGTAGAACTTGGGAATGTTGCGGAAGCTCAACAGTTGGAGAGGTTCGAAAATATGTCGCCCAAGGTTGGATGCCGGCAGAGTCCCGGGAGGGTCACTCCCGACCCAAACTTCGGCTGGGGGGGTATTTTATACCCAACAACATCCATTTGCCAAATCTCATAATCATGGTATGTTGCTATTGCAAGCATAACCCATATAGATTTGAGCATGGCAACAGGTAAAAATATTTCATCATAATCAATACCTTATTTTTGCCTGAAACCTTTAGCTACTAATCTAGCTTTATAGGTTTCAACTTGGTCATCTACTCTAATCTTTTTCTTATAGACCCATTTGCATCCAATAGAGGTCGCACCCTCTGGTGCATCAATCAAAGTCCATACTAGGTTGGAGTATATGGAGTCCATTTCGAATTTCATAGCCTCTAGCCATTTGTCTGAGTCTTTACTCATGATGGCTTCTGTATAGGTCAAAGGTTCATCATTCTCAATAATGTGGGCTTCATTATTCTCAATAATGAACCCATACCTTATCGATATATTTCGCACTCTATCCGACCTTCAGAGAGGAGGTGTATTTTATGATTGTACTTCATTAATAGATATTTTTGGTTGAAAATCATCTTGTGCTTACATTTGTAGGTCTTGAACTTCTCCAAGTTTAATTTTTTTCCCACTATCTCTTTTTAGGATAAACTCCTTTTCCATAAAAGTAGCATATTTACTGACAAACACCTTATGTTCAGTAGGATGGTAAAAGAGGTATCCTATACTCTTTTTAGAATAGCCTACAAACAAGTATTTATCTGCCCTAGCACTCAACTTATGTCCAAAATTTTTTTTAACATAAGCTGGAAAGCCCCATATCTTAAGATACTTAAGATTAGGCTTTTCTACTCTCCATATCTCATATGGAGTGCTTGGTACAGATTTTGAAGGTACTCTATTCAGAATATAGACAACAGTTTCTAGAGCATGTTCCCAAAAAAAAATAGACAAATCTGTAAGGCACATCATGGGCCGCACCATATCTAATAAAGTATGATTCCTCCTTTCTACTACACCATTTAGCTGTGGTGTATAGGGAGGGATCCATTCGGAGAGAATTTTATTTTCTTTAAGATGATCTAGAAACTCATTTGATAAGTATTCTCTTTCTCGATCAGATTGAAGGATTTTAATATTTTTTTCAATTTATTTCTCGACCATACTTTGATACTCTTTAAATTTATCAAAAGCTTTAGATTTGTGTTTTATAAGATACATATATCCAAATCTAGATAAATCATCAGTGAACGTTATAAAATAAGAGTATCCCCCTCTGGCTTCTATTGTCATAGGACCACATACATCAGTATGTACAAATTCTAATAACTCACTTGTCCTTTCTCTATGTCCATTAAATGGAGTCTTAGATATTTTTTTCATAAGACAAGATTCACAAGTACCCAATCATTCATAATCATAAGGATCAAAAAACTCTTCTTTGTATAAATTGTTAATCTTTGTCTCACTTATATGACCAAATCGACAATGCCAAAGTAAAGTATTATTCAACTCTTCTCTCTTTTGCTTTTTACTTTCATCAATATAAAAAATATTGTCATTAGATAGAATCAGAAGACCATTATTAATAACACCATGACAAAAAAAATTATTAGAAAAAAAAATTGAGCAACTATTGCTCTTTCCATTTATTTCATAATCTCTTTGCAAAAGCAATAGCATAGAAATAATATTTCTAATGATTTTAGGCATATAATAACAGTTTCTAGCTCTAAGATCTTCTCAAAAGGTAATTTTAATATATATGTCTCCACAGCTTCTGCTTAGATGGACTCTCTTCCAACACCATAGAGCTCGAAATCACCCTTCTTCAGCACTCTAATGTTCTGTAGCCCCTGTAACAATTTGCAAATATAAAAATCGTATGCAGTATCCAATACCTAAGAGTCTAAATTAAAAGAACTTAATGATAAAATTGTATGTATCTCATACATACCTTTTGATGCGTCACTTGCACCAGCCTTTACAGTTGCAAGATGTAACATGCAATTTCTTTTTCAGAGTCCTACCTTGCCGCAGTGAAAGTAGGTACCCTGTCCTGTGACTTTCTTTCCCTTCTTCATCATCTTGCCACCCTTAGGATTTTGTGCTTTCTTTGAATCCTTAAAATCTGACTTCTTCTTAGAGATTTTACCTACAAGAAGAAGTGGAGCCTTTTCTTTTTTAATATGGCTCTCAACTGTCTTAAGCATATTCAACAACTCAGGCAAGGAGGTATTTAGATTGTTCATGTGATAGTTCACGACAAACTGAGCGAATGACTCGAGGAGTGATTGCAAGATCAAATTCTGACTTAATTATCCATCCATCACAAAATCTAGTTGACCCAATCTAGTAATCAGATTAATGACCTTCAGGACATGGTCTTGTACGGATGATTTCTCAATCATTCTAGCATGGAATAACTGCTTAGATATCTCATATCTAGCAGTCCTACTCTGTTCTCCATATAACTCTTTAAGATTGAGGAGTATGGATTGAGTATCTATGCTTTTATGCTGCCTCTGCAACTCATTGCTCATAGAGGCCAGTATGATGTACTTGATAGTTAAATTGTCATTCTTCCACATCCTGTATGTGAATACCTCCTCCTCTATAGCATCATCCCCAACCTCTCATGGTTCGAGGATGTCAAGAATATAGGAGAGCTTCTCTTGAGTGAGTACGATCTTTAAATTTCTCAATCAGTCCACATAATTAGGATCGATCAACCTGTTAGAATCTAAAATTCCTCACAATGATAGTGAAGATGCCATTTATAGAATTTAATCTATAATAATTAAAGAATATTATATAGGCAAATAACTCATGTTGACTCATACAATTAAATAAGATCTTTAGATTTAATTGTGCCTTCCACTATTTTATCAAACATCATAACCCTCTACTATGATGAATGAGACATATTTCATATTTATCTTAGTGGAATTGAGACCCTAATTCCTCATAATGATCTTGTGTTAACACAACAAACCCTTATGAGTTCATAGGTAGAAAACTCTTTCCAATTGCATCTCATGCATTTTCAATATCATATCTTAGCCTCTAAGATATTATTAGCCTTGTGTTAACACAACAAGCTATAATATTTTAGTTAAGTTAGACCCTTCATTTCAATACAGTCAAATTCTAATAAAATAACTCTTGTGTTAACACAACAAAGTAGTACATTCAAAATTACCGTAAGCGTCTTCTATGCACCAGGATTATATTATATCAATCCTTGTGACAAGTCTTGTGTTAACACAATGTTGGGTATAAAATACCCCCCGGCCGAAGTTTGTAAAAGATCGACCCTTCTAGGGCATTTTCGACTTTCGATTTTGTGTAGCGCCTCTCTGAACCCCCTCGACCGTCCGAGCTTCCATAATACCATCCGAACTTCTCCGACAATGAGCTTCTCCATCCATCTGTCAGGCCGCTCCAAAAGCTCTCTGGCCTCACTATCAGCCGACCTTCCATAGTGATCAACTATTTTTCGAACTTCTTTCGGACTTCATCAATATCCGAGCTTCTCCGATAGCGAGATTTCTACAGTAATCAGACTCCGTCCAAATTTCTACGGCGGTCGACTATCTTCAAGATTCCAACCAAGCTCCTACGAGAGCCAAACTTCTACTACGAGCGGTCTACTCCGAACTTGTACTACGAGCGGTCTACTCCAAACTTCTAGTACGAGCGGTCTACTCCAAACTCCTACAGCGGGCGGTCTACCCCGGATCTCTATTGTAGGCAAATTTCATTCAAGCCTCTACTGTAAATGCATTCCTTCCGAACTTTTATTACAGGTAGACTTCAGCGAGCTTCTTCATAGTCGGATCCCAGACGAGCTTCTACAATGAGACAGGACCCACCGACCAGGTCGCTACTCCGAGCTCCCACGACAACCGATCTTTGACCGAGCTTCTACAATAAGCGGTCTCCCTTAAGCCTTCTACAAGAACCAGACTCCATCCGAACTTCCATAGTGGATGGATATCAGATGAGCTCCTACGACGGACGGACTCTGGTAGCTGGATTTCTACAACAACCGATCGCCTCCGATGTCTGCCGAACCTCCCCAACGTCATCCGAAGTCCACCATCGGCCGACCCTCTGCCAGATTCTTCATGAAATCAAACTTCTCCGACGGATAATCTTCAGACGAGCTTCCACATCAGGCGAATCCTAGATGAACTTCTCTAGCAATCGAACTTCTATTGGACTTCACCAACGAAAAGTCTCCATCCGAGCTTCTATAGAAAATGACTCCCACTTGTGGCATCAGCGCCTGAGGCATCTGACAATAGTAGACTCGTTAGCAGCCTCAAAAACATTCGAGCTTCTCCTAGATCGATGGGATAGAGAGCTATTCTGCTCCATCAGACATCCCGACCGAGCTCCAGCCGACAAATCAGAACTCTTCGATAAGTCACGACAATGGCCACTACCCTGCTCCACTCTCTGCAACGGATTCTATGTGGCTCCACTACTCTTCGTAACAAACTCCGTACGGCTCTGAATAGCCCACTTCCAGGCGGTTACAGATGTCACTGTCAATCAGTTATGCTCTCTGTTTATAAAAAGGGACCCCCCAGATACGTTCTTCTCTAAGCTCTAAACTCTATCCCAAAACTCTACTAAAATTCCCACCCGAGCACTCCATTTCTATTGAGGCAAAGTACTGACTTGAGCATCGGAGGGTCTTACCGCAGCACCCCCAACTCTGGTTTAGACTTTCCTTGTAGGTTCTGACAGTGACTATGGTCATCTCAACTCTAGCAACTCCGGCTTCGACGGAATTCTGCACCAACAGAATTGGCGCTAGAGGAAGGGCTGTGTCTTTGTAGTACCCTTGTTCTTAAAGAAGTGCTCAACGGGACTATCTCCGATCATCTTCCCCGACGTCCTCTTCTCCTTCTCCTACTAGATCTCCACCTGATGCCTCCTCGAAAGGCATCCACCAGGCGATCCACGACCTCTGCGGCCAAATCTCAGGCTCCGACCTCGCCTCTAGTTTCCCAAGCTCCTCCTCCTCCGGCAACAGTGGTCGGTATGGAGCAGTTTAACCTGCTGGTTCAGCAGGTCAGAGGCCTCACCAAAGCAGTGCAGGCCATGTAGTAGCAACAGCAATAGCCACAGGCGTCAGTGCGGTTGGAAAGAGCATCATCGGAGTTTCAAGATCCGACAGTAGGGTGGGCCACTTGGGCCAGTCATCCTGTCTTCCCCGAAAAGAAAAATCCGAGGGTGGAGAGCCCTCAGTCTGATCATGATTCTACTCCCGGAGGATCCCTACCTTCACTCTACCAGAAGATCCTCAAAACTCACAGTCGAGAGGACCTCCTAGATCGAAGGCTCCAAGAGATGAACTGATGGATCGAAGAGCTCCACCACGCTCCCCCTACTTATGGTGAGGACATCTGTACTGACCCTCCTTTCTCTCAAATAATCATCAACACCATCTCTGGAGGGCCCCACAAGGGAGTGGCCAGTGGATCGGTCAGACCGCTCAAGCGGCAAAGAACTGAAGAATCTATAACCTTTACTAAAGAAGACGCTCGAGAGATTCAATTCCCCCATAATGATGTGGTTGTAGTTTCTTTAAATATTGCTGATTATGATGTACGCCGCATTCTTGTTGATAGTGAAAGCTCGATCGATATTTTATTTTACAATGCATTCTCAAAAATATCCATCCCTGATGGTCAGTTAGGGCCGATTAGCTCCCCGTTGGTAGGGTTTACTGGCGATACAGTGCCAGTGGAAGGAGTAATAACCTTGACTGTAGTTGCAGGTCGGTATCCAAAACAATCTAGAGCACTGGTGGATTTCCTAGTAGTGAGGGAACCTTCTGCCTACAATGCAATCCTTGACCGACCTGACGTCAACTCCCTCCGAGCTGTAGTATCGACCTACTATTTGAAGTTGAAATTTCTTACTAGCCAGGGGGTCGGAGAAGTCAGAGGAGATCAAGCCCTGGCAAGATATTACTACAACATAGCCCTTCAGAGAAAGGGACAGTTTGACCCCTGCCCGATTGATGGATTGGACACTCGCGACGATCTTGCTGAAGAAAGAGGTGAGCCAATTGAAGATCTTGTCACAATTCCTTTGAACGATGGGAATGAAGAGCACGTGGTGAAGATCGGCTCCAACTTGGGGGAAGAGGTGCGGACACAGCTTATCAACTTTTTACAAAAGAATACAGATGTTTTCGCTTGGGCTCCGATAGACATGCCAAGGATCGATGCTGAAGTTATGGAACACCGTCTGGCTGTTGATCCCGAACACCGATCGGCAAAGGAAAAAGTTCGAAGCCATGCGTCAGAAAGGCAGATGGCAATAGCCAAGAAGTTGATAAACTCCTGAAAGTCGGGTTCATCAGAGAGGTCAACTATCCGAGCTGGGTTTCCAATGTGGTCCTAGTTAAGAAGGCGAACGATAAATGGAGGATATGCATAGACTTCAAAAAGCTAAATAAAGCCTGCCCGAAGGACAGCTACCCTCTGTCCAGAATTGACCAATTGGTGGATGCAACCTCGGGCCACGAGCTTCTCACTTTCATGGATGCATTCTCCGGCTACAATCAAATTCGGATGGCGCCAGAGGATGAAGAAAAAACTGCTTTTATTACTAATCGTGGCCTTTATTTTTACAGGGTCATGCCTTTTGACCTAAAAAATGCAGGGACGACCTATCAACGGTTGGTAAACAAGATCTTCAGAGAGCAGATCGACCGCAACATGGAGGTCTACGTGGACGATATGCTTATAAAAAATAAATCCTCGATGAACCACATCGCCGACCTTGAGGAGACCTTTAGCGCCCTCCAAAAATACAAGATGAAGCTGAACCCAGCCAAGTGCGCTTTTGGAGTAACCTCAGGAAAATTTCTGGGCTTTATGGTATCGGGGCATGAGATCTAAGCAAATTCGAAAAAAAATTCATGCCATCTAGAAAATGACCGCCCTGAAGTCAATAAAGAAAGTTCAGTGCCTTACTGGGAGAGTAGCGGCCCTAAATCGTTTCATCTCAAGATAGGCCGAGCGGTGCCTACCTTTCTTTCAGACTCTCAAGCAGCCTAAGAACTTCTGTTGGACCTCTGGATGTCAGCAAGCATTTGAGGAGCTGAAGAACTACCTCAGCTCATCTCCACTATTGGCAAAGCTCGAGCCCAGAGAGGAGTTGTTTCTGTACCTGGTGGTCTCCCTTGTGGCCCTTGCAGCAGTTCTGATTAAGGAAGAAGCAAAAATTCAACGGCCGATCTACTACATAAGCCGAGTATTGAGAGACATCGAAACCAAATATACTAAGTTAGAGAAACTAACTTATGCCTTGTTGGTTGCAGCTCGGAGGCTCCGACCTTACTTTCAGGGACATACCATAATACTGCTCACCAACTAGCTGATCAAGATGATTTTGCATTGAGCGGATGCCTCTGGGAGGATAGCGAAGTGGGCAATCGAGCTTACAGAGTTCGACATCGACTATCGACCTCAGCCAGCAATAAAAGCTCAGATATTAGCAGACTTCATGGTGGAATGCACTATCCCAGAAGAGGTCGAACTTGGACGAGATGAAGCCAACAACCCAGGGCACCAGCCGAGCTTCCCTAAACAAAGAATAGATCTCCCTGATGCTTTTTGGGCCCTCTACGTGGATGGTTCTTCCAACATGTCAGGCGCAGGTGCGGGCCTGGTCTTGATCAATCCAGATGAAATTATCACGGAGTATGCGCTGCGCTTCGAATTTCCTGCAATAAATAATGGAGCAAAATACGAAGCTCTGATTACGGGACTAAGGATCGCCAAAGAGTTAGAAGTAAATCGGGTTCAAGCCTACAGTGACTCCCAATTAGTAGTGGGACAGGTCAGCGAAAATTATAAAGATCGGGAGGACAGTATGGCTAAGTATCTAGAAAAGGTAAGGGAGATCATCCCTACCTTCGACAGCTTTAATATTAGGCAGATCCCAAGAGCAGAAAATACCAAGGCTGACCTTCTCTCCAAGTTGGCTATACTGGCCCCGGTCGAACTACCTAGAGAAGTCTTCTTCGAAGTCCTGAAGCACCCAAGTACGAAAGAATCACAGCTTGTGATGGAGATCAGCCATGAACCAAATTGGATTGACCCACTGGTTGCATACCTCAAGGACGAGGTTCTTCCTCCTGATGCAAAAGAACCTCGAAAGCTTAGGAACCAGGCCTCCCGATATATCCTTTACGAAGGCAAACTATACAACAGGTCGTACTCTTTGCCCCTCCTAAAATGCCTCCAGCCTTTTGAAGCCAACTTCGCCTTGAGGGAGGTACATGAGGAAGTCTGTGAAAGTCACCTGGAGGCCAGATCTTTATCCCACAAACTGCTCTGACAAGGCTATTACTAGCCTACCATGTACCATGACTCCGTCGAATATGTCAGAAGGTGTGATCGGTTCCAAAGATATGCAAATATCCAGAGGCAACCTGCCTCCGAGCTTACACCATTGAGTGCCCCATGGCCGTTTGCGCAATGGGGGATGGATATCCTCGGATCTTTTCTCATGGCATCCGAACAGTGGAAGTTCCTCCTGGTGGCAATAGACTATTTCACTAAGTGGGTCGAAGCTGAGCCTTTGACAAAAATCACAGAAGCTAAAGTACAGGACTTCATCTGGAAGTCAATTGTCTGTAGGTTCGGCCTACCCAGAACCCTCATTACTGATAATGGGCAGCAATTTACAGGAGCAGGGTTTGCTAAATTTTGTGAGGATTTAAATATCTCCCATAATTTCACTTCAGTAGCCCATCCGCAGGCTAACGATGAGGCCGAGGTGACTAACAGGACTCTGTTGCAAGGAATCAAGGCAAGACTAGAAAAAATAAAGGGAACTTAGGCAGATGAGCTTTATCATGTGCTGTGGGCATACCGAACTACCCAGAGATTGCCAACGGGGGAGACCCCCTTTTCCCTGACCTTCAGGATAGAGGCCATGATCCCGATTGAACTCAAGCTCCTGTCGTGTGAGTCGTGGTATTCGACGAGCAGCACAATCCACAGGATCTCAAGGCCAACCTCGACTTGTTAGAAAAAAAGTGGGAGACAGCTCAAGTTCAGATGGCAGCTTACAAGCAGAAAGTAGCTCGATACTACAATTCTCGAGTCAAAAGTGAAGCTTTCAGAGCGAGGGACCTGGTACTTCGGTGAGCCACTGACTCACAACCTCAGAATCAAGGAAAACTTGTCCCGAACTGGGAAGGCCCGTATGAAGTTAAGAAGGTAGTTCGGCCCGAAACATACTATCTAAAAGAGCTTGGGGGAGTGTGTAGGAACCAGATCTAGGGTTTCAGGGTTAGATCTTGAAACTTTTCCAAGATCATACAGCGGAAGACTAAAATAAATCAAAATTTATTTTCTAAAACCAGAGAATCCTTAGATCTAAGATCCTATAACATGATTATTACATAGCATTAAATCAAAAATTAAAATATATAAATATAGCATGAACTACATGTTGATCATATCAACATGTTTCTATACCACATCTAATGTATGTATTAAACAATAGATCAGATCTATTATCTTGCAAGTTAGATGCTCTAACCTCACTGATCCAGGCTTAAGGATGATGTTGCAAGCCACACATGCATCCGGCCTCTAGGAGTCATCCACACGAGCCTACGAATCTCGATCAGAAGTCCTGCTTCAAGAAATCAGCATAGTATGCTAGTACTACGCTGATCCTTCTTTGGTGGTTGATCAGGTGCCTCCTTCTTCTTGATTTGGACTCTTCCAAAGATGAAAAGTAAAAGGAGAAGTTTCAGATCTGAGACACTCTCAGAAAACTCAAGATGGAGGGAGGAAAGATATGAAAACAAACAACCCTAGAAGAAGACCCTCTTCTTCTTCTCGTTTCTCTCTCTAGACACCCTAACTTGTGTCTTTTATATCTCCACGACCCAAAGGTTTTTCTCTCTAATTTTTGGATGGCTCAAAGGTCTCTCAAATCTCTATTTTTTTAAAAATTTCATGAAGAAATTCATTTTATACAGAGAGATATGATAGAGTCCTTATCAAGGTCAAATACCTAGTCATGGCTTATCCAAACATGGCATGTTAAGGGGCGCCCAACTCTTGAGCACCTCCTCCATATTTTCATGCATGGATTACCAAAAAAGGGTGCACAATGTATACCCTAAAAGCCATAAAAATTTCAAAAAAAATTTGAATAAATTCGATGCAAAATTGAAAGAGTTTTGGATTTCTAAAACTCTATCTCATAGAATTCGAAATCCAAACTTATTCCTTTTTTATTTGATCCAAACCACCTTCCATGTAAGAAAGAAGAGAGAAAACCTTTGGTGAACATGGGAGAGACCTGGGAGAGGGCTTTTATCATACAAAATAAGTGGAGATTGGCATTGAATAAGCGAGAGGACGTGGGGAAGGCTTATGTGGCGCAAGGTGGAATCCTAGTCTTACTAGGATTCTATCTCATGACTTATTTTAATTTGATTTCTCAAACCAAATCAAATCAAAATTAGATCAACCTAATTAAAATAGATCTTAACCCAATTAAGAACCTAATTTAATCAGATTAAATTAGATTTAAATCTGATTTAATTTTCTAATCAAATTAGAAATTAGATTGACCCAAGTCCTAGTTGAACTAGGACTAGTTTTTCCTTGCACTTGGCTTATCCAATAAACCAATTGGACTTGATCCAATCAAGCCCAAACCAAATCTAATTAAATTATATTTAATTATACTTAATTTCAGTCCATTGGCTTAATCAAATTAAGCCAATTAGCAATCGAATTTCTAATCGATCCTCCTACAACACTTGCACTGGGTTAAATGTCAATCGTATTGATCGTTTAACCCTAGAATGATTCTTAATCGTTGATCAACCATCTGATCGGATCATGAACTCTAATGTGTGTGACCTCATAGGTTCGAACCTAAGCCGATAGCACAGGAATAAATTTTTATACCAATCAAAGTGATCATCTAGCAATGGTACCCGACGACCGGATAGGTCGAATGTATAGAACAACATCCTTAGAACCCATGCGGATATAATTTTCATATAATTCATCCCCTTGACCAAAATGATCGTAGGACACCCCAAAGTTCAACTGTCAGCTCTGATCAGGTTGTCCATATTGTATTTCAAAATATCAAATCCATCTAATGGATTACCTTGGCCAAGGTTTTGCTAAATTGAAATACAGTGACTCATTCTTCTCCAACTCTTGGAGTGGTCAATCCCATCTTGATCACACTCTGACTTCGCAAGTACTTGACTGTGCCCAGAAGCCTTCCATCCCTGAATTAGAAATTCAGTTAGTCCAATACCAAAGCACAGTGAGTTGCTTGCAAGTCACTGAGGCGATCTCAAGTCTAAGGGACACTTATACCTATATCCTATCAGAGACATTCTCGACAGCAGAATGCTCTGGAGTTGGTCACGTTCCATGATGATGTACCCTTATATCTCACCTGTATGCCATACCAGTGTCTCCACACTCCTTGGTTAAGAGGACAACCAACCCATATGGCCTACAGCGACCTATGCTCGATAGAAGCTGTCGTCCTTATTAACAGCCTATCATTTGGTCGTGAATAGTTTTAAGGACTAATCGATAAATCCTCTCTTTATCGAACTTAAATAGTTCTAAGGACTTCATCATAACAATAGAGTTCATTAGAAGATGAAAGCTTTTGATGAAGATGCCAAATATATTTTATTTATTAACAAATCAATTACAATACTTGGTTGCTCAACCGTCAACAGCTTGACGATTGGCTTTCTGGGACACATTTCCAACAACTCCCACTTATCCTAAAGGCACTCGACACAGTATCTAATACCCATCTTCGACTTGTGGTTGTCGAACTCCTTTATCGTCAGGGCTTTAGTGAAGGGGTCGGCCAGGTTCTCCTTTCCGTCGATCTTCTGAAGGTCGACGTCACCTCGATCCACGATCTCTCAGACCAGGTGGAAGCGGTGCAAGATGTGCTTCGTCTGCTGATGTGCTTTGGGTTCCTTCGCCTGAGTTATGGCACCAGTGCTGTCGTAGTAGAGTAGGATGGGACCATTGAGGGAGGGTGCTACTCCGAGCTCGTTGATGAATTTTCTCAGCCACATAGCTTCCTTCGCGGCATCCGATGCTGCGATGTACTCTGCTTCACAAACAGAGTCCACCACAGTATGCTGCTTGGAACTCTTCCAGCAGATGGCTCCATCATTCAGAGTAAAGATATAACCTGACACGCTCCTGCTGTCATCATGGTCAGATTGAAAGCTAGAGTCCGTGAACCCCACAAATTTCAGATCTAACTCGCCATAAACCAACCATTGGTCCTTAGTATTTCTCAAATACTTAAGGATGGCTTTAACCACTTTCCTGTGATTTTCTCCAGGATCAGATTGGTATCTACTCACTACTCCTAGTGAGTATGCCACATCTAGTCTTGTATATATCATGGCATACATGATAGATCCCACGGCTGAAGCATATTGGACTCTACTCATACGCTCTCTCTCTTCAGGAGTTGTCGGACAATCCTTCTTAGAGAGAAAATTCTATGACCTATTGTAGATAGCCCTTCTTGGAATTCTCCATGTTGAACCTCTTCAGCACAATGTCTATGTACATGGACTGAGATAATCCAAGCATCTTTTTAGATCTATCCCTATAGATCTTCATCCTTAGGATGTAGGATGCTTCACCCAAGTCCTTCATGGAGAACTATGATGACAACCAAACTTTTATTCCCTGTAGTGCGGGGATGTCATTCCCGATTAAGAGAATGTCATCCACGTACAAGACAAGGAATACCACAATGGACCATTTGCCCATTTATAGATGCAGGGCTCTTCTCCATGCTTAATGAAGCCATACGTTTTGATCACCTTATCAAAACGCATGTTCCAACTCCGAGAAGCTTGCTTCAGTCCATAAATGGATCTCTGAAGCTTGCACACCTTGGACTCATCTGTGGATGTAAACCCCTCAGGTTGTATCATATACACCTTTTCAGTCAGCTCTCCATTCAGGAAAGCTGTCTTACATCCATCTGCCAGATCTCATAATCCAGATGGGCAGCTATTGCAAGCATTATCCGAATGGATTTGAGCATTGCCACAGGGGAAAACATCTCGTCATAGTCAATACCATAATGTTGACGATACCCCTTGGCGACCAGACGGGCTTTATAGGTCTCCACCTTTCCGTCTGCGCCCCTCTTCCTTTTGAAGACCCATTTACACCCAATGGGTTTAACCCCTTCAAGTGGGTCAACCAATGTCCATACATCGTTGACCTTCATGGACTCCATTTCGGATTTCATGGCTTCAAGCTATTTCTCAGAATCAGGTCTCTGCATTGCATCCATATAGGTGATCAGATCCTCATTATTCTCATCAAGTTCGATGGGATCACCATCCCAGATCAAGAAACCATAGTATCTGTCTGACTGATGCGGTACTCTATCGGATCGCTTTAATGGTGCAGGTACATTGGGCTCCGAATATGATCTAATCATATTAGACTCAGGTTCAGCTATTGGTGTCGGTCCTTCTACCTGTTGAACTTCATCAAGTTCAACCTTAGAGGCAACGGTTCCTTCACCAAGGAACTCCTTTTCTAAAAAGATTGCCTTAAGGCTGACGAACACCTTTTGTTCATCAGCATGGTAGAAAAAATATCCTTTTGTCTCTTTGGGGTACCCTATGAATGAGCATTTGTCAGACTTAGGTCCAAGTTTGTCTGTGACTAATCATTTGACATAGGTCGGGCACCCCCAGACCCTAAGGTGTGAAAGTGCTGGCTTACGTCCCATCCATATCTCATATGGAGTCTTAATTACAGACTTACTTAGCACCCTATTTAACAGATAACAGGCCGATTCGAGTGCATATCCCCAGAAGGATATCGGCAAGCTAGCAAAATCCATCATGGATTGGATCATGTCTAACAGAGTCCGATTCCTCCTTTCAGACACACCATTATGCTGTGGTGTTTCTGGAGGAGTCCATTGGGAGAGAATCTCATTCTCTCCTACATATGTGAGAAACTCACTGGAAAGGTATTCTCCTCCTCGATCAGATTGAAGAGTATTAATACTCTTCTCAGTTTGTTTTTCTACTTCACTTCGGAATCGTTTGAACATTTCAAATGAATCCGACTTATGTTTCATCAGATAGACATATCCATATCGGGATAGGTCATGCGTGAAAGTTATGAAGTAGAAATATCCACCTCTAGCACTGGTGCTCATGGGCCCGCATACATCAGTATCTACTAGGCCCAAGAGCTCAGTAGCTCTCTCACCTTTTTTAGTAAAAGATGACTTGGTCATTTTACCAAGAAGACAGGACTCACAGGTTGGAAGTGATTCACAATCACTGACTTTGAGGATTTCCTCTTGAGTCAACCTGTTTATTCTGTTCTTGTTTATATGACCTAGCCTACAGTGCCATAAGTAGATATCTGACACACTATCTAATCTAGGGTGCTTGCCAGTAGAATAGACTCTTATCAGGCTTGAACCTTTTGGTCTGGCTCTGCACAGATGTCCCAACCTGAACTTGCACCTTCTTGACTTTCTTCTTCTTGTTGTTCTTCCCTTTCTCAAAAGGTCGAGAACCAGAAGACGAACCTCCCACTAAGTTCACCGACTCCTTGAAAAGTTGGTGATCCTTCTCAAAGTTCTGAAGCAACCCCAGTAATCCGTGGTAGTTTACTTCAGGCTTTGTCATTCTATAATGAGTGAGGAATGGGAGATAAGACTTGGGCAGCGAGTTCAGTATTGCATCTTTCCCAAGCTGCTCATGCAAGGGAAAGTCGAGCTTGCTCAATCATTCCATCAGCTTGATCATGTACAATACATGATCAGTGACAGAGGCACCATCCCGCATTTTGGCGTTGAAGATGGCACAACTAGTCTTGTGCCTCTCCACGTCATCGGGTGTGCCAAAGGCATCCTCCAACACTTGAAGCATGTCCTTTGGCTGAGCCGTCTCGAATCTGCGACTGAACTCGTCGCTCATAGCAGCCAGCATGATACAGCACACCGTGGTCCGGTCACTGAGCCACTTCTGGTAAGTGTCTCTGACTGTTCCACGTGCATTGGCAGCTGGCTCCTCAGGTGCAGGATCCATTATCACATATAGGATCCGTTCATACTTCAGGACTATCTTCAACTTTCGGTACCAGCTACCGAAGTTGGGTCCCACCAACTTATCATTGTCCAACAATGATCGGAGCGATAGGAAGTGGCCATATTTGCACAAAAAAGAACCATAACCTAATTAGTAATTGATTCATTAAACCTAAAGATTTGGACTTTAATCAAAAGATTTCTCTCACTATTTTATTCGAATTGAAAGCCTCTACCTCCAATTCGAGGAATTACCCTAATTCCTTAGTGGGTACTAGAATCCACTTAGACTGCACACAAGCCCAACTTTGGTTGGCCAACCCATGTACATCTAAAGGTAGGTTCATAACCAATTGTTTCTCTAAATAATTTCTAGTAATTTTAATTTTCCTCAGAAACCTAATCAGTAGGCTTTGGCCTCCACTGTAAGGATCCGATTAGGTCCAACCATTAACATGATCATACTTGGTGTATCTAACCAACGAATGATTAAGCCCAACTTTGGTTGGCTCACCTAACCACTATTAGAGAGACACTTCCAAGTCATCATATGATGAGTGATAATTTCATTAGTCAACAAGCACCAGGCCTTTAGGTCTGTAATGATTATTGAGTTAATGGACTCATTATCAAATACCTTAATGGGAGGCTATGACTCAGTTATCTCCATAACTTTGTCATTTTAAGGACCTAATAATTTTAGAAGATTTAAATAATATAGAGGATGAGGTCAGATGAACCAGCTTATCATGATCCTCCCACTGGCTTCACCAAGTCAGCTTAAGGGAGACCATTAAAAGGCTGGTCTAGGAGCACCTAAATCAGTCACACTGATTTACCTAGCTGACATGGGTCAGCTCGAATAGTCAAGTGATCCGATCAAAACATAATTTCACCAAGCGGCCAGGTAAGTTCGATCAGTGGGAGGGTCTGCCAAAGCTTGCCTTAGACACCATCAGAAATGGCCAGGTAAGCGGGCTCCCAATTAAAAACCACCGGTCTAGTTTACCTTAGACACCAACTGGTTTAATTAGTTTCGATTAGATCAACCTAACAGTTCGTGCTAGACCGCTTAGCCAAGAATCAAGTCCATTTGGTTCTTGTTAAAGATATGGACTTGACCAACTACAACTATTGTAATTGATCTAGAGAATCCTTGATCTAATCTAAGACAACAATTGATTAGATTTAGTCAATTCTCTAATTAAGTCCATCTTTAATCTAACCATAGGTCTAACCCAATTAATGGACCTAATTCCCACTAACCCATTAACCCAATGTGTTATGATTTGTGTCTTAGGTTCTTCAATTCACAATCCTAGAACCTAATCAAACAACTTCTTAATTCTTAATTAAGTTTTGGGCTGAGGGTTGGGTTCGGCTTTTCAAAAAATAATTTTCATATTTGTAAAATAATTTTACAATATGATTCTACCAACCATATTGCATGTTTGATTCATAATCAAGATATAAGTGAAATAAACATGAAACTACTTTAGATCTAATCTAAACAGGTTCATGTAATTGAAACAATTTCAACTTTAAATAATTTCTTTACACAAAAATTATTAACAAATAGATTTTATTTCAGATTTAAACATCATTTAAATCTAATAAATCATAAATTTAATCTAGATCATATCTAACAAATTTATGATTAAAGATAGATCTACACAAACTAGGACAACCTTTGCACTGTAAGGGGTAAACTTTACAGCAGGACAACCTTGCAGTTTATGATTGATCTAAAATTTTAATTTCAGATTTAATAATCAGATTATAAATTAGATCTAATCTAAAAAATAATCTAAGCATGTATAAATAATCATGTAATAAAGAACCTAGGCTCTAATACCAATTGTAGGAACCAGATCTAGGGTTTCAGGGTTAGATCTTGAAAATTTTTCAAGATCATACAGCGGAAGACTAAAATAAATTAAAATTTATTTTCTAAAATCAAAGAATCCCTAGATCTAAGATCATATTATATGATTATTACATAGCATTAAATAAAAAATTAAAATATATAAATATAGCATGAACTACATGTTGATCATATCAACATGTTTCTATACCACATCTAATGTACGTATTAAACAATAGATCAGATCTATTACCTTGCAAGTTAGATGCTCTAACCTCGCTGATCTGGGATTAAGGATGATGTTGCAAGCCGCACATGCATCCGACCTCTAAGAGTCATCCACACGAGCCCACGAATCTCGATCAGAAGTCCTGCTTCAGGAAATCAGCACAGTATGCTAGTACTGCGCTGATCCTTCTTTGATGGTTGATCAGGTGCCTCCTTCTTCTTGATTTGGACTCTTCCAAAGATAGAAAGTAAAAGGAGGAGTTTCAGATCTGAGATTCTCTCAGGCAACTAAGATGGAGGGAGGAAAGATATGAAAACAAACAACCCTAGAAGAAGACCCTCTTCTTCTTCTCGTTTCTCTCTCTAGACATCCTAACTTGTGTCTTTTATATCTCCATGACCCAAAGGTATTTCTCTTAATTTTTGGATGAAGCAAAGGTCTCTCAAATCTCTATCTTTTTTAAAAATTTTATAAAGAAACTCATTTTATATAGAGAGATATGATAGAGTCCTTGTCTAGGTCAAATACCTAGTCAAGGCTTATCCAAACATGGCAAGTTAAGGGGCGCCCAACTCTTGAGCACCTCCTCCATATTTTCTTGCATGGATCACTAACAAAGGGTACATAATATATACCCTAAAATCCATAAAAATTTAAAAAAAAAATTGGATAAATTCAGTGCAAAATTGAAAGGGTTTTGGATTTCTAAAACTCTATCTCATAGAATTCGAAATCCAAACTTATTCCTTTTTTATTTGATCCAAACCACCTTCCATGTAAGAAAGAAGAGAGGAAACCTTTTGTGAACGTGGGAGAGACCTGGGAGAGGCTTTTGTCACACAAAATAAGTAGAGATTGGCATTGAATAAGAGAGAGGGCGTGGGGAAGGCTTATGTGGCGCAAGGTGGAATCCTAGTCTTACTAGATTCTATCTCATGACTTGTTTTAATTTAGTTTCTCAAACTAAATTAAACCAAAATTAGATCAACCTAATTAAAATAGGTCTTAACCTAATTAAGAATCTAATTTAATTAGATTAAATTAGATTTAAATCTGATTTAATTTTCTAATCAAATTAGAAATTAGATTGACCCAATCCTAGTTGAACTAGGACTAGTTTTTCCTTGCACTTGGCTTATCCAAAACCAATTGGACTTGATCCAATCAAGCCCAAATTAAATCTAATTAAATCATATTTAATTAGACTTAATATCAGCCCATTGGATTAATCAAATTAGCCAATTAGCAATCAAATTGCTAATCGATCCTCCTACAACACTTGCACTGGGTTAAATGTCAATCGTATTGATCATTTAACCCTAGAACAATTCTTAATCGTTGATCAACCATCTGATCGGATCATAAACTCTAATGTATGTGACCTCATAGGTCCAAACCTAAGCCGTAGCACAGGAATAAATTTCCGTACCAATCAAAGTGACCATCCAGCAATGGTACCCGACGACCGATAGGTCGAATGTATAGAACAACATCCTTAGAACCCATGCGGATATAGTTTTCATATAATTCATCCCTTGACCAAAATGATCATAGACACCCAA
>NC_025999.2:41332351-41610414 GCF_000442705.2 Elaeis guineensis
TCGAACTTCTATTACAGGTAGACTTCAGTCGAGCTTCTTCATAGCCGGATCTCAGACGAGCTTCTACAATGGACAGGACCCACTGGCTAGGTCGCTACTCCGAGTTCCCATGACAATCGATCTTCGACCGAGCTTCCACAATAAGCGGTCTCCTTTCAGCCTTCTACAAGAACCAGACTCCATCCGAACTTCCATAGCAGATGGATATTGGATGAGCTCCTACGACGGACGGACACCGGCAGCTGAATTTCTACAACGACCGATCACCTCCGATGTCTGCCGAACCTCCCCAATGCCATCCGAAGTCCACCGCCGGCCGACCCTCCGCCAGATTCTTCATGAATCTGGACTTCTCCGATGGATAATCTTCAGACGAGCTTCCACATCAGGCGAATCCCAGATGGACTTCTCTAGCAATCGGACTCCTACCAGACTTCACCGACGGAAAGTCTCCATCCGGGCTTCTACGATAGATGACTCCCACCTGTAGTATCAGCGCCTAAGATATCCGACAATAGTAGACTCGTCAGCAGCTTCAAAAATATCCGAGCTTCCCCTAGATCGATGGGATAGAGAGCCATTTTGCTCCATCAGATGTCCCGCCGAGCTCCAGCCGACGGATCCGAACTCTCTGGCAAGTCACGACAATGGCCACTACCCTGCTCCATCCCTGCAACGGATTTTGCATGACTCTACCACTCTCTGGCAAGTCGTGATAACGGACACCACTCCACTCTCCGTAACAAACTTCACGTGGTCCTGACGACCCCTGACGCCACTACTCTCCGTAACAAACTCCGCGTGGCTCTGAATAGCCCACTACCAGGTGGTTACAGACGTCGCTATCAATCAGTTATGCTCTCTGTCTATAAAAAGAGACCTCCAGATACGTTCTCCTCTAAGCTCTAAACTCTATCCCAAAACTCTGCTAAAATTCTCACTTAGGCACTCTATTTCTGTTGAGGCAGAATACTGACTTGAGCATCAGAGGGTCTTGCCGGAGCACCTCCAACTCTGATTTAGACTTTCCTTGCAGGTTCCGACGGCGACCGTGGTTATCTCAACTCCAGCAACTCCAACTTCGGTGAAATTCTGCACCAACAACTTTAAAGTAAAAAATCTAACTTGAATCTCTACTCTCACAGTTAAACAATATCAGCCTCAAACCCTCTATCCCGCATCTTTGAATCCAATTGTTTGACCGAAACAAACTATAAAGATTGGCTAAGAAACCTCAGGATTGTCCTGACTTCTCAAAAACTAGGTTATGTACTCGACCAGGAACTTCTAGTGTTACCAAACTGTTCTACTGCTGAGCAAAGAACTGCTTATGAAAAATGGACGGATGAAGACAGTCGGATCAGGTGCTATATGCTGGCATCCATGTCAAATAAGTTGTAGAGCCAGCATGAGCATATGTCCATTGCCAAGGCTATGATCACTCACCTATAAAAATTGTATGATGAGCAGAGCCATACAGCACGCTTCAAAGTCCCCAAGAGACTTCAATTTGAAGATGCGCGAAGGAAAGTCAGTCCATGAGCACTGTATGATAGTGATCAAGGACATTGAGGAGTTTGAGAAGCTTGGACTTGATATGTAAAAAGAATTGTAAATAGATTTGATCCTTCAATCCCTTACAAGTTTGTATAGTTAATTTATTGTAAATTTTTATATGAACAAACTTGATTGCACTATACTTGAATTGGTCAATGTTGGTCACTATGAAAGGAACCTTGAAGAGTTCAAGGGTACTATTCTTGCTGTGGAGCAGACTTCTTCAATCAAAAGAAAGTCTGATTAGAAGAAGAAGAACAAATTCGCTAAGAAGCAGAAGAAAGAGAGCAAGCCAAAGAAGACGTTTCAAAAAAGACTGAAGCAAAGAAAAATTATTTCCATTGTGATGCTGACGGTCACTGGAGGAGGAACTGTCCACGCTATCTGAAGAGCCTAAAGACCAGAAGAGAGATAAACCTTCAGAAGGTATGTTTGTAATTAAATCTATTCTTACGATTTCTTCTACTTCTAGTTGGGTATTGGACTCTGATTCGAGTGCTCATATATGTATCTCAATGTAGGGTCTAATAGAAAGTAGGAGGTAAAGAAGGTGACATGATCCTTAGGATCGACAATGGAGTACAAGTTACTACAGAAGACATTGGCACTTATTCTCTTCGATTATCGTCAGGATTTAGATTAGATTTAAAAGACTGTTATTTTATTCCTATAGTTAGTCGAAAATTTAATTTTCATGTCTGTACTAGCACAGGATGGTTTTGAATTTAATTTTAATAAAATTTTTTGCTCTATTTAATTTATGAAATAAATTGATTGTACGTGGTCTTTTAATTGACAGTCTATATCACTTGCATATTGATGCGAATGTGAATTTGAATGAGCAAATAGTGAGTGCGTAGGTCAAAAGAGACCCAGAGATGAAATTAACCAGAAGTACTTGTGGCATCATAGACTAGGTCATATTGGAGAGGACAGGATAAACAAACTGAAAAAGAATGGGATCTTTGGCTCTCTTCATTCAGAGTCATATCCAGCTTATGAATCTTGCCTTCAGGAAAAAATGACCAAGTTACCCTTTGTAGGATATAGAAAAGGGCCACTGAGTTACTTGCTCTGGTACACACTGATATGTGTGGACCATTTGATGCGCAGATCAGGAGTGGTTACAGCTACTTCATCACTTTTACTGATGATCTGTCTAATATGGGTATGTGTATCTGATGAAACACAAGTCTGAAGTCTTTGAAAAATTCAAAGAATTTAGAAATAAAGTAGAAAAATAAACAGGCAAACCCATTAAGGTTCTTCGATCTGATCGAGAAGGTGAATACCTTAGTCAAAAATTTCTAGAATATCTTATGGACAACAGCATAGTCTCTTAATGGACTCTTCTCGGAACATCTCAGCTCAACAGAGTATCGAAAAGGAGAAATAGGACCCTATTAGATATGGTCAGGTCCATGATGAGCTTCACTAATTTACCTTTATATCTTTGGAGACATACTTTATTAACTGCAATTCATCTGTTGAATAAGATTCCATCAAAATCCGTTCCTATCTCACCGTATGAGATATGGTATGGTAAGAAGTCGAGTCTAGGTTATCTTAAGACTTGGAGATGTCCGACCTATGTCAAGAGATAGATGGCTGATAAAATAGAGGATAGATCTATAATAGCTCATTTTATAGGATATTCAAAAAAATCAATGAGATACTACTTCTACTTTCCATAAGATCACAATGTGATTGTGAGTCAGAACGTCATATTTCTAAAAAAATAGTTTATCCAAGATGATAACAGTGAGAGGTTAGTTGAGCTTGAAGAGAAGGTCTCTAAAGAGTAAAGTATAGATCCTCAGGAACCCATTATTTATGAGCCAGTAGTTAATGTTCCTCTACTGATGAGTACATAAATTTATCTATAGAAATATTAATTTATGAATCAAATTATCTTTATTCTTTTAAAATTGATTCTTTCTATATATTTTGTAAGAAAAATATGCACTAACATGAAGAGCCTGATTTGTAAGCTTAAAAGGATCAAACGGAACAGAAAATAGAGTTAGAATGGATTTAAATTCGAAGCCGAAAGTTAATTCGATTCAATCCACAAGTTGGTGGTCCACCATGGACCACTTGGCCCATAAGAAGATTGGTGAGCCATGAAATGCTACGGTAATTTATTTTAAGTGGCTCTCGAGAAATGGGACGTGGGGCTTGGTTCAAACATGGGAAAAAGCCTTTCTTTATTTCACAGGATGGTGTTTAGCGGCACAGTGGCACATGGAGTGGGTCCATAGACAGCTGAAACTAAGTAGTTTCGTGCACGAACGAGAACATGCGATTGAACATGCAGGGTCTGTGAGCGATCAAGATGCAGAACAGATGCGGATAAGCGACGGAGACATGATTTTAAAAAGAAAGCTTTTCCTTTAATCCCATATTACCTAGCCATGAAAATCTTCTCTTTATCTACACTTATAAAAAGGCCTCAATGCCTCTATTCTTAAATAGATCTCTCTTCACTCTATAATTCTTATAGAGAGTCTATATGACAGACAGACATATTCACCTTTAAAAATTTTTAACCATCTTATTCTCATTTTCTTCCACCTTTTCAACACACGAGAAAGAAAGTCATCCAGGAGGTCCCAAGCCAAGAGAGAGAGAAGTCTAATCCTATAAGAAATTTTATTTTATTTTTTGTTCAAACTCCAAGCCTTGTTAATGGCTTAGGAGTTGAAAATTTTTGTATCAGAATTTTTATTTAGCAATAAATTAGTTGTTATCTTTCTATTTAATTTCTGTAATTTTAATTTCTGCAATAGAATAGTTTAAATTTCTGCATCTTTTAATTCTATAATTTTTAATTTTTATAAACTAAATTTCAGCAAGTAGAATTAGATTTTATTTTAATTTTTTTTCGGACTTCAAATTAACTATGTCTGGCTAAGCAATCCCTCTGGAGTTTTCGATAAAACTAGATCATGAATAGAAGCCTGCTCCATTGAACCTCTTTTTTCGAGCTTTTAATTTTCAGAGTCCTCCCTTCATCTCTTTCGTCAAAAGATTTGATGGGCTATCGTTGGGTCAGAATCCCTTCATAGTCCATACTTAATTCGATGCAAGAGTAGATGATTGGTAGAATGCTCATAATTTTCTAAACCATTTCTTCTCTTTTCTTATGAAAACTTTGATAGGTTATAGTTGGGTCAGAATCCCTTCATAGCCTATACTTGGACAACACAAGAGAAGTGAAGAAAGGAAGAGTCTCTTAATTAGGATAAAAGTAAAATACTTGATGGATTATAGTTGAGTTAAATTTCTTCATAATCCATGCTTGTTTATGTTTTACACTTTAATCAAGGGACATTATAAGAGAAATCATAGGAAAGCTCTCTAATTTATTGGTCTAGTAGATTCAAAAACCCTAGAACTTTTAGATAATTTATCTTTATAATTGATTAGTTTACTGCTTTGCTAGTTCGTAATTCAACAAATAATCTCTTCTCTTTTTCTTTAAAGCTCGCCTAAGTAAGTATTTAAAATAGTTTAAAATCCAATTCCTTGTGGAATCGATTTGTACTCGTCGGATGTGCTACATTACACACTGTACGCTTGCGGTAAATTTAAGACACATTAAATTTTTGGCACCGTTGTCGGAGATTTAGCGTGTTTAAATTGTATTTCAGATTCTTATTCTTTGTGCTTTTAGTTTTAGTATTGTAATTCTTTTCTGTCTTCTTTTAATTATTTTTAGTCAAATCAAAAATCTGCCCTGACATAAGATTGCTTTGGCGTAATAGGAAGTTACGTTGTATGGTTGTCCTAGGATAGATTTTGATTTGCATTAAAAAAAATCATTATCCTTAATTCTTAAATTTCTCTTTTAATTACTGCTTTATTTGCTTAGTTAATTTTCTACCTTTAATATAGATTAGATTTCTCCCATTATATTTATATTGCATAAGTTTCATCTTCTTATTAGTTGATTTAATTCTTTGTTAGTTGGATCTTTTTATTTCTTTCATAACTTACTAATCCAAAACTCAATATTTACTTTAGTTTCTATAATTAGATTAACATAAAAAGAAAGAAAACACTAATCGCATAAGATTTAATTAATATAAAGAAACACTTACACTTTAAAAACCTTCCATTTTATTTGGTCACCTTGCTTTCTTTGCATTGCATTTTCATAATATATTTTAAGGCCATTGATAGCCTATTTTGCAAGTGCACGAAATCGCTCAAGTAATATAATGATAAATAAGAGATCGTTCCCACGAGGACTAGTTTAATTACCAAAAATGAACGCTAATTTACTAATATCTAAACGATCAAAACTGAATGACAATGGAAAATAAAATTAACTCTAAAAAACTCAATGAAAGCTGAATCAAAATTCGATTGATAAAGCACTAGGGTATATCTGATTTCACTTGGACCAATTATCAATTCCAGCTATTCTGATTAATAATCCAAATTTAATTATTAAAGCAAGGATAAATAATCCTAAATTATTTAACAATCTCTCCCGAGTCTTATTAAATATACTAATTAAAATCTATAATCTATCTTCCAATAGTAAAATAGATTTCAATTAGTTCAATAGGCACAGTGATTATTTCTAAAATCCCATAGGTCAAATCTTCTGCTCCCACTCCAATTATTATTCCTATGATGTTTGTTATTAACTCCAATTTATAATCTTCTTTCCCAGTACCAATTATAAATCGAAATCAATCAAGTACCAAAGATAATAATACTTAAAAGCATTAAGTGCAAATAATAAATAATTGCATTAACAAAGAAAATTAATACAAGATTCTAGAATTGAAATTAAATCCAAGCTACATCAGGTACCCTAGCTAGAAATTTAGCTTTTCATCATATCAAAATCAAACTCAAGTATACTTGAATAAAACTCCAAAATCATCCTAACAATGAGTTTAGAAAATAAATTCAAAGTAAATAAGAGAAAGAATTAAAAAACTCGGAAGGAATTGCAGAGTCGAATGAATCCTCTCTTCAAATCTTCCAGATACTCCAAACTCTCCTTGCTTGATTTCTAGCTTTCAAAGATGATTCTCCTCCTCCCTCCTACTGGTGTTTTAGGATCCTTAAATAGGGCTAGGGCTAGGGTTAAGGTGGTATTTTTCCCATGATTTTATTCTATATATCATTCTTTTTATTTGGTATAGAATCTCTCCTCCTTTGGATAGGATTTAAGCAACCACCAGCCATCTACTCCTTATGCTACCCAAATTTTTTGATTTTATTATGATTTCCATAGTAAAAGAAGGAAAGGATGCATGGTTAATTAGAGGAGAAGAATTTTTTCCTTCCTGGGTCCACAAAATCTGCAAAACAAAGTAAGGTTTCGGCTGCCCAAATCAAGTTTTTCAAGAATTGGTTCCAATTCTTTCTCAATTTCCTCCTCATACAGAATTAGTTTGGACTCTGATTTCTTTCATTTAATTCTTTCCAAGATAGCTCTTTGCCACCCAAAATTGGTTGCCATATCAAATCTTTGTGCCAAGAAACACTAAGAAGAATCTGGGTGTATCGGGTGTTTCTTGTTGTGTCCAACATTGTTACCAACTTCAACCTACTGTAGCTACCTCATCTGGAATCCAAATTCAATTCTATAAATTATGTTTCTTTCTTTCTTCTCTCAAAATTCTGTAGGATCTAATCTTGCTCAATTTGGAGTCCTGTAGCTTATCTTTTAGGGGTCCTCACACCAAAATATCCAAAATTTAGATTGGTTGACTAGATGGGAGAGATTAACTACTTGATTTATTTTCTGTACCTCTAGTTTCTTTTCTGACTGATGATGCCAAAAAGGATAAGGTGTGGGATCCATTGATATCTTGATTTGGTTATTCTACTTTGAGATGGACTCTGATTTGATGCAAGACCTGATGACTCCGGATGACAAACCCTACTGAATCGGACTCAACCAATTTCACTTAATTTGACCTTTAAAACATGGTTAAGCCCAATTAGGTGTGACCTGACTCAATTACCTACAATTGACATAAAACATATCAGGTTCTTATATTTATTTAGTTAATTATTATATCAATTTCATCAAAATCATTAAAAACTAATAATAATAATTACTATAAAAATGCAATACATCAAATACCCCCAAACTTAAGTGTTTGGTTGTCCCCAAGTAAAAGAAAAGTCCAAATCAAAAATGGAGAATCTCAATAAATTAATGCTAAAAATTTTATTTAACATTAATATAATCAAAATCCATCTAGACACAAAGGAGTAATACCCACATGTCATGGCTTAACCACCTCAACCCAAAACCGAAAGGCAAACCCACAAGCTAACTATTCCAAACTCATTCATACTCAAAAAAAATTATGCACAATCAATAGCTACCCTGCTTCCTTTAGGTTTTAATAAAATAATTCGGTTCAAACATCCAATCTTGAATGCAAAATCCTATCAGCCCATCTCCAATAGTGCAAACAAGTACTCAAGAGATCAATAGGACTTTTTGAGTTAAAAAAAATGGAAAGTAAGCAACAAGAATGATGGTTATGGTCACATAAGTGAAAATAAATCAACCACAATAAATCAGAGTATACTCAATTACTTATACTTTACATCCCTTCCTTTATTTATTTTATTTTATATTTTTAGAACAGCCTATACACTTTGGTACTCTTCCTTAAGTCATCATTTGCCTTTTTACGTGAATATCGACATTGGCGATGAAGGCACCCGGTTATTTAGCAAGTCATATACTCAAAGTGCTTTGCATACTCATAATTCAAGTCACTGTCTGACATAAAAGCAAACAAGAGGCTCATGAATGCTCCTAGTTACTAGGCAACTTGAAACAGCGGAGTAGATTGTGCTTTTTTTTTTTCTTTTTTTTTTTTTGAATGGAAGGAAAACTAAAACTTCAGTATGCTCTAACCATTATAATCAATTTATTCTCAAAAAATATGAACAGTAGATATGAGATAGGATGAAAAGAAAATACAAGGGGTCAAAAAAGGATATGCCAAAGGAATGCCTACATCATTTCTCCCAAGTAAATTGTCTATATTTTATTGCAACAAAGCTCACAAATAGGATTGGCGAAGCAAAGTAACTATCTCCTATACGAGATTTTATTTAAGTATTTACAAGTTTAAAACAGTCAATCCCTGAATTTGACTTCCAAATTTAAAGCTAAGATAGCCAAACAATAAAACAAAAGTAAAATTGTCCCCCTCTATATCCTTACAAGTGATCAATGAATCAACATTCTAATTTTTTTTTTAATTAAATTTTATTAAAAACTAAAGACAAAGATGCAAACATAATGGCAATCCTATATTATTAACATAAAATGCTCATGCAAATGCACCCCCAAATCTGAATTGGACATTATGCTCAATGACAAGATCATCATCACAATACATATTATAGCAAGGCATTCTTAATGGTTAGGGGTACTCTCCTTTGTAGCATGCCTATGTGCTTGTGCGAGTTTGCAACTCGTCCTCAGTCATTTCATCTCTTTTGTCTTCTTCAATGTGCCTACAAAAAATGAACAACATCCATTCAAACCTTGAAAATATAGTAAGGATTAAAATTGACTCAAAAAATAAAGAAAATAAAAAAAATTTTGCTTGGGTTACCTCCCAAGAAGTGCTAGTTTATAGTCATTAGCTTGACTATCCCAATGTATTATGTCAGTGATATGGAGATTTTTGGTTGCTCAAATCCTCCATCTATGTATTCCTTCAACCTTTGCCCATTGACCTTGAAGGTCCTATCACCACTCTTCAGCTCAACAGCTCCATGTGAAAAAACTTGTATAATCTCAAATGGACCTGACCACCTAGATCGGAGCTTGCCTGGAAATAGCTTTAGGTGAGAGTTATATAGCAACACCTTTTGTCCTGCTTGGAATTCATGCCTCACAATATGTTTGTCATGCCATCTTTTCGTTCTCTCCTTGTAAATTCTTGCATTTTCATATGCATGGAAGCGGAACTCATCATGTTCATTAAGCTATAATAACCTTTTCTCCCCAACAGCTTTCATATTGAAATTTAGCAACCTAGTTGCCCAGTAAGCTCGATGCTCTAGCTCCACAGGTAAATGGCATGCTTTTCCATAAACTAGACGATACAGAGACATCCCAATTGGCATTTGAATGCTGTTCTATATGCCCATAACACATCATCTAATTTTAGGGACCAGTCTTTTCTTGATGAGTTGACAGTAGTCTCCAATATTCTTTTAATTTCACGGTTGGAGATCTCTACTTGTCCACTTGTTTGAGGATGATATGGTATTCCTACATAATGAGTAACACCATATTTTGTCAATAGAGAATCCAAATAACGATCACAAAAATACTTACCTCCATCCGTGATGATAGCTCTTGGAATACCAAAGTGTGTGAATATATATTTCTTTAAGAACTTGAGCACCCTCTTGGCATCATTAGAGGGAAGTGCTACTACCTCAATCCATTTGGATACATAATCCACCGCCACCAGGATGTATTGATTTGAATGAGAAGGTGGAAAAGGCCCCATAAAATCTAATCCCCACACATCGAATAGTTCTACTTCAAGGATATTGGTTAGTGGCATTTCCTGTCTAAAAGAAATATTTCTAGTTCTTTGACATCGGTCACAAGAAGAAACAAAAGCAATAGCATCTTTAAACAGGTTAGGCCAATAAAAACCATACTGTAATATTTTAGCAGCTATTTTGTTGGGTCCAAAATGGCCTCCACACTCTAATGAATGATAGTGTTTTAAAATATTTTTAATTTCATCATCAGGCACACATTTCCTAATAAGCTGATCTGGACAATACTTATATAAATATGGATCCTCTCAAAAATAATATTTTGCATCATGTAAAATTTTTTTTACTGATAATTAAATTTTGGAGGAATAATATCACATGCCTTAAAATTAACAATATCAGCATACTAGGGTGTACTAGATGTGAGTAATGCAAATAATTGCTCATCAGGGAATGACTCATTAATGGGTACCTCAATGTTCTCAATTTCTTTACTTAACTCTAATCGAGATAAGTGATCTGCTACAAGATTTTTTTCTCCTTTCTTGTCCCTAATCTCCAAGTCAAATTCCTGCAATAAGAGCACCCAACGAATTAGTCTCGGTTTCGCATCCTTCTTTTCAAGTAAATATTTAATTACTGAGTGATCAGTATAAACTATTTTTTTGCTCCTATAAGATATGGCCTAAATTTATCAAAAGCAAAAGCAATGGCGAGCAACTCTTTCTCTGTGGTGGCATAGTTCAACTGTGTATTATTCAGTGTTCGACTCGCATAGTACACCACATGAAGTCTATTCTCCTTTCTTTGTCCCAAGACTGCTCCTATAGCATAGTCACTTGCATCACACATGAGTTCAAATGGTAGATTCCAGTCAGGTGCAGTGATGATATGAGCTGAGATTAATTCTCTCTTTAACCTGTTAAAAGCAACCAAACACTCATCAGTAATTTTAAAAGGTGCATCCTTGATCAATAAATTACAAAGAGGTTTGGTAATTTTAGAGAAATCTTTTATAAATCTTCTATAGAAGCCAGCATGCCCTAAGAAACTCCTCACTCCTTTAACAGATGTTGGTGGTGGTAATTTCTCAATGACCTCCACCTTTGCTTTGTCTACTTCTATCCCTCTAGATGAAATCTTATGGCCTAAAACTACTCCTTCCTGCACCATAAAATGATATTTCTCCCAGTTCAACACAAGATTAGTTTCTTCACAACGCTGTAGAACGTGGGAGAGGTTAGTCAAACACATATCAAAAGAAGGACCAAAAATTAAAAAATCATCCATAAAGATTTCAATAAATTTTTCAACCATATCAGAGAATATAGACATCATACATCTTTGAAAAGTTGCAGGTGCATTACATAACCCAAATGGCATTCTCCTATATGCAAATATTCCATATGGACAAGTAAATATAGTTTTTTCTTGATCCTCAGGTACAATAAGAATTTGAAAATATCCTGAATAACCATCTAAAAAATAGTAGAAGGGATATCCGGACAATCTCTCAAGCATCTGGTCAATAAAAGGCAAAGAAAAATGGTCCTTTCATGTGGCTTTGTTTAACTTCCTATAATCAATACACACACGCTAACCAGTGACTGTTCTAGTGGGTATCAGCTCATTTTTATTATTTATAATAACAGTCATCCCCCCTTTCTTAGGAACTACTTGAACAGGACTCACCCAACTACTATCAAAAATAGGGTAGATAATTCCTGCATCAAGTAATTTCATTACTTCAGCTCTAACTACTTCCTTCATATTAGGATTTAACCTACGTTGATGCTCAATTGAAGGTTTGTAGTTTTCTTCCATTAAAATTTTATGCATGCATATACTGGGACTAATTCCCTTAATATCATCAATAGACCAGCCTAGTGCTTTCTTATACTTTTTCAACACATGCAACAATTTTTTCTCTTATTCAGCAGACAAATGAGTAGATATAATGATAGAAAAAATAGATGAGTCTCCCAAGAATGCATATCTTAAATGAGAAGGGAGCTGCTTAAGCTCAAGCTTGGGGTTTGGCTTAGCCTCTACTGAATCCTGTATTTTCTCAATATCATTTAATACATCAACATGCTGTTTATTTTTAACACCATCAATCAAGTCATATTCAGAATTGTCAATTATTTCACTAATAAATTTATTAATCACATCTAATCTAAAATATTCATCATTCTCAAGAGGATATTTAGAAGAATTAAGCACGTTAAAAATTACCTCTTCTTGTCCCACTCTTAAAGTAAGCTTATCCTCATGGACATTTATAAGTGCCTTGCCAGTTGCAAGGAATGGACGCCCCAATATCAAAGGAACCTCTCTATCTTCCTCCATATCCAAGACAATGAAATCCACTGGGAAGATAAATTTGTCCACCTTGACTAATACATCCTCCACTATGCCTTTAGGATATGTCACCGATCGATCAGCTAGTTGTAATGAGACATTGGTCGGTTTCACATCCCCTAGTCCAAGCTTCTTGAAAAGAGATAAAGGCATTAAGTTAATGCTAGCACCTAAATCGCATAATGCTTTAGTGAATTCGATATTGCCAATATTGCATGGAATTGTAAAACTCCCTGGATTCTTTAATTTTGATGGCAACTTGTTCTGAATGATTGCACTGCACTCTTCGGTGAGCATGACTGTCTCATGGTCCTCTAGCCTTCTCTTTTTGGAAAGGATGTCCTTAAAAAATTTGGCATAGCTAGGCATCTAAGCTAATGCCTCCACAAATAGAATATTTATGTGAAGTTTCTTGAAGACCTCCAAAAACTTGAAAAAGTTCTTGTCATCCTTACTTTGCTTGAGCCTTTGAGAAAAAGGAATGGGTGGATTGTAGGGCTTTACTGGCTCTTCCTTTTTCTCTTTTAGCTTCTCTTTGACCATAGTCTCTTCTTGAGTTTGTTCCTTTACTTGTTCTTTAACAGGCTCTTTCCCTTGTTGTTCCCCTAGTTGTTTTTCACTCCTCAAGGTAATTGTCTTCACATGCTCCTTCGGGTTCGTTTCAGTATTGCTAGGCAATGACCCTTGAGTTCTGTTAGCTACCATGTTGGCCAACTGTCCCATTTGTATTTCCAAGTTTTTAATGGCAGCTTGCTGGTTTTGAAAGTTTGCCTTAGTTTCACCCATGAAATCAGTAGTGGCCTTGGTGAGAGTTGCAACCAATTCTTCCAGGTTAGACTTCTTTTCTTGCTATGGAAAACCAGGTGGTCCTCTATTCTGATAATTCTGTTGTTGCTGTTGATTTCCCCAGGAAAAATTTGGATGGTTCTTCCAGGCAGGCGTGTAGGTGTTTGAGTATGGATTGTTCTATTGCCTTCCTTGGTTTGCCACATATTGCACTTGTTCTTGTACTGGAGGCATGAATGAGCTGTCAATCGGGCAATCTCGAGTAGCATGTTGTCCAGTACACATCTGACAGGTCTGCACACAAGTATTGACAGCATTAATAGACAAATGATCTAATTTTTTGAAAAGAGTGTCTATCTTTGCATTGAGTGCAGTAATAGCATCTATCTCATGAACCCCAGCAGGTCTCCTCGCCATGTTTCTCTCATTGGGCCATTGGTAATTGTTGTTGGCCATTTCCTCCAAAAGATCATAGCCCTCATCAAGCGACTTCTCCATCAATGAACCTCCAGCAGCAGTATCAATATTAATTCTGGTATGGTTGTTTAACCCATTGTAGAAGGTTTGCACAACCAACTATTTAGGCAGCCCATGGTGTGGACACCTCCTAAGCAGATCCTTGAACCTTTCCCAGGCTTCATATAAGGTCTCCATGTTGAATTGCATGAAGGTTTGGATGTCAGTCCTCAACTTGGCAGTCTTAGCAGGTGGAAAGAATTTTGCCAAAAATTTTTGTGCTAAGTCATTCCAAGTGGTGATCGAGCCAGTAGGAAGAGACTATAACCATGCTTTAGCCTTGTCTCTAAGTAAAAACAGGAACAATCTTAACCGAATTGCATCATCTGACACTCCATTATGCTTAAGGGTATCACATATCTCCAAGAAGTTTGCAATGTGCGCATTAGGGTCATCATTGGGCAATCCTCCAAACTGAACTGCTGTCTGGATCATTTGGATCAAAGCAAGCTTGATCTCAAAGTTGTTTGCTTGCACAGGTGGTCTTGTGATGCTAGATGAAGCTCCATTCACGGTAGGCATGCCATAATCCCGCAGTGCCCTGGGGTTTGCCTCTCTAGAAATCTCATTATTTCCTACTAGGATTACTTCTCTCCTTAGATCTTCAGCCATTTCTGGATCTACTTTTGCCTCAGATTTCTTCCCTTCTCTGACTGCTTTAATATTTTGTTTACAAGTGCGTTCAATTTCTTGACTTGAAATGGGGTTTGATTCAATTCTCACAAGTCGACCCGATTCTCTTTTCCAAGTTGTAATTTTGAAAGATTATTATCCCTTTTTTTTTTTTAAGAGAAGAGAGAAGAGGAAAGAGAGAGAAAAGAGTTCTAGAGATGAGTCCTTAGGAGTCCTAAATCTAGAGATGAAAGAGAAGAGTGTTTTAATTAGGTTTAAATTTTAATGGCAAACAAGTTAGCACAAAATGGACTTTCTATCCTAGGGTTAACCTAGATCTAGACAGTTCCTAACTGTTCCAAGATCGCCTTCAAGCACTCCAAGCCCAAAACTGACTAACTATCTCGGCCAAGTAAATGTAAGATGTGGGAGGTCCCCTGCTTGTTGCTTTCCTTAGACACCAACTGAGTTGGCTAGGTCAGACAATGGAACCAATTGAAAACCACCTTCTTAAACCACTTGTCTTAGACACCGAGTAATTAATCAATTCGAACCCGGTCTAACTTTAGGGCTTTCTTGTCCTATTGAGCTCGAATATCCTAGGGCCAACATTTAATTGATTTTAGATTAAGGTCTAGGTTATGCAGGATGAAGGATGTGATTTTTTTGGGCTAAGGAAGGGTGATCAAATCCCCACCATATCTGATTAATGGGTTAAGTGCCCTTAAAGTTAATTATGGAGATGCAATGCAAAGAAACAAGATGTCCAATCAAGTTTGATTTTTTTTTTTTATATTTTTGGTTATACTATATTAGTTAAGCATTATGAAATGTCAGTGATCTTTTTTTTTTAAATATCTAAGAAATAAAATATCTAGATTACTAGTAAAATCAACTATTCTTGATATTAAAGCACCAGTCCCCAGCAACGTTGCCAAAAACTTGATAGCCTATTTTGCAAGTGCATGAAATCGCTCAAGTAATATAATGATAAATAAGAGATCGTTCCCACGAGGATTGAGTTTAATTATCAAAAATGAATGTTAATTTTACTAATATCTAAATGATCAAAACTGAATGATAATGGAAAATAAAATTAACTCTAAAAAACTCAATGAAAGCTGAATCAAAATTCGATTGATAAAGTACTAGGGTATATCTGATTTCACTTGGACCAATTATCAATTCCAGCTATTTTGATTAATAATCCAATTTAATTATTAATGTAAGGATAAATAATCCTAAATTATTTAATAATCTCTCTCGAGTCTTATTAAATATACTAATTAAAACCTATAATCTATCTTCCAATAGTAAAATAGATTTCAATTAGTTCAATAAGCACAGTGATTATTTCTAAAATCTCACAGGTCAAATCTTCTGCTCTCGCTCCAATTATTATTCTTATGATGTTTGTTATTAACTCTAATTTATAATCTTCTTTCCTAGTACCAATTATAAATCGAAATCAATCAAGTATCAAAGATAATAATACTTAAAAGCATTAAGTGTAAATAACAAATAATTGCAATAACAAAGAAAATTAATACAAGATTTTGGAATTGAAATTAAATTTAAGCTACATCAGGTACCCTAGCTAGAAATTTAGCTTTTCATCATATCAAAATCAAACTCAAGTATACTTGAATAAAACTCTAAAATCATCCTAACAATGAGTTCTAGAAAATAAATTCAAAGTAAACAAGAGAAAGAATTAAAAACTCGAAAAGAATTACAGAGCCGAATGAATCCTCTCTTCAAATCTTCCAGATACTCCAAACTCTCCTTGCTTGATTTCTAGCTTTCAAAGATGATTCTCCTCCTCCCTCCTGCTGGTGTTTTACGATCCTTAAATAGGGCTAGGACTAGGGTTAAGGTGGTATTTTTCTCATGGATTTATTCTATATATCATTCTTTTTATTTGGTATAGAATCTCTCCTCCTTTGGATAGGCTTTAAGCAACCACCAGCCATCTACTCCTTATGCTGTCCAAAATTTCTGATTTTATTATGATTTCTATAGTAAAAGAAGGAAAGGAGGCATGGTTAATTATAGGAGAAGAATTTCTTCCTTCCTGGGTCCACAAAATCTGCAAAACAAAGTAAGGTTTCGGCTGCCCAAATCAAGTTTTCCAAGAATTGGTTCCAATTCTTTCTCAGTTTGCTCCTCATGCAGAATTTGTTTGGACTCTGATTTTCTTTCATTTAATTCTTTCCAAGATAGCTCTTTGCCACCCAAAATTGATTGCCATATCAGATCTTTGTGCCAAGAAACACTAAGAAGAATCTGGGTGTATCGAGTGTTTCTTGTTGTGTCCAACATTGTTACCAACTTCAACCTACTGTAGCCACCTCATCTGGAATCCAAATTCAATTCTGTAAATTATGTTCCTTTCTTGCTTTTCTCAAAATTCTGTAGGATCTAATCTTGCTCAATTTGAAGTCTTGTAGCTTGCCTTTTAGGAGTCCTCACACCAAAATATCCAGAATTTAGATTGGTTGACTAGATGGGAGAGATTAACTACTTGATTTATTTTCTGTAGCTCTAGTTTCTTTTCTGGCTGATGATGCCAAAAAGAATAAGGTGTGGGGTCTATTGATATCTTGATTTGGTTATTCTGCTTTGAGATGGACTCTAATTTTGATGCAAGACCTGATGACTCTGGATGACAAACCCTGCTAAATCGAACTCAACTAATTTCACTTAATTTGACCTTTAAAACATGGTTAAGCCCAATTAGGTGTGACCTGACTCAATTACCTGTAATTGACATAAAACATATCAAGTTCTTATATTTATTTAGTTAATTATTATATCAATTTCATCAAAATCATTAAAAACTAATAATAATAATTACTATAAAAATACAATACATCACCTGTCTTCAGAACATGGGGCTCAGGTGTATGGCCGATTGGCTTTAGCACAAGTGGGAGTTTGTTAGATGTGTGCTCTGGAAGCCAATCTTGGCTGACACATATCTTTCTCTAGGGCATATTTTATACTTGATGGGTCATCTTTATAATCAATCATGTCTTATGTGTCCATGATTTATCTTAAAAATTAACAAAGATGATTTTGTATATTCTTAAGATGTTGAGAATTTGAGACATACATCATTAGTGGTTAATTTCTAAATACTCCTGATCGAAGGATCATCATGGAGGATAGTGATCAATCCATTCAAGATCGATGCATAGATCACCTTTTTTTGGGACAGATGAGTCTCGAATCTATGGTATAGAGACACTGAGGTGATAGTGTAGATGGATGTTAGAGAACAACTTATATTGACCATGATCAACACGAGAAACACTAGGATGTCTACTCGCTCATCAGTGATTTTTTTGATGCTGTAGTGGTGTGATTGATCTTTTGACCTACGATGTATTAGCTATTCATAGTGAGGCTATTTAGTTTGATTGCACATTTCTTTGGCCCCTTGCCATTCGGATCCTCGCTCTGTATGTTGCTGTTGTAGGTTCTGGTTTGCTATTTGGAGTAGGATACACATAGATGGACTCTATCGACTTTGGTAGAAAAGGAGAAGTCCTATACAATTTAGAAGATTGAGTTCAAAAAATTCTAGCCAGAGTAAGTGTGAATACTAAAAAAGTATTTTCATGAGATTCACAGATAAACTCGAGTCGAGCCAATCTAGCATATGACTGACGATGGAATTTGACAAGCTCTCCATAACCTCCATCTAGTCGGAACTCATGATAGAGGGATTGTATCACACGATAACTGTACCTAAGAGTTTACTTTTTTATTTTACTGGATTGCTACTATATACTGCTAGACATCATTAGTAGATCGTGAGAACTCA
The DNA here is from genome assembly GCF_000442705.2 of Elaeis guineensis. Lineage (NCBI taxonomy): Eukaryota > Viridiplantae > Streptophyta > Magnoliopsida > Arecales > Arecaceae > Elaeis > Elaeis guineensis. Next base: position 41,350,536 of record NC_025999.2, read on the forward strand.
TTAAGATCATTTTCGGATCAACAATCTTTGTTGAGGTGAGTTGGAATCATTCTAGCCCATCGAAAAGAGTTTCGATGATATTATGATGGAGATCACGATTGTCTCACTACCAGACAGAATAGAACCTATGGGGTCACATACATAAGGAGCATGACCTGATCAATAGCTTGGATTATATTCAAATTATTAATTTGATTGATAATTTAAATTTTAGAAACTACTAAATTGTAAGTGTTACAGTTTTGACAGCTGCTAATTATCAGCGTAGGGACTTAATTATAAATATTATAATTTTTTTTAAGATTGATTAAAATTATGAATTAAATTTTAATTAATTTAAATCAGATTTAATTTAATTAAATTTAATTTAATTTAATGCTAATTGGGTTTAATTATCCAAATCAAATTTGGATTTCAGGCTTGATTGGATCAGGCTTGGCAGCCTTTTCAAATTTGACTCAAATTGGATTCGATTTGAACCTGATTGAGATTCAATCTAAATTAGATGAACCATGACTCAGAGAGTCTAGGTCCCCTGAGACACTCTCTCCAAGTTTCATGCCAAGAAGGGGAGGGTGCGCATGAAAATATGCCCCCTTATTCTCTTACGTGCGTGAAGAAATGTGGGGCACCAATAGTTGGCGCCCCATCCTTCTGGGACTCTCTCTCTTTAGGACATCTATCCAAATTTGATTTGAATAGATGCCTTATCAAGAGAACATTCTTATCTAGCTTGAATGGGCATGGAATAATTTTTGTGCAACAAAAATTTTCATAAATGAATGGGCGTGTGCTAAAAATTGTTGGCGTGAGAGATTTCACACATTTTCATTTTGATGCAAAATTTTCTCCTTCCTTTTTCCATGCCATTCATTCCTATTTGGATAAGATTTGATCTTATCTCCAAGGGGGCGTGAGGGATAGATGGGTGTGCAACAAACTTTTGAGAAAAAGAGGAGGCGTGCATGAGATATGAAGAGAGGTCCTCTTTCTTACATCAAAAATTCTTCCCAACATTTCCTCCTCCTTCTCCCTTTCATCCAACATCCAGATCTGATGATGATCAGATCAAAGAAGAGAAAAGAGAGAGAAGAAGAAGGATTCTTCTTCTCTTCATAGTGATCTAGTTCAGATCCCATCAGATCTGTGTGAAAGAGTTTGCGTAATGATCTCCTTATTTGAGATTTGGAAGAAGAGATCTAGATCCAAGGATGTGGAGTGAGATTTGCAAGATGCTAGCACACCAGTAATCTCGATGCTTCGATTAGGCATCTCCATGTGGATACCAGCAGAGGTCGGACACGTGTGTGGCTATGATTAGTGAAGGAAAAAACACCTTTTTCCTTGTAGGATCTTCTAGATCTAATGAGATCTGGGGCGAAATATTTTAAAAAAAAATTATCTTACTTTATTTTAGATCTAAGGTCTATTAGATTTGATTCTTATTATCTGATATTTAATCTAAAATTAAATCTAAAACTTGAGAATTAGAGAGATTCCTCTAGGATAACTAGATTACCCTGTAGATGATCGCAGCAATGCCCGAGGTTCTAAAATAGCCACACAGTCGTCTGGCCTCTATCGGTATCCACTTGTGTAGGATCTGGATCATCTTCTCCTCATAAATCTTTGCTCCAAAAATTAGATCTAGATCTAATCTGCAAGATCTTCTGAAGCTGTTGCAGCAGCTTCTCGACAAATTCATGCAGCCTTTTGATCAGGGGGCCACCACACCTTGGACAAGCACCAGATGGATGCCCAACTTCTTGGACGTGAAGAGGGGAGAGAGAGGACCAGAGGGGATGTAGAGAAGTGAAGGGATATTAGGCTTTTGCTAGGTATTGAGTAGATCTCTAAAACCCTAGGTGCAGACAGGGTTTAAATAGACCCTGCTGCGCCATGCAGTGCCACATCATTCGATCAATCAAAAAATTCTAACTAATTCTAAAAAAATTCTGATTGATGGAGTGTTGTCATCTGATCATATCAGATAAGAACCCCACCAAACCCTCCTACTGTTGGTGCCAACACTGGATAAACATAGTGAGATTGGTGCCTAACAGTTTGAGTCGATCAAGGCATAGAGTCCTCATCTCATGGGATTCTATCCTTATCCACTTGGGGTGCATGCCCAATCTGATCTTGGCACCCACTTTGAGGCCTAATTTAGCAGGTGCACACTCCATAAAAACTCTCCAACGACCTCTTACCAAGTGACCTTCAGTTTAAGATCCATAAGTCAATGTTTGACCGATGTCCTAAAACAAAAATGGCAGGTGACAGAAATTGGCAGGTGTTGTCTTAAATTCATCTCATGAATTAAGACAAGACTTTTTTGAGTTGGACTGGCTCTAGTCAGACTGAAAGAAACCTTCTCAAGATTTTTTGGGTGAGTCAAATCACATTTGGCTCAGTCGAGATGAAAAAGATTGCATGAGGAGAAAGTTAGGCTCAATCGTGTGCTAGCATGATTTCTTTGAACCTAATTGGATCTAATCCAAATCAATCGAACTGGGCTAGCTCAATTGATGATATCCAAACTCTAACTCTTGTTTGTGTGATCCAGTTAGGTTTATTTTCATATGGTAATGAGACATGTCGTGATCTCATCATCGACATCGTTAAAACTCTTTTCGATGGATCAGAACTCTTCTGATTCAGATAATTTAGAATGATCGATCATCAATATCATTCTAATTGCTCCTAAAATCCACCAGTGACACCTAACAGTATATGGTGGCAACCCATCAGAAATGAAGATGAACCTCTCAGTGCAGCTACCTGTGTGATTGAGTTCCTCTATCATGAGTCCCGACTGAATTAGGGTTAAGGTGAACTCATCAAACCCAACATCAGTCATATGAATCAATCGATCGATCTGAGTCCGATGTGAAACCCCAATGGAAAACTTTTTTTCATTATTTCACTCTGCCATGGCATAGGCTTAAGGACTCGATCTTTCGATCATCATAGGACTACTTCTCTCATCTACTGAGATTGATAGATCCCATCTTGGTGCGATCTGGTTCCTACAATGAATATGCTACACCAACATATACCTCAGGGTTTTGAATGGCTAGGAGATCGAGTTATGGTGTAGTCAAACTATAACACACTCAAGGTAAACTATCGACGCACCTCAGGTCAAAGAACTAGACACACAGCTGCAGCATCTAGCTAGTCATCGACGAGAAGTAGACTTCCTTATGACTGCTCGAGGTGGTCACGCTCAGTACTCACATTCTCAATGAATACCTATACTCTCACTCTGGTATCTCCACATTGTAGACTCAAGAATTGTCTACCCTAAGAAAGTGATCGTATACCAACCTTTTAGATCGATCACCATCCTCGTAATGATCCTATGGTCAGAAGCTGTTTATGAGTTAGTTATGTAAATTTATGCCTTAAATTTCCAACTCTTGAAAATATGAATTAACATTCTTACTAACTCAAAGGATGTATCACAGACATAATATACACAATGTGATAGTAGAATAACCCTTTTATTCATTTATAGTCAAAATTATAAATTTATCCTTATATTTGTACAGGAATGTGTCAGCCAATCTGGCATCTAGGACACACATCTGACAAACTCCCACTTGACCTAATGCCAATTGGCTACATATCTAAGTCCCATCTTCTCAAGGTGGGCTTCGATCTTCTGCTGGCCTAATGGCTTTGTCAGTGGGTCTGCCATATTGTCTGTGGAGTCGACTCTCTTAACCTTGACATAACCCTTTTCGAGGTAATCACAGATCAGATGGAATCGCCGCTTGATATGCTTGGACTTCTGGTGAGATCTTGGCTCCTTAGCTAGGGCTATGGCACCATTATTGTCGCAGTAAAGAGGAATGGCATCCGATGACATCACTCCAAGCTCTGCGGCAAACTTCTTGTACTAGATACCTCCTTCGTAGCTTTCGATGCAGCAATATACTCTGCCTCCATGGTGGAATCAGCAATCACCGTCTACTTGGAACTCTTCCAGCTAACTGCACCACCATTGCAAATGAACAGACTTTCAGATGTCGACTTTCGATCATCTATATCAGACATGAAGTCTGAGTCTGTAAATCCCTGAACCTGGAGTTCTCCATTCCCAAAGACTAGAAACATATCCTTAGTCCTTCTTAAGTACTTAAAGATACATTTCACAGAAGTCCAGTGCTCTTCGTCTGGATTCGACTAATATCTGCTTGTGACACTCATAGCATGGGCTATATCAAGTCGTGTACATAGCATGGCATACATGAGGCTTCCTATTGCCGATGCGTAAGAGATATTGCTCATGCATTCAATCTTCTTAGGTGTGCTAGGGCACATCTTTTTGGAGAGATGAATGCCATGTCTAAAAGGTACTAAATCTCTTTTAGAATTTTCCATGCTAAACCTTTTTAGCACCTCCTCTATGTACATCTTCTGTGAAAGTCCTAGCATCCTATTTGGTCTATCTCTATAGACCTTAATACCTAGTATAAAGGATGCTTCTCCGAGATCTTTCATAGAGAACTCCTTAGACAACCATATTTTGACTGAAGTCAACATGAAAATATCATTTCCAATTAGGAAGATGTCATCAACGTACAGTACGAGGAAGACAACTGCGCTCCCACTGACCTTTTTTAATACACATGGTTCTTCCTCATTCTTGATGAAACCAAACATTTTGATCACATCATTGAAACAAGTATTCCAGCTCCGAGATGCTTGCTTAAAGTCCATAAATGGACCTTTGCAGCTTGCAGACCTTGTGATTATCATCACTGGATGGGAAATCAAGCGACTGTTCCATTTAGATATCTTCCTCAATATATCTATTTAAGAACGCCATTTTCACGTCTATCTATCATATTTCATAATCGAAATAGACTGCAACAGTAAGCAATGTGCGGATGGATTTTAGCATGGCTACGGGCGAAAAGGTATTCTGATAGTCAATGCCTTCGCACTGACTATAACCTTTCGCTACGAGCCTAGCCTTGAATGTCGATACATTCCCATCTGCACCTATCTTTCTTTTGAAGATCCATTTACACCTAATAGGTACAATACTTTCAGATGGATCTACCAAGGTCTAGACTTGGTTTGAGTGCATCGAGTCAATTTCTAATCTCATTGCCTCAAACCATTTCTCGGAGTCAATATCTGATATCGCCTCGTCATAGGTCTTGGGGTCATCACCACGAGCTCCATTTCCCTGTGAGGAATATTTCCTCTACTTCTTCTTGTATAGTATCTAAGTACCTTTCAGGAAGATGAAAAATCCTAGTCGATCTACGAGGTGGAAGAGGTTGTGTTAGGACTGGTTCTAATTGATTGGATTCCTCAGGTTCTTTAGCTCGTTGCTCTTGAGAGACATTCTCCTTGAGCTTAATTATTCTTTCGATGCCACCATCTTGAATAAATTATTTTTCAAAAAAAATAGCATGTCGATTCACAATCACATTGTGGTCTTCCGAAATATAAAAATAGTATCCTAATGACTCTTTAGGATATCCTATGAACTGAGCTCTAAAAGACCTGAACTCTAACTTGTCTGTCTGCTGTCTCTTGACATGAGCCGGACAACTCCAAATTGTGAGATGACTCAGATTTGGCTTTTATCATGCCATATATGATACGGTGTGGTAGAAATAATTTTAGAGGGAACCCTATTCAATACATATATTGCTATCATGAGATAATGTCCCCAAAAAAATTCAGGGAGGTCCGTGAAGCTCATCATGGAACGGACCATATCTAATAGGATCCGATTTCTCCATTCTGAAACCCCGTTGAGTTGTGGCATTCCAGGTGGAGTCCATTGAGAGACTATGCCATTATCCTTAAGATAGTCTAGGAACTCCCGACTAAGGTATTCACCTCCTCGATCTAATCGAAGAACCTTAATGGGCTTTCCTGTTTATTATTCTACTTCATATCTGAATTCTTTGAACTTTTCAAAGACTTCAGACTTATGTTTCATTAGAAATATATACCCGTACCTAGACATATCATCGGTAAAGGTAATGAAGTAGACATAGTTGCCTCTAGCCGGCACATCAAATGGGCCGCACACATCCATATGTACTAGGGCAAGTAGGTCTGTGGCCCTTTCTCCATGTCCCACAAAAGAAAGCTTGGTCATTTTATCTTGAAGGCATGATTCACAAACTGGATATGACTCGAAAGTCAACGGACTCAATAGCCTGAATTTCTCCAATTTGTTAACCCTGTCTTCCGCTCTATGACCTAGCCTTAGGAGCCATAGATACCTATCATTTAGACTATCTCTAGGCCTTTTAATTCCCATGGCATTCACATTTTGCTCGATATGAAATACAGATACATCAATATGTAGCTGATAGAGATCATTAATAAGAAAACTATTTGCAACTTTATTATTTTCATAAAATATGTTACAATGGTTCTTATGAAAGCTAATCACATAGCCTTCTTGTGCTAAACATGAAACAAAAATCAAATTCCTGCTTGCTGCAGGCACATAACAACAATTTTTAAGAACTAAATCTAATCCTAACGGTAATCGTAGAGGGTAGGTTCCCACGGCCATAGCAGTAACTTTTGCTCTGTTCCCAACATGTAGGATCATATCTCCATCTCAGCCTCTTGCTCTCCTCAAGACCCTGCACAGAAGTGCATAAATGAGCACTAGAACTAAAGTCAAGTACCCAATTGGATGTAGAGAAAACTGTAAGATTAGATTCTATAACGAGCATACCTTCAGAAGGACCATCCTTCTTGTTCTTCAGGGTGGCCAGGTACTGAGGACAGTTCCATTTTCAATGGCCGTTTGCATTGCAGTGAAAACATTTTTCCTTTTCAGCAGCCTTCTTCTTTGGTTCCGTCTTCTTCCTTTTCCCATCTACCTTCTGCTTCTTCACAGACTTTTTTTTCTTTCCAAAAGACTTTCTCTTGAAAGAAGTCCGCTCCACAGTAAGGACTGAGCCTTTTGAACTCTTCAAAGAAAGCTCAGCCGTAACCAACATGTTCATTAACTCAACCAAGGTGCACTGCATCTTATGCATATGAAAGTTCATGATGAACTGACCATATGCATCGGACAAGGACTGAAGGATAACATCAATCTAAAAATTCTTGTCTAAGATGATACCGAGCTTCTCAAGCTCCTCAAGGTCCTTGATCATTGTCAAATAATGATTTCGGATTGACTGCCCATCATGAATTTTAGCCTTAAAAAGTCTTTGGCAGACTTGATACTTGGCTGCATGACTTTGTTCACCAAACAACTCTTGTAGATAAGCCAACATTTAACGGGTAGTCATAATATTCTCATGCTGGCATTGCAAGTCATCAGACATTGCACCCAACATGTAGTACCTGGCTTTGTTATCTTCATCCATCCACTTTTTCAGAGATGCTCTCTGTTCAGCAGTCGGACGTGCTAGCATGATAGGTAGGTCCTGATCCATGACATGAGTTAGTTTCTCGAAACCTAGAATAATTCTGTAGTTCCTCAATTTGTTTAGAGGTTTCATTTTTAAATAAATTAGGCTCTCACTATTTCTCAGATCCCTACACTCCCTAGTAGAGATGTAAAAATCTCTATGATTAGTGATTTCTAGTGGGTGGTGCGGTCTCACCGACTGGCTCATCACCTCACCTAACAGTTATTGATGATGGGTCAACCGATGAGTGGACAACTCTTATCCAATAATTCTCTAATCATGGTGCATCCAAAACTTGATCTCTAATTCATGAAGCTCACCGTGTCCAGAATATTACTTCAATCCTTAGTTAAGTCAGACCCACTATTTGCACGAACTAGATTCCTGATTGTATCCCTCACCGGATCTAGAATATTAAGCACAACCCATCCTCTAATCCATAGCATCCAATGCTTAATGGACATGGTTGCATCTTTCCGGTGCAACTGAGCCACTGTAACCAGCCGAGAACAATCAATCCCGGAAAGGGCCCGCACATCCACAATGGTGGAAGACCTTAGACTTAATATTTTTTTAGGAAGATTAAATTTAGGTCTCATTAAACTTGACTTGACATAGTCATAACAATTATGACTAACCAAGTGGCATGGGTTAGCTCGAATTGTTAGTCACCTTAAATCAGAACTGGGTCGACATATATGGCCAGATAAGTGAGACCGATGGAAGGGATATGCCATTAACTCGACAAGAACGTATTCGAGTCGAGTAGCTCCCAATTAAAAATCATTCGATCACATCTATCCAAATTACCTTAGATACCAAATTATCAAACCAGAACCAATTAGGTTAGCCTACAATTCAGGCTCTAACCACTAAGCCAAATTAGGTCTTAACTTGATCGAGTCACATATGAATGTGATTCGACCTTGACCTAGACTTAATCCTATTAGGCTGGTCAATTATTAGCTTTCATGATCCCACCTAACCAACTTTTGATTCGGTTTGATCAACCGCTAGACCTAATTGAGCTACCCAAGCCCGAACCCAATTTTATAAAAATGACTTAGATCTGAAATTCTTAATTTTAGATCTAATTGAATTTTATAAGCTTAATTCATTAATTAAGTCTTGGGTTCATAAATAAAATATGTAAAATAAATCCTAGGGTTTCAGGATCTAGGGTTTTGCAGAAAAGTAAGTTTGATTTCTGATTAAGGATGAACGCGCAGTACCCCTACACGCCATAAGAACACCCCATTGAATGGGAGGAGAGGGTCTTAAACCCTACTTTGTTCTTATGACTGGACGGCCATGAGGAACATCTTAATCAAAAATATTGATTTAACTACAAAACTAGTTAGATCTAAGTTACATATCACATATATAATTTCAGATCTAACTTATACATGCTTTGCATACATCTCATGTATTAAAATCTGATCTAATTAGCATGCTTTCAGATCTGATACATCATATGTAATATCTAAAAAATAAAATTTAAATTAAATTATTCAATATAAAATCTATTCTAGACAGTTACTAGAACAATTCTATAACTAGTCTAGGCATGCTGCAGATCAATCTTATGAATTAATTAAATTTTATTTTTTATTTTTTGATTTGAATATAATATTTATAATATTAGAAAATTAGATAATAAATTAAATCTAATTTATATTTTAATCATATTAAAATATAAAACTTCAAGACTATTCATAGTTTAAACTATTTCTAGTCTAGTCATGCATCTCATACATGTTAGATCTACTTAGATTTAATTTTAAATTTTTTGATTTTAGATCCAATTATATCTAATGTGACATCTGAAATTCATTAATATCAGATAAATAAAAATAAAAATTATATCTAAATTAGATCTGAAATAGAGCCATCAACCTGGCTCTGATACCAGTTGAAGGGAAAAATCATCTTTTTCCTTATAAGATCTTCCAGATCTAATGAGATCTGGGGTGGAATATTTAAAAAAAAAAATATTCTATTTTATTTTAAATCTAAGATCTATTAGATTTATTTTTTATTATCTAATATTTAATCTAAAATTAAATCTAAAACTTGAGAATTAGAGGAATACCTCTAGGGTAACTAGATTATTCTATAGATGATTGCAGCAATGCCCGAGGTTCTAAAATAGCCACGCAATCGTCTGGCCTCTATCGATATCCACTTGAGTAAGATCTGGATCACCTTCTCTTCACAAATCTTGGCTATAAAAATTAGATCTAGATCTGATCTACAAGATCTTCAAAAGATCTTCTGAAGCTTGAGCAGCAGCTTCTCGATAAATCCCTGCAGCCTTCTGATCAGGGGGCCACCACGCCTTGGACAAGCACCAGATAGATGCCCAACTTCTTGAATGTGAAGAGGGGAGAGAGAGGACCAGAGGGGATGTAGAGAAGTGGAGGGATATTAGGATTTTTTTGGGTATTGAGTAGATTCTCTAAAACCCTAGGCATAGACAGGGTTTAAATAGACCCTACTGCGCCACGCAGTGCCACATCATTCGACCAATCAGAAAGTTCTAATTAATTCTGAAAAAATTTTGATTGGTGGAGTGATGTCATCTGATCATATCAGATAAGAATCCCACCAAACTCTCCTACTGTTGGTGCCAACACTGGATAAACACAGTGAGATTGGCGCCCAACAGTTTGAGTCGATCAAGGCATAGAGTCCTCATCTCATGAGACTCTATCCTTATCCACTTAGGGTGCATGCCCAATCTGATCTTGGCACCCACTTTGTGGCCTAATTTAGCAGGTGAACACTCCACAAAAACTCTCCAACGACTTCTTGCCAAGTGACCTTCAGTTTAAGATCCATAAGTCAATGTTTGACAGATATCCTAAAACGAAAATGGCAGGTGATAAAAATTGGCAGGTGTTATCTTAAATTCATCTCATGAATTAAGATAAAACTTTTTTGAACTGTACTAGCTCTAGTTAGACTGAAAGAAATCTTCTCAAGGTTTTCTGGGTGAGTCAAATCATATTTGGCTCAGTCGAGATGAAAAAGATTGCATAAGGAGAAAGTTAGGCTCAATTGTGTGCTAGCACGATTTTCTTGAACCTAATTGGATCTAATCCAAATCAATCGAATTGGGCTAGCTCAATTGATGACATCCAGACCCTAACTCTTATTTGTGTAACCCAGTTAGGTTCATTTTTGTATGGTAATGAGACATGTCATAATCTCATCATCGACATCATCAAAACTCCTTTCGATGGATCAGAACTCTTCTGATTCAAACAATTTAGAATGATCGATCATCAATATCATTCTAATTGCTTTCAAAATCCATCAGTGACATCTAGCAGTATATAGTGGCAACCCATCAGAAATGAAGATGAACCTCTCGATGCAGCTACCTGTGTGATTGAGTTTCTCTATCATGAATCCTGACTGAATTAGGGTTAAGGTGAACTCATCAAACCCAACATCAGTCATATGAATCAATCGATCGATTCGAGTCCAATGTGAAATCCCAATGGAAAACTCTTTTTCATTATTTTACTCTACCATGGCCATGGGCTTAAGGACTCGATCTTTCGATCATCATAGGACTACTCATCTCATCTATCGAGGTTGATAGATCCCATCTTGGTGCGATCTGATTCCTACAATGAATATGCTACAGCCAACATACATCTCAGAGTTTTGAATGGCTAGGAGATCGAGTTATGGTGTAGTCAAACTATAACACACTCAAGGTGAACTGTCGATACACCTCAGGTCAAAGAACTAGACACACAGCTGCAGCATCGAGCTAGTCATCGATGAGAAGGTAGACTTCCTTATGACTGCTCGAGGTGGTCACACTTAGTACTCTCATTCTCAATGAATACCTGTACTCTCACTCTGGTATCTCCACACCGTAGACTCAAGACTCATCTATCTTAAGAAAACGATCGTACACCAACCTTCCAGATCGATCACCATCCTCGTGATGTTCCTATGGTCAGGAGCTGTTTATGAGTTAGTTATGTAAATTCATGCTTAAATTTTCAACTCTTAAAAATATGAATTAATATTCTTACTAACTCAAAGGATGTATCACAGACATAATGTACACAATGTGATAGTAGAATAACCCTTTTATTCATTTATACTCAAATTTATCCTTACATTTGTACAGGAATGTGTCAGTCAATCTGGCATCTAGGGCACACATCTAATAATCAGAACCTGAGACATCCATTTTCGAGATATGAGGATCTGATCTCCAGTTTATTTTTCTAACTGTTTATTTTCTTTTTCAGATTTTAGATTGTGGTTGAATGTTCTATGAAGATTCAAACTATAGTTTTTAGATTAGATCTGGTACATTAATAAATTAAAAATATTTTAATTTATTTATTTTTACTGTACTTGGTATTAAGAAAAAGTTTTGAACTACACGTATGAAATCATAGTAATTTTCTAACAGTGATATTAGAGCATAAGTTTTGATACGAACATAAAAATCTCTCAAATCTAAAATTTGATTTGTAAAAATTAGATCTGAAAATTAGTTTGATGATCTACTCATTCTGAAATAAGGTTATCCTGGCATAATCTTATTATGCTAAATGGTTATCCTAGAACGATGTAGAACATAGATTAAGATTAGATCTGATTTTTCTACATGTTCTAATATGATTACAAGTTTATTTTAGATCTAAAATTATTTTAGATCTAAAATAAATCATGAGTTATTCAGATCTAAAATTAGTTTTAGATCTAAAAATATTAATTAGGGTTTAATTTGAATCTAGTATGTTTGTTGAAATTCTTTCTACATGCATAGATTCGATGTAATTGTTCATATATTTAACATGTGAAAGATAATTAGATCTAATTTTTAATTGATTACATATGTGATATGTTAGATTAAGTTCTTAGTAGCTTAGTAATCGAATTGAGATAGTCACCATGACTGTCTGGTTGTAAGATGATGAAGAGGTTAAAGTTCCTCTCTTATCTATTCGATGGGTTCTCTTTTATGATGTATAGGGGTGCAGACTGTGATGTTTTTCATGAAGATGAACAGAGAATAAAAAATTTATATATGATACATATTTTAGATTTAAATCAGATTATGCATATATTTTTTATGTGGTTTATATTACTAAAATATTATATTTGATATATTATTTTGACATACGATCTAAAACTTAATTTCTGCAAAATCCTAGATCCAAAATCCTAGGCTTTGTTTGTATGAAAATATGAAACTATGACTGGAATGCCTATGGAGTCGACTCGATTCTCAATTGGGTCGACTCAAGTTGTTGAGGTGAGTTGACTCATTTTTGTTGGAGTCGACTCAAAATCCTAGTAGATCAGCTTATTTGCTGATGAGCTAACTCAATTGTGCAGGCTAGATCTATAGGTTTTTATTTATCTTAGTATGTGTGACTCACTGTGACAAGTCAATTCATGTGCCAAAGTCAATCGACTCGATTCTGCAAACAACGATATTGTATGAGATACAACATAAATTATTTATATTAAAAATTATTTTGAGATCTAAACTTAAATGTATGTACATAATGCACTTAATTAATAACTAAGATTTGAAATTATGAGATCTAAAATTATGAATTTAAGATCTAATTTTCAATGTATAAAATATGAGCTTTGAGTATGGGTTGAACAAAGTAGATTTAGAAACTAAACTACAACTAGGATCATTGATTAGATCAAGCTAGAACCCTTTTTGATTTTGAATAGTTGATCAAACCTAATCAGGAGTTAGTTGGGATTAGGTCAAAGGGGCTCAAAATTGAATTTAGTTGTAGTTGATCAAATTGATTCACATTTAATGTGAATTAATCAAGTCAAGATCGAATTTGGCTCAGCAGTTTGAGCACAGATCTATAGGTTAACCTAATTAATTCTAATCAAGCAATTTGGTATCTAAGATAAGTATTAGATGATGGTTATTTAATTGGTTCTGTTGTCTGACTTGATCAATATATTGGTGTCTACGGAAAGCAACAAGGAACCCCCACTCATCTTTACTTATCTAGCCATCTTGAGAAATTATGTTTTGTATTAGGTTACTTGTTGATCTGAATTCACCCTTGCCGACTAGGTTGGTCAGACATTAAATGTGCTGACCTAAACCATATTAGTCATTACATCAGAGGTATGTAACTAATTAGAAGAGACCTGAACTCAAATCTCCTCATTAAATATTAAGTCTACTAGTCTTCCACCATTGTTGAGATGCGGATGCCTTTTCCGACGTTGACTGTTCTTGACTGGTTACAGTGGTTCGATTGCATCAAAAAGGTGCAACAACTCTATTGGCATTAGATACCCCAGGATAAAGATGGGGTTGGGCCCAATAACTATTAGGTGAGGGACCCAATGATGGCTTTGCATTCGCTGGTGAATGGTGTGTTAGACTTAACTAAGAAAAGTACCAATACTTGTTAGGTGAGGCCAGAGGACTTAGAGATCAAATTGCTACAACATGCTTGGAGAAGTATTTAGACAAAGAGTTATCCATGCATTGGTATACATGTCATCAATAACTGTTAGGTGAGGTGTCGTACATCGATGGGACCGCAGCACCCACTAGAACTATTTATCACGTTAGGGTTTTTGTTTCTCCATCCGAGGAGTGTGAGAGACTCAAAAAATTAGTGAGAATCTTTTTTATTTATTTTTAAAGTTTTTAGAATAAACTATTACAAGTACAATCATCTAATTAAATCTATACTCTCTATAATCAATTCTTCAGCTTTCATTCATCTATCTTGAATCTTAGATATTAACCATTTAACTAAAATCAATTACATATTCTGGCTTAGAAATCTAAAAATAGTTTTTAATTTTTAAAAATTAAACCATGTTCTTAACCAGGTTAACCCAATGTCATCAGCTTATCCAATCCATGGTCAATGAGCTATACTTGACAAATGGTTGGACATTGATAATTAGGTGCTATAAATTGAACTCTATAGTTGATGAAATCTAATGTATGCATAAGGACATGTAGGCTACCAATGACATGCTGATTTATCTGCAATAGTTATAAGATGATCAGAGTCGCATAGTGCATAAGATGCATGAGGGACAGTTTATTCATGATCGATGATCAAGGACAATGAAGAGCTTGATCATAAGAAATTGCTAATAGATTTGATCCTGTAATTTTTGATTCATACGGATAGTTTGTGAAACTATTATATGAATAAATATTATAGCACCTTAATTGAATTGGTCAATATACTGGTAACTAAAGGATCCTGAAAAGTTTAGAGGCATATACCTGGAGAATCTAAAGAAATATTTACATACCTTTGGAAGGTATGTTGAATTGCTCAAAATTGATCTTATAGTTTTCTCTTTTTCATTAGACTCTAGTGCATATTACATACTTTAATATGAGGTCTAAGAAAAAAAGAGAACTGAGGAAAGGTGAAGTAACTCTTTTGAGTCAGCAATAGTAAAGAAGTTGCACTAGGTCGTGGGCACCTAACCTTGGTGATTATCATTTAGATTTAATTCTTTATCATTTGCATGGTGATGCATTTGTGAAAGAACTTAGTTGAGTAAAATAGTGAATGCTATTGTGTCTGAGAGATCTAGAATCAAATAACCTGAAGTATACAGATGATTCTTTTGGTTAGGTCATATATGAGAAGAAATGATTTACTGATTGGAGAATATGGGCCTTTGGGCTCATTGACTGTTAAGCCATATCTAGTCTGTAAATCATCTCTTTGAGGATTAATGACTAAGCTATCCTTTGTTGGTCAAGGGGATAGGATCACTGAGATGCTTATCCTAGTACGCATATGATGTGCATGGCCCATTTGATGAGCCAGACTAGGAGGTTATCACTACTTCATTACCTTTATAGATGAGCAATTATGATATAGGTTAATGTATGTGAGATACAAATCTAAAAGACTTTGAAAGGTTTAAGGAATTTAGATATAAAGTAGAAAAGATAAATAAAAAATCTCTAAAGATACTTCGATTAGATCAAGGATGCAATATCAAATAGAAAATTTATCGATTATCTAAAGAGAATGGCATAGTTTCATGATAGAATTATTTTTATGCACCTCAGCTCAACGATGTATCTGTGAGGAGCAATGGCGCTGTATAAGATATGGTCTGGTCTATCATGAATATCACTAACTTAACTATTGTTTCTTTAGGAATAAGATTTAATTTCTAAAATTTAAATTAAGTTTTCTTTAATGTTGGTTTCACCACACCATATGAGATATGATATGGTGGATAGGTTAGAGGATATGTCTGTGAAAGCTCATTTATGGGATTCCCAAAAGGATTTTGAGATGTCACTTTCTCTTCCTAGTGATTCACATTGTGATTGTGAGCAATTATACTATTTTCTTGAAAGTAGTAGGAGGTTGAACTTAAAGAGAAAACCTCTGAAGAATAATGAGTCACAGGACCTTACAACCTATTTAAGATGAGCTAGTATATGTAGTACCTCCTCCATCTCGTAGATCTAGTAGGATCTCCCATCCTTTAGAAAGGTACTTGGTATTCTTATAAAGGATTCAAAGAAAGTATTTTCCGAGAGAGATTTGGAACATAGGGATGATCCCAAAACCTACAATGATGTGATATGAGGAATAATATAGTTACATGAAGGTCAGTGGAAGGGTCTCATATTGACATCGGTTACGATGTGGTTACATATAGAATTTTTTTTTCAAAGACCTAGGTCAAACATTCTCGAAATAAAGGTCTATAAAGATAGATCCTGAAAGGATATTTGGTTTTAATAGACAAGTATATAGAAGAGGTACTAAAAGGGTTCAGCATTGAAACCTCCAAGAGGGATCTGTTATCCTCTTGGGCATAGGTATATGCCATGCTATGTACTTGACTTAGTATATCTTAATGTGAAAGTCACGAGCAGATATTAGTTGAATCCAAGGAGGAAGCATTGGATGGCTGTGAAAAATATTTTTGAGTACTTGAGAAGTACTAAGGAATTATTTCTCATCTTTGAAGAAAGATTAGTGCTAAGAGTGAGAGGATACACTAATGCTGATGGTAGAAGCATGTATTCTTGAGTTATGTTGGTTCAATTTGTTGGAAGGGTTTCAGGCACTCAACCAATGGATGCTGAATATGTTATAGATGTGCAGGATGCATTCTGATTCTTATGATAGTTGTAGAACTTGATGTCATACCATTAGATGCTATGACATTGTACTGCAAAGATAATGATCCATAGCCCTTGCTAAGGAGCAATGATCTTACCAGAAGTCCATGCACATAGAACAAAGATATACACGATTACTTCAAGTAGAAATATATGGAGGTAAAGAGAGTAAACTCCACATGAAGTGTGGTAGACCCAAGTCACTTAGCTAGCTAAATATCGAAGCCTATCTTCAGAAGATGGAGCTTAGGTATATGGCAGATTAGCTATAGTGCCAGTGGGAGTTTGTTAGATGTATGCCCTAAAAGTCAATCTTGACTGACATATATCTTTCTCTATGGTATATTTTGTACTTGATAGGCAGACTTTATAACCAATCATGTCTTATGTGTCTATGATTTATTCTAAAAATTAACAAAAATGATTTTGTATAATCTCAAGATGTTGAAAATTTGAGACATACATACTTAGTGGTTAATTTATAAATGCTCTCGATCGAAGGATCGTCACGGAAGACAGTGATCAATCCATTCAAGATTGGTGCACGGATCACATCCCTTTGGAATAGATGAGTCTTGAGTTTGTAGTGTAGAGATACTAGGGTGAGAGTGCAGGTGGATGTTAGAGAATAACTTGCACTGAGCGTGACCAACATGAGAAATCACTTGGATATCTACTCACTCATCAGTGATTTTTTTGATATTGTAGTGGTGTGACTGATCCTTTAACCTATGGTGTGTTTGCTATTCACAGTCAGGCTACTTAGTTTGATTGCATATTTCTTTGATCCCTAGCCATTCAGATTCTTGGTGTGTACGTTGGCTATTGTAGGTTCAGATTTACTGTTTGAAATAGGATGCACCTAGATGGAATCTATCGACCTTGATAGAAAAGGAGGAGTCCTATGTGATTCAATGTATATGTTCAAAAAATCTCTGATCAGAGTAAGTGTGAACACTGAAAAAGAGTTTTCATGAGATTTACAGATGAACTCAAGTCGAGCCAATCTAGCTTATGACTGACGATGGGGTTTGACGAGCTCTCCATAACCTCCATCAAGTCGGGACTCATGATTGAGGGATTGTATCATACGATAACTGCACCTAGGGGTTCACTTTTCAATTCTACTGGGTTGTCACTATATGCTGTTAGGCATTACTGATGGATCATGAGAACTCACTAAGATCATTTTTGGATCAACGATCTTTGTTGAGATGAGTTGGAATCATTTTAGTCCATCAAAAAGAGTTTCGATAATACTGTGATGAAGATCATGGTATGTCTCACTACCAGATAAAATAGAACTTGAAAGGTCACACAAATAAAGAGTATGATCTGATCAATGGCTTGGATTATATTCGAATTATCAATCGAATTGATAGTTTGAATTTTAGAAACTGCTAAATTATAAGCGTTACAGTTTTGGCAGCTGCTAATTGTTAGCGCAGGGACTTAATTACAAATATTATAATTTTTTTGAAGATTGATTAAATTATAAATTAAGTTTTAATTAATTTAAATCAAATTTAATTTAATTATATTTAATTTAATTTAATACTAATTGGGTTCAATTATCCAGATTAGATTTAGATTTCAGGCTTGATTGGTTCAGGCTTGGTAGCCTTTTCGAATTTGACTCAAATTGAACTCGATTTGAACCCGATTGAAACCCAATTTGAATCAGATGAACCATGACTCAGAGAGTCCAAGTACTCTAAGACTCTCTCCCCAAGTTTCATGCTAAGAAGGGGATGGCACGTGTGAAAACATGCCCCCTTATTCTCTTGCATGCATGATGAAATGTGGGGCGCCAATAGTTGGTGCCCCATCCTTTTGAGACTCTCCTCTTTAGGACATCTATCCAAATTTGATTTGAATAGGTGCCTTATCTAGAGAATATCCTTATCTAGTTTGAATGGGCATGGAATAATTTTTGTGTGACAAAAATTTTCATGAAGGAATGGGCATGCGCTAAAAATTATTGGCATGAGAGATTTCACATGTTTTCATTTTGGTGCAAAATTTTCTCCTTCTTTTTTCTGTGCCATTCATTTCTATTTGGATAAGATCTGATCTCATCTCCAAGGGGGCATGAGGGATAGATGGGTGTGCGACAAACTTTTGAGAAAAAGAGGAGGCGTGCATGAGATATGAAGTGGGGTCATCTTTCTTACATCAAAAATTCTTCCCAACGTCTCCTCCTCCTTCTCCCTTTCATCTAATGCCCAGATCTGATGGTGATCAGATCTAAGAAAATAAAAGAGAGAGAAGAAGAAGGATTCTTCTTCTCTTCATGGTGATCTGGTTCAGATCCCGTTAGATCTATGCGAAAGAATTCGTGCAGTGAACTCCTTATTTGAGAGCTAAAATAAGAGATCTAGATCTGAGGATGAGGAGTGAGATCTGTAAGGTGCTAGCACACTGATAATTTCGATGCTCCGATCAGACATCTCTATGTGGATAATAGCAGAGGCTGGGCATGTGCACGGCTACGATCAAAACTCGGGACATCCGCCTGATTCAAGGTATGGAGATCTTATCTTCAATTTATTTATCTAACTGTTTGTTTTCTTTTTCAGATTTCAGATCATGATTGAATGTTCGTATCAAGATCCTAACTACGATTTTTAGATTAGATCTAATATGTTAATAAATTAAGAATATTTTAATTTATTTATTTTCATTACACTTAGTATCAAAAAAAATTTTTGAACTACACGTACGAAATCGTAGTGGTTTTCTAACACTCACCCCATGTCCCATAATGGGTGGTTTGCCCATCTTTTCTTTAAGACAGAATCCATAAATTGAAAATGACTCAAGAGTTGATGAGCCTAGGAGCTCATGCTATTCCAATTTATTTATTGTGTTCTCTCTAATATGATTAAACCTGAGGTACCACCTATACTTCGGATTTGTCTCGTCACTAGATCTCTCAGATCCTACAGCACTCACTATTTGCTTAGATACTAATATCGAGCAGATCTAACATACCTTCTAAAAGTATGTCCTTTATCTTTTTCTCTAGGTTCTTCTGGTATATAAGAACCCTTCTCCTTGAACTCTTTAAGGTCCCATTGGTAGTCACCCACTCAACCAAGATGTAATCAATTTTATTCATGTAATAGTTTACTATAAACTTCCATATGAATTGGTAAGAGATTGTCGGATCAAATCCATTCGCAATTCTTTGTGCTTGGACATACTGAGCTTCTCAAGTTCATCCAAGTCCTTAATCATTATCAAACAATGATTATGAACTAATTGCCCTTTGGTCAATGTCAAACGGTTTAGTGACATAGGGATATCCTGGTTTGCTCAACTTCTTGAAACTTAAAATTATTTTAAATTTTTGAGCCAGTCTTTATAACTTGATCGGTTAGCTAATTAGTTTTAAGTTTGTGAGGATTGAAAGTCGATTTTTAATTCCATTAGAGAATAAAAATTTTAGTTAAATATTTATACTTGATTTTAAATTTGTTCTAGGGACTTTTATAATAAATGGGCTTCCACTATTTTCTCAAATATCTTACACTCCTCGAGTAAAAAGATGGAAACACTTCACGACAAGGATTTCTATGAGTATTGTGGTCCCACCAATTGGCATACCACCTCACCTAATAGTTATTGATGATATATTAACCAATGAGTGGACAACTCTTATCTAGTGCTTCTCTAAGCATGATGCAATGACACTGGTCTATAAATCCTGTGGCCTCACCTAACAGCTATTGGCCACATTTTCTAATGAAGTCAGACCAACCATTCACCAATGGGTGCAAAGCTATCATTGGGTCCCTCACCTAACATTTATTGGATGTAACCCTATCTCTGTCCCAGAGTATCTCATGCTAATAGAATAGTTGTATATTTTTAGTGCAACTGAACCACTGTGACCAACCAAAATCAATCAACAGTAGTAGTACGCTTGCATATCTACTGTTGGTGCAAAGTCCGCTTGCAGCCAGAGTTGGGAACGAGGTCCGGCTCCCATAGGAGTTCGGGCGAAACCTTCCTGTAGCTGGAGCTGGAGACGAGGTCTGGCTCCCGTAGGAGCCCGAGCGAAGTCCACCTGCAATCAAAATCAGGGGTGAAGTCCGGCTCCCTTAGAAGTCCGACAAAGTTTACCAGCAGTCGGGGTTGAGGATGGAGCCCGACTCCCGTAGATGTCCGGGCGAAACCTTCCCGCAGCTGGGGTCGGGGATGAGGTCTGGCTCCTGTAGGAGCCCGGGCGAAGTCCACCTGCAATCAAAATCAGGGGTGAAGTCTGGCTCCCTTAGGAGTCCGGACGAAGTTTACCAGCAGCCAGGGTTGAGGACGGAGCCCGGCTCCCGTAGGAGTCCGGGCGAAACCTTCCCGCTGCTGGGGTCGGGGATGAGGTCTGGCTCCCATAGGAGCCCGGGCGAAGTCCACTTGCAATCAAAATCAGGGGTGAAGTCTGGCTCCCTTAGGAGTCCGGACGAAGTTTACCAGCAGCCGGGGTTGAGGACGGAGCTCGGCTCCCATAGGAGTCTGGGCGAAACCTTCCCACAGCTGGGGTCGGGGACGAGGTCTGGCTCCTATAGGAGCCCGGGCGAAGTCCACCTGCAATCAAAATCAAGGGTGAAGTCCGGCTCCCTTAGGAGTCCGGACGAAGTTTACCAGTAGCCGAGGTTGAGGACGGAGCCCGGCTCCCGTAGGAGTCCGGGCAAAACCTTCCCACAGCTGGGGTCGGGGATGAGGTCTGGCTCTCGTAGGAGCCCGGGCGAAGTCCACCTGCAATCAAAATCAGGGGTGAAGTTCGGCTCCCTTAGGAGTCCGGATGAAGTTTACCAGCAGCCGGGGTTGAGGATGGAGCCCGGCTCCCGTAGGAGTCCGGGCAAAACCTTCCCACAGCTGGGGTCGGGGATGAGATCCGGCTCCCATAGAAGTCTGGGCTGAGTCTTCCTGCAGTTGGAGTTGTGGGTGAGTCCGGCTCCCATAGGAGTCCGGACGTAGTTTACCTGTAAGTGAAATCGTGGGCGGAGCCTGGCTCCCGTAGGAGTCCGGGCGAAGTCTGCCCGCAGCCGGAGTTGGGAATGAGGTCCGGCTCCCGTAGGAGTCCGAATGAAATCTGATAGTTGTAGGAATCTACCGTCGGAGAAGTTCAGCCGTGGACAGAGTCCGGTGTAGTTTGGATTGGAGTTGAACCTGGTTGGAAGGAGTCTGGAAGGGATTCAGGGAATGGCTGATAGTCGTAGAAAGTCGGCTGGCGACGGAGCTCAGTGGGCACTTGGGGCGGCTTAATAGATGACTGGGGGAACTCATGTTGAAGGAGCTCGGGTGGTGCAGTGGGAGTTCGTCCGTCGGGGGAATTCAGTCGGCACCGTGGGAATCCGACAGTTGGAGAAGTTCGGAGAGATACCATCTACGGTCGAAAGCCGGAGAAGTCCTGGGAGGGTCAATCCTACCAAGAACTTCAGCTGAGGGTATTTTATAGCCAACACCAGTCTCCCTACTTCCGAGTTCGAATTTTGAATGAAGTACAAAGAGATTGTCACAGCCGAAGTTGCTCCCTTGATGTCCGCACGCAATCATCCTCAGATATTTTGGCATTTAATGCGCGTGCGCTAGAGTCTTTTCAAATCGAGGCGATCCGAAGAGGCTCTTTTGGAACCTGCAGCGGAATGGTGCTCAAGGCGTGTCGTAATAAAGGCTCTGTCAACCGTTTGCCACTTTTTAACCACCCACTGTGGGGAGTGGGACATGCGGCGAAAAGAGACCGGTTAGGGGGGATTCGCAATCATCATTATGCCGGATCTCAGGGCCTATTTAAACCCGCACTCCTCCTCCAAGAGTCCCGCTCTATCCGACGGTCTCGTTCTGGCGCCTTTCTTCTCCTTGAGAACTTTGATTTTTCTCAGCGCCCTTTCCAGCCTTAGGCGTTCCTCGAGCCATCCCCATTTCTGCACCTTCGCACCTCCCCGAATCGTCTAGGTTAGTCTCGAAACTCCTTCCTCTTTTTGTTCTTCCTTTTGCCGTTCGATCTTTCTTCCTCTTGCTCTGCACATCAGTCCCCCGAGACCTTGTCCGTGATTTTCCCCGATTTTTAGGGATTTCGCCTCTGTAAGTGGTCTTCATGTGATTCTAGATGTCTTCCAGGGCTTCTTCTTCTAGCGGCTCTAGGAGTTCGTCTGCCTCGGTCTCCCAGAGTCCTCGACAGTAGGTGAACCGGTAGGTAGAGCTGAACCTCGTCCGATTTTTGCATCGGATGCCATTCCTTATTCTCTGACTCCGGACGAACTCCAACTGATAAGAGTTCAGTATGGGGTTCCTCCGGAGTACAAACTAAAACTTTCTGGCTCGTCTGACCGGGCTAGTGCCCCTCCCCCCGACTGCTTCTGCCTGTATCAGGAGGCCTTCCATGCCAGACTCTGACTTCTTCTTCTGCCTTTTGTCATTGCTCTTTTCTGGTTTCTGGATATTTCTCTGGCTTCGGTTGCACCGAACTCCTTTAGGTTTTTGATAGGGTTCCTCTTTCTTTGTCATGTAGTCAAAGTCCAACCCACCCTTTCCTTGTTTAGATACTTCTACACCTTCAAGCGTCATCCCACGACGAAGGATTGGTGATACTTCTCCTCATAGTTCGATAGGAAGGGGTTGCTGAAAGGTGCCCCTTCTTCTATCCATAACTGGAAGGGGAAGTTTCTTTATGTTCGATGCCCATCCTTGAGGCTAGAGTTGCCCCCTTGGGGCTCCCTGAGGGACTCCGTCTGTCGGGCGCCCAGCCTGGGGGGTGACGATCATCAAGCCTCCCAGAAACTCCTCAAATATCCAGCTCTTTCTCTCCTCAACCTCCTGAAGGAGCAGTTTCTGTTCAACATCGGCTTGAGCCCCCTGGATCCTGCCAGTATTTCATCTCTCCTTTTTTTCTTTTGTTTCCTTTCCTTTCCTTTCCTCTCTTTCTCCAACTTCTCTTCTTTTCTTCTTTTTCACACCCTCTTTTTCTTTTTTCTCTTTTCTTTTTTTTTTTTTTTTTTTTTTTAGGCATGGACGCCGAAGAAGCACAGATGCTTGCTAGGGGCCTGAAGGCTCTCAAAAGAAAGGGCGCTGCGGCCTTCGGGCCGGCAAAGAGGACCAGAGTGGAGGGGACGAGTTCGGCCACGCCCGCCCAAGCGACCTCAGCCACCGACGTCCTTGCGGACACTGAGCTTCCAGCCACTCGGGCTTCTCCGAGGGGTTTGAGTTCTCCTACCGAGGTCCCCACTTCAGAGACCTGTCCTGAGGAGGTGCTAGGGGGTGAGAGGAGGAAGAGGAGGAAGACCTTGGCCCGCAGGGTCGGCAGTCGTCGGGCTGCCACTGAAGAATCCTGCGGCTCTGAAGAGGAGCAGGGGGATGATCCCTTTAGTGACAGGGACCTAATAAAAAAGCTGGTAGATGGGTGCTCACTGTCCGAAGTCATCCAGAGGATCGTCCGCGTCGATCCTGCACAACGAGTCTGGGACTCACTGGGGGCCTTCCTCGAGGTAAGCAGATTCATCTTCCTTTCTTCCTTTCGCTTCTTCATTTAATTAACTTTTCAGCCCCCATTCTGACCCTACGATCATCCTTGTAGCTCGGGCACCAACTCCTCGCCAACATCGAGACGACAAACAAGACGGTGGAAGGTCGGCAGGTCGAGGTTGCCCGCCTTAAGGAAATGGCCCTCGAAGTGGCCGATCTCCGAGAGGTGCTTGAGAGAGAGAGACAGACCTCAGCGTAACAGAAAGCCGACCTGGAGGAGATGGTGAGGAGGGCGGAGGCCGAGGTTGCCAACATGGCAGAGCAGATCCCGACCCTGGTCTCGGAGGCCAGGGGTCAAGCGGTGGAGGAGTTCAAGGCTTCCACTGAAATGAAGAAGTTGAAGGTTGAGTTCGGCCAAGCCGCATTCAATAAAGGGTTCGAGCTCTGCCAGGAGAAGATGGTCGTGAAATTCTCCAAGCTTGACCTCAGCTTCTTGGATGAGGCATCCGAGGATGAACCCGAACCCTCCACCACCATCGCAGCCATCGTGGACCACCCCCCAGAGGTGCCGAGTCCCCCTGTTGATCCAGAGGTCCGAGACCTCTAACCTTGTATTCTTCTTTTATTGCCATTTTTCTTCTTTCTTTTGTCTTCAAGAAATGTTTAGTCAATAAAATTGGTCTCCTCCTTTTGGAGGACTTTTCTTCTCTTCTTTTTCTTTCTTTCTTTCTTCTTCTTTGTAATGAGCTGCGTCTTAATGCGCTGACCTCCTGATGACAGCGCCCTGTCGAAGTGCTACCCTTGCCTCAGGGGATTCCGTTGAAGTCTACAATCCAACGGCTGAAGAAGGAAGTCCTCCATTTAACGAAAAGGTCGAAGAAGACGGAAGGCGAGCTTCGCAGGTTGAGGGAGAGTCATTCTGAAGCCATCGCGGAGGCCATCTACTTTCAGAATCTCCACATGAAGGGGATCATGGAGTATAGCTGGAGGAAGGCAAACTTTGAGAAGGAGCTTGAGGAACACAAGAAGCGCGCTAGTGACCAAATTTGGGCTCAAGCTGCCAAGATCAGTTCTCACAGGGTGGAAATATCGGCTGCCCAGAAGAGGATTAGCCAGCTGGAGAGGAGTTCATCCCGGCTTTTGACTCGGGCCGACAGTGACCGGGAGTGGTCGAAGAAGGTCTCCGACCTCCAGCAACAGGTCCAGGATGCCGAGGCGAGCTATGACGCATACCGGGCCGGCTGGCGCAAGCAGGTGGATGAATACAAGGGAAGGTTTCGGATGGTGACCGACGAGGTTGCCCACCTTCGAAGGCAGCTAACTGAGGGGGCTCGATCTGCCTCCGCTCGGGATTCCGACGAACTCCAATCCTTGAGGAGGACCGTAGAAGAACTATCCATCGCTCTTGGGGAGGGGAAGGCTGAGCTGCAGCAATTGAAGATCCAGCTGGTATGCGAGCAGCAGGCCGTCAAGGATGCGGAGGCGAAATCCGAGGTCCTGAGAAAAAGGCATCGAGAGGCGGAGAGCGAAAGCCAGTGATTTCATCAAAGATACATGGAGATATTAATGAGAGAGAGGGAATTGGAAGCCGAAGTCAGATGTTTAAGGGGTTCTCTGGCGAGGGTCGAAGCCGAAAGTCCGAGGTCGGAGGAAGCCGGGTCCCCTTAGGGATCTTTTTGTCCTTTCGTCTTCCCATGTATATATTTTTTCTTCTGTTGTTTCGTCTTGTTCTTGTTGTTTTGCTTTTCTTTCTTTAGCCTGCTGGGCTTTATAGTGTATGTTTTGTGAACGAAATGAAAAGGGGATTTTGTGTTACCTCGTCCATGTATTGCATTAAATCATCATCCGCCGAACTTCTTTTGTCTCTTGACTTGTTCAACGTCGGTGTCATTCGGAGGTGCCCGGTCGTTGCCACGTTGATTTGCTTTTCTTGTCGTCCATGACCGTAGGCTCGAGCTCGTGGTCTGAACTTTGTATTACCTTGAATGGGTCATTATTTTCTTGGCCCGTGCTGAGAGCCTTCTTAGAGACTGGGGATGTTCTGTAGGAGCTCTCATCTTTGTTGAGACGAAGTTTTCTATGTTTTTGGTGTAGTTTATTTTTCATCTATTGCCGATGTAGTTCGTCGCTTTTCTTTTTAATTTTCCTCCTCTTTTCTGAGTGAGGGTCCTCCCCTTGCTTTTCGCGGGGTCGCGTAGAGGTGTAGGGGTGCCGTCGAGGAGACTTTTCCCTTTATCCAATCATGTTGGGCGATCGGGTTTTTGTCATCGTCAGGATGAGGTCCTCCTTCTGTTCTTAACGTAGTCGATCTCAGCTCAGGTTAGGATGAGGTTCTCCTACTGTTCTCAACAAGGCTGTGGGGGCATATAAAGGTCGTTGCGAGGGCCTCTCCCTCCATCCGGTCTAAGAGAATCAGGTCTTCGACTTTGCTCGTGTCAGGATGAGGTTTTCCTCCTGTTCCTAACATGGCTGTGGGGGCACATTAGGGCATTGCAGGGCCTCTCCCCCCATCCGATCTAAAAGAACCAGGCCTTTGACTTTGCTCATGTTAGGGCGAGGTTCTCCTCCTGTCCCTAACATGGCTGTGGGGGCACATTAGGGCGTTGTAGGGCCTCTCCCCCCATCTGGTCTAAAAGAATCGGGTCTTTGACTTTGCTCATGTTAGGGCGAGGTTCTCCTCCTGTCCCTAACATGACTGTGGGGGCACATTAGGGCGTTGTAGGGCCTCTCCCCCCATCCAGTCTAAAAGAATCGGGCCTTTGACTTTGCTCATGTTAAGGTGAGATTCTCCTCCTGTCCCTAACATGGCTGTGGGGGCACGTTAGGGCGTTGTAGGGCCTCTCCCCCCATCCGGTCTAAAAGAATCGGGCCTTTAACTTTGCTCATGTTAGGGCGAGGTTCTCCTCCTGCCCCTAACACGGCCATGGGGGCACTTAAGGGCCGTTATATGGGCCTCTCCCTCGATCCGATCTTAAAATAATCGGACTTCTATTTTGCTCATATTAGGATGAGATTTTCTCCTGTTCCTAACATGACCATGGGGGCACTTAAGGGCCGTTATATGGGCCTCTCCCCCGATCCGATCTTAAAATAATCGGACATCCATTTTGCTTATGTTAGGATGAGGTTCTCCTCCTGTTACTAACATGACCATGGGGGCACTTGAGGGCCGTTATGTGGGCCTCTCCCCGATCTGATCTTAAAATAATCGGACTTTCATTTTGCAAATGCTAGGATGAGGTTCTCCTCCTGTTCCTAACATGACCATATTTTAATTGTTTGAAGGGGTTATCCCTAGTCGTAACAAGTCCATGCCAAAAGGGAGAGACATGCAAAGTCGAAAAGAATTTTGATTCAAAGCAAAGTCGTGAGTAGTACATTTACAGGTTTCTCATGTCCCATGGTTGTGGAAGGTCTGCTCCTCCTTGAGGTCCCCCGGTGATGGAGTCGATTGTCCCGATTGGAGGCCGATCTTCGGGCTGCTCCTCCCTCTTTGGCGGTTCAGGTTGCGGTAGGGCCCTTGGCCGATCCTCTCTGCCTTCAGGTCGACGTCGAATGAACCTGTCGAGCCGACCTCGCCTGATGAGCTCCTTGATCTCGTCCCGAAGCTGAATGCACTCCTCTGTGTCGTGGCTGTGGTCACGATGGTAGAGGCAGAACTTGTTAGGATTGCGCTTCCCAGGGTGTGTGTGCATCCTTTCCGGCCTTGGCAGCTGCTCCCTGACCTCCATCAGCACTTGAGTTTTCGAGGCATTGAGGGGGGCATAGTTGCGGAATCTTCTCGGTGGAGAACCCCACCAAACTCTGCGGTCTGGGCTTCTCTGCCTACATACCCGGGGAGGAGTATGGACACGCTTGTGCCTGGAAGGAGTTCGAGAATGTGGCTGAGCTTCTCTCGGCCCTTTTTCGACTGCGAGCTTACTCGAGTCTCCCACCTGCCACTCTCTCGCAATCTCCTCATCCTTCATTTTGAAGGCTTCTTCTACTCGGGCGTACCCTTCGGCCTGAGCCAACAGATCAGCAAAATCCATGGGATACTTCTTCTCCAGGGAAAACAAAAGGTCATTCTTCTGAAGGCCGCTCTTCAGAGCGGCCATTGCTACCGACTGGTCTAAGTTCTGGACCTCCAGCGCTGCGACATTGAAACGGTTGATGTAGGCCTGAATGGACTCCCCCTCCCTCTGCTTGATATTGATGAGGGACTCCGAACCCTTTCGAGGGCACCGGCTGCTGACAAAGTGGGCCACAAATTGGTGGCTCATCTGATTGAAGGAAAAGATGGTACTCGACTTCAGCATCGAGTACCAGTTTCTCGCCGCTCCCTTCAAGGTGGACGGGAAGGCTCGGCATAGAATGGCGTCGGGTGTGCCATGAAGCAGCATCATCATCTGGAAGGCCTCCAGATGATCAACCAGGTCTGAAGTCCTGTCGTAGCTTTAAAACTGGGGGAGTTTGAAGTTTGGCGGGATCGGTTCCTGCATGATCATTTGAGAAAAGGGAGGGTCAGTACAAATATCCTCACCATAAGCGGGGGGAGCGTGGCGGAGTTCTTCGATCCACCGATTCATCTCCTGGAGCCTTCGATCCAGAAAATCTTCTCGACTACGGGTCTCGAGGGTCCTCTGGCAGAATGGGGGTAGAGATCTTCCAGGGGTGGAATCATGATCCGACTGAGGGCTCTCCACCCTCGGATTCATCCTTCCGGGGAAGACGGGGTGGCTGGCCCAAGTGGCCCACCCTACCACCAGATTCTGGTGTTCCGGTGATGCTCTTTCCAGGTGCACTGATGCCTACGGCTGCTGCTGCTACTGCATGGCCTGCATAGCTTCAGTGAGGCCTCTGACCTGCTGCGCTAGTAGGTCAAATTGCTCCGCACCAACCGCCGTTGCCGGAGGAGGAGGAGGAGGCTGGAAAATTGGAGGTGAGGTCGGAGCCTGAGATCTGGCTGTGGAGGCCATGGATCGTCGCATGGACGCCTTGCGGGGAGGCATCGGGCAAAGACCAAGTGGAGGAAGGAGGAGAGGATGCCGGAAAAGATGCCCGAGGGCGGTCCCGTTAAGCGCTACTTTAAGAACAAGGGTACTGCGAAGACACAGCCTTTCCTCTAGCGCCAATTCTGTTGGTGCAAAAATCCGCCTGTGCCAGAGAAGCTGGAGTCGAGGGAGTCACGGTCGCCGCCGGGACCTGCAAAGAAAGTCTAAACCGGAGGTGGGGTTGCTCCGGCAAGACCCTCCGATGCTCAAGTCAGTTCTCTGTCTCAACAAGAATGGAGTGCTCGAATGGAAATTTTAGCAGTGTTTCTAGGTAAAAATGAGACCTTAGAGAATAACGTATCTGGGGTCCCCCTTTTATAGGAGGAGGGGGCAACAGATTGATAGCGATGTCTGTAACCATCCGACAACGAGCCGCCCAGAGTCAGAAAGAGTTTGTTGCGAAGAGTAGTGGAGCAGAATCATGGCTATCACCGGGACATGCCACGTGGAGTCTGTCGTGGGGAGTGGAGCGGCGTCCGTTGTCGCGACTTGCCAGAGGATGGAAGAATCACGCGGTATCCATCGCAGGAAGTGGAGCAGGATCGTGGGCATCATAGCGGTTGGCCAGGGGTAATGGAGCCGCACGGAATCCATCGCAGGAAGTGGAGCAGAGTCGTGGCCGTTACTGCGGCCACGCCAGAGAGTGCAGGCCTGTCAGCTGAAGCTCGGCTGGAGTGTCTGGCGGGGAGAGGTGGTTAGCTACCCGTTTGAGAGGAGCCCGGAGTCTGGCTCCCATAGGAGTTTGGATGAAGTCTTCCTTCAGTTGAAGTCAGAGACGAGGTCCGGCTCCCACGGGAGTCCGGACGGAGTCTTCCCGCAGCTGGAGTCGGAGATGAGATCCGGCTCCCGTAGGGGTCGGGCTGAGTCTTCCTGCAATTGGAGTTGTGGGTGAAGTCCGGCTCCCGTAGGAGTCCGGATGTAGTTTACCTGTAAGTGAAGTCATGGGTGGAGCCCGGCTTCTGTAGGAGTCCGGGTGAAGTCCGCCCGCAGCCGGAGTTGGGAACGAGGTCCGGCTCCTATAGGAGTCCGGGCGAAACCTTCCCGCAGCTGGAGCTGGAGACAAGGTCTGGCTCCCGTAGGAGCCCAGGCGAAGTCCACCTACAATCAAAATCAGGGTTGAAGTCCGGCTCCCTTAGGAGTCTGGATGAAGTTTACCAACAGTCGGGGTCGAGGACGGAGCCCGACTCCCGTAGGAGTCCGGGCGAAGCCTTCTCGCAGTCGAGGTCGGGGATGAGATCCGGCTCCCGTAGGAGTCTGGGCTGAGTTTTCCTGCAGTTGGAGTTGTGGGTGAAGTCCGGCTCCCATAGGAGTCCGGACATAGTTTACCTGTAAGTGAAGTCGTGGGCAGAGCCGGCTCCCATAGGAGTCCCGACGAAGTTCGCCTGCAGCCGGAGTTGGGAACGAGGTCCGGCTCCCGTAGGAGTCCGGGCGAAACCTTCCCACAGCTGGAGCTGGAGACGAGGTCTGGCTCCCGTAGGAGCCCGGGCGAAGTCCACCTGCAATCAAAATCAGGGGTGAAGTTTGGCTCCCTTAGGAGTTCAGACGAAGTTTACCAGCAGCCGGGGTTGAGGATGGAGCCCGGTTCCCATAGGAGTCCGGGCGAAACCTTCCCGCAGCTGGGGTCGGGGATGAGGTCTGGCTCCCGTAGGAGCCCGGGCGAAGTCCACCTGCAATCAAAATCAGGGGTGAAGTCCGGCTTCCTTAGGAGTCCAGACGAAGTTTACCAGCAGCTGGGGTTGAGGATGGAGCCCGGCTCCCGTAGGAGTCCGGGCGAAACCTTCCCGCAGCTGGGGTTGGGGATGAGGTCTGGTTCCCGTAGGAGCCCGGGCGATGTCCACCTGCAATCAAAATCAGGGGTGAAGTCCGGCTCCCTTAGGAGTTCGGACGAAGTTTACCAGCAGCCAGGGTTGAGGACAGAGCCTGGCTCCCGTAGGAGTCCGGGCGAAACCTTCCCGCAGCTGGGGTCGGGGATGAGGTCTGGCTCTCGTAGGAGCTCGGGCGAAGTCCACCTGCAATCAAAATCAGGGGTGAAGTCCGGCTCCCTTAGGAGTCTGAATAAAGTTTACCAGCAGCCGGGGTTGAGGACGGAGCGCGGCTCCCATAGGAGTCCGGGCGAAACCTTCCTGCAGCTACGGTCGGGGATGAGATCCGGCTCCCGTAGGAGTCCAGGCTGAGTCTTCCTGTAGTTGGAGTTGTGGGTGAAGTCTGGCTCCGTAGGAGTCCGGACGTAGTTTACCTGTAAGTGAAATCGTGGGCGGAGCCCGGCTCCCGTAGGAGTCCGGGCGAAGTCTGCCCGCAGCCGGAGTTGGGAACGAGGTTCGGCTCCCGTAGGAGTCTGGATGAAATTTGATAGTTGTAGGAATCTACCGTCGGAGAAGTTCAGCCGTTGATGGAGTCCGGTGTAGTTCGGATTGGAGTTGAACCTGGCTAGAAGGAGTCTGGAAGGGATTCAGGGAATGGCTGATAGTCGTAGAAAGTCGGCTGGCGGTGGAGCTCAGTGGGCACTTGGGGTGGCTTAATAGATGACTGGGGGAACTCATGTTGAAGGAGCTCGGGTGGTGCAGTGGGGTTCGTCCGTCGGGGGAATTCAGTCAGCACCATGAAAATTCGGTTGTTGGAGAAGTCCGGAGAGATACTATCTACGGTCGAAAGCCGGAGGAGTCCTGGGAGGGTCAATCCTACCAAGAACTTCGGCTGAGGGTATTTTAAACCCAACATCTACAATGTAGAGGACTGCTAGACTTAATATTATATGAGGAAATTTAATTTAGGTCTCTTTAATTTTAATTTCATATTTGTATCCAATGTAAATCCATAATTAACATGGATCTACTAAAAGATCCTTGGTTCACCAAGATCGAATCAAGGCGCAATGATAACATACATGGTGAACTCAAACCTAGACACCCAATAAGAGACTTAATCGATCCAATTGATCAGGTAAGTTTAAGATTGGTGGGAGGCTCCCCATGTAGGAACCATATCTAGGGTTTCAGGGTTAGATCTTGAAACTTTTTCAAGATCATACAGTGGAAGACTAAAATAAATCAAAATTTATTTTCTAAAATCAAAAAATCTCTAGATCTAAGATCCTATTACATGATTATTACATAGCATTAAATCAGAAATTAAAATATATAAGTATAGCATGAACTACATGTTGATCATATCAACATGTTTCTATACCACATCTAATGTATGTATTAAACAATAGATCAGATCTATTACCTTGCAAGTTAGACGTTCTAACCTTGTTGATCTGTGCTTGAGGATGATGTTGCAAGCCGCACATGCATCCGACCTCTAGGAGTCGTCCACACGAGCCCACGAATCTTGATCAGAAGTCCTGCTTCAGGAAATCAGCACAGTATGCTAGTACTGCGCTGATCCTTCTTTGATGGTTGATCAGGTGCCTCCTTCTTCTTGATTTGGACTCTTCCAAAGATGGAAAGTAGAAGGAGGAGTTTCAGATCTGAGACGCTCTCAGAAAACTCAAGATGGAGGGAGGAAAGATATGAAAACAAAAACCCTAGAAGAAGACCCTCTTCTTCTTCACGTTTTTCTCTCTAGACATCCAAAATTTCTTCTTTTATATCTCCACGACCCAAAGGTATTTCTCTCTTATTTTTGGATGGAACCAAGGTCTCTCAAACCTCTGACTTCTCCTAAAATTTCACAAAGAAACTCATCTTATATAGAGAGATATGATAGAGTCCTTGTCTAGGTCAAACACCTAGTCAAGGCTTATCCAAACATGGCAAGTTAAGGGATGCCCAACTCTTGAGCACCTCCTTCATATTTTCATACATGGATCACCAGAAAAGGGTACACAATATATACCCTAAAATCCATGAAAATTATAAAAAAAAATTTGGATAAATTTGGTGCAAAATTGAAAGAGTTTTGGATTTCTAAAGCTCTATCTCATAGAATTCGAAATCCAAACTTATTCCTTTTAGATTTGATCCAAACCACCTTTCATGTAAGAAAGAAGAGAGGAGACCTTTTGTGAATGTGGGAGAGATCTGGGAGAGGGCTTTTGTCACACAAAATAAGTGGAGATTGGTGTTGAATAAGAGAGAGGAAGTTGGAGAAGGTTTATGTGGCGCAAGGTGGAATCCTAGTCTTACTAGGATTCTGTCTTATGACTTGTTTTAATTTGATTTTCCAAATCAAATCAAATCAAAATTAGATCAACCCAATTAAAATAGGTCTTAACCCAATTAAAAACCTAATTTAATTAGATTAAATTATATTTAAATCTGAATTAATTTTCTAATCAAATTAGAAATTAGATTGACCCAAGTCCTAGTTGAACTAGGACTAGTTTTTCCTTGTACTTGGCTTATCCAATAAACCAATTGAACTTGATCCAATCAAGCCCAAACTAAATATAATTAAATCATATTTAATTAGACTTAATCTCAGCCCATTGGCTTAATCAAATTAAGCCAATCAGCAATCGAATTGCTAATAGATCCTCCTGCAACACTTGCACTGGGTTAAATGTCAATCGTATTGATCATTTAACCCTAGAACGATTCTTAATCGTTGATCAACCATCTGATCGGATCATGAACTCTAATGTGTGTGACCTCATAGGTCCTAACCTAAGCCGGTAGCATAGGAATAAATTCTTATACCAATCGAAGTGACCATCTAGCAATGGTACCTGACGACCGGATAGGTCGAATGTGTAGAACAACATCCTTAGAACCCATACGGATATAGTTTTCATATAATTCATCCCCTTGACCAAAATGATCATAGGACACCCCAGAGTTTAACTGTCAACTCTGATCAGGTTGTCCACATTGTATTTCAAAATATCAAATCCATCTGATGGATTACCCTGGCCAAGGTTTTGCTAAATTGAAATACAGCGACTCATTCTTCTCCAACTCTTGGAGTGGTCAATCCCATCTCGATCACACTCTGACTTTGCAAGTACTTGACTGTGCCCAGAAGCCTTCCATCCCTGAATTAAAAATTCAGTTAGTCCAGTACCAAAGCACAGTGAGTTGCTTGCAAGTGACTGAGACGATCTCAGGTCTAAGGGACACTTATACCTATATCCCATCAGAGACATTCTCGACAGCAGAATGCTCTGAAGTTGGTCACGTTCAATGACGATGTATCCTTACATCTCACCTGTATGCCATACCAGTATCTCCACACTCTTTGGTTAAGAGGACAACCAACCCATATGGCCTACAGCAACCTATGCTCGATAGAAGTTGTTTCCTTATTAATAGCCTATCATTTGGTCGTGAACAGTTTTAAGGACTAATCAATAAATCCTCTCTTTATCGAATCTAAATAGTCCTAAGGACTTCATCATAACAACGGAGTTCATTAGAAGATGAAAGCTTATGATGAAAATACCAAATATATTTTATTTATTAACAAATCAATTACAATACTTGGTTGCTCAACCGTCAATAGCTTGACGATTGGCTTTTTGGGACACATTTTCTAACAACTCCCACTTGTCCTAAAGCCACTCGGCATATTATCTAATACCCATCTTCGACTTGTGGTTGTCGAACTCCTTTATTGCCAGGGCTTTAGTGAAGGGGTCGGCTAGGTTCTCCTTTCTGTCGATCTTCTGAAGGTCGACGTCACCTCGATCCACGATCTGTCGGACCAGGTGGAAGTGACGCAAGATGTGCTTCATCCGCTGATGTGCTTTGGGTTCCTTCACCTGAGCTATGGCACCAGTGCTGTCGCAGTAGCGCAGGACTGGACCATCGAGGGAGGGTGCTACTCCGAGCTCATTGATGAATTTCTCAGCCACACAGCTTCCGTCGCGGCATCCGATGCTGCGATGTACTCTGCTTCACAAACAGAGTCTGCCACAGTATGCTGCTTGGAACTCTTCCAGCAGATGGCTCCACCATTCAGAGTAAAGATATAATCCGACACACTCCTGCTGTCATCATGGTCAGATTGGAAGCTGGAGTCTGTGAACCCCACAAGTTTCAGATCTGACTCGCCATAAACCAACCATTGGTCCTTAGTATTTCTCAAATACTTATGGATGGCTTTAACCACTTTTTAGTGATTTTCTCCAACATCAGATTGGTATCTACTCACTACTCCTAGTGAGTATGCCACATCTGATCTTGTACATGTCATGGAGTACATGATAGATCCCACGGCTGAAGCATATGGGACTCTACTCATACGCTCTCTCTTCAGGAGTTATCGGACAATCCTTCTTAGAGAGAGAAATTCCATGGCCTATCGGTAGATAGCCCTTCTTGAAATTCTTCATGCTGAACCTCTTCAGCACAGTGTCTATGTACATGGACTGAGATAACCCAAGCATCCTTTTAGATCTATCTCTATAGATCTTCATCCCTAGGATGTAGGATGCTTCACCCAAGTCCTTCATGGAGAACTGTGATGACAACCAAACTTTTATTCCCTGTAGTGCGGGGATGTCGTTCCCGATTAAGAGAATGTCATCCACGTACAAGACAAGGAATACCACAACTGGACCATTTGCCCATTTATAGATGCAGGGCTCTTCTCCATTCTTAATGAAGCCATACGTTTTGATCACCTTATCAAAATGCATGTTCCAACTCCGAGAAGCTTGCTTCAATCCATAATGGATCTCTGAAGCTTGCACACCTTGGACTCATCTGTGGATGTAAACACCTCAGGTTGTATCATATACACCTCTTCGGTCAGCTCTCCATTCAGGAAGGCTGTCTTTACATCCATCTGCCAGATCTCATAATCCAGATGGGCAGCTATTGCAAGCATTATCTGAATGGATTTGAGCATTATCTCGTCATAGTCAATACCATAACGTTGACGATACCCCTTGGCGACCAGACGGGCTTTATAGGTCTCCACCTTTCCATCTACACCCCTCTTCCTTTTGAAGACCCATTTACACCCAATGGGTTTAACCCCTTCAGGTGGGTCAACCAATGTCCATACATCGTTGACCTTCATGGACTCCATTTCGGATTTCATGGCTTCAAGCCATTTCTCAAATCAGGTCTCTGCATTGCATCCATATAGGTGATCGAATCCTCATTATTCTCATCAAGTTCGATGGGATCTCTATCTCGGACCAAGAAATCGTAGTATCTGTCTGGCTGATGCGGTACTCTACCGGATCGCCTTAATGGTGTAGGTATATTGGGCTCCGGATCTGATCTAATCATATCCGACTCAGGTTCAGCTATTGGTGTTGGTCCTTCTACCTGTTGAACTTCATCAAGTTCAACCTTAGAGGCAACGATTCCTTCACCAAGGAACTCCTTTTCTAAAAAGATTGCCTTAAGGCTGACGAACACCTTTTGTTCATCAGCATGGTAGAAAAAATATCCTTTTGTCTCTTTGGGGTACCCTATGAATGAGCATTTGTCAAACCTAGGTCCATGATTGTCTATGACTAATCGTTTGACATAGGCCGGGCACCCCCAGACCCTAAGGTGTGAAAGTACTGGCTTACGCCCTGTCCATATCTCATATGGAGTCTTAATTACAGACTTACTTGAAACCCTATTTAATAGATAACAGGCCGATTCGAGTGCATATCCCCAGAAGGATATCGGCAAGATAGCAAAACCCATCATGGATTGGACCATGTCTAACAGAGTCCGATTCCTCCTTTCAGACACACCATTATGCTGTGGTGTTCCTGGAGGAGTCCATTGGGAGAGAATTCCATTCTCTCCTAGATATGTGAGAAATTTACTAGAAAGGTATTCTCCTCCTCGATCAGATCGAAGAGTTTTAATACTCTTCCCAGTTTGTTTTTCTACTTCACTTCGGAATCATTTGAACATTTCAAATGAATCCGACTTATGTTTCATCAGATAGACATATCCATATCGAGATAGGTCATCCATGAAAGTTATGAAGTAGAAATATCCATCTCTAGCACTAGTGCTAATGGGCCCGCATACATCAGTATGTACTAGGCCCAAGAGCTTAGTAGCTCTCTCACCTTTTCCAGTAAAAGGTGACTTGGTCATTTTACCAAGTAGACAGGACTCACAGGTTGGAAGTGATTCACAATCACTGACTTCGAGGATTCCCTCTTGAGTCAACCTGTTTATTCTGTTCTTGATTATATGACCTAGCCTATAGTGCCATAAGTAGATATCTGACACACTATCTAATCTAGGGTGCTTGCCAGTTGAATAGACTCTTATCAGGCT
Organism: Elaeis guineensis; assembly: GCF_000442705.2. Classification (NCBI taxonomy): domain Eukaryota; kingdom Viridiplantae; phylum Streptophyta; class Magnoliopsida; order Arecales; family Arecaceae; genus Elaeis; species Elaeis guineensis. The sequence goes on from NC_025999.2 coordinate 41,387,791, forward strand.
TGATCTTTTTGGTCTGGCTCTGTACTGATGTCCCAGCCTGAACTTGCACCTTCTTCACTTTCTTCTTCTTGTTCTTCTTCCTTTCTCAAAGGGTCGAGAACCAGAAGACGAACCTCCCACTAAGTTCACCGACTCCTTGTGAAGTTGGTGATCCTTCTCAAAGTTCTGAAGCAACCCCAGTAACCCATGGTAGTTCTCTTCAGGCTTTGTCATTCTATAATGAGTGAGGAATAGGAGATAAGACCTGGGCAGCAAGTTCAGTATTGCATCTTTCCCAAGCTGCTCATGCAAGGAAAAGCCGAGCTTGCTCAATCATTCCATGAGCTCGATCATGTACAATACATGATCAGTGACAGAGGCACCATCCCACATTTTGGTGTTGAAGATGGCACAACTAGTCTTGTGCCTCTCTACATCATCAGGTGTGCCAAAGGCATCCTCCAACACTTGAAGCATATCCTTTGGCTGAGCCGTCTCGAATCTGCGACTGAACTCGTCGCTCATAGTAGCTAGCATGATACAGCGCACCGTGGTCCGATCACTAAGCCACTTCTGGTAAGTATCTCTGACTGTTCCACGTGCATTGACAGCTGGCTCCTCAGGTGCAGGATCCATTGTCACATATAGGATCCGTTCATGCTCCAGGACTATCTTCAACTTTTGGTACCAGCTACCGAAGTTGGATCCCACCAACTTATCATTGTCCAACAATGATCGGAGCGATAGGAAAGTGGCCATATTTGCACAAAGGAGAACCATAACCTAATTAGTAATTGATTCATTAAACCTAAAGATTTGGACTTTAATCAAAAGCTTTCTCCCACTATTTTATTCGAATTGGTAGCCTCTACCTCCAATTCGAGGAATTACCCTAATTCCTTAGTGGGTACTAGAATCCACTTAGACTGCACACAAGCCCAACTTTGGTTGGCCAACCCATGTACATCTAAGGGTAGGTTCATAACCAATTATTTCTCTAAACAATTTCTAGTAATTTTAATTTTGCCCCAGAAACCTAATCAGTAGGCTTTGGCCTCCACTGTAAGGATCCGGTTAGGTCCAACCATTAACATGATCATACTTGGTGTATCTAACCAACATATGATTAAGCCCAACTTTGGTTGGCTCACCTAACCACCATTAGAGAGACACTTCCATGTCGTCATTTGATGAGTGATAATTCCATTATTCAACAAGCACCAGGCCTTTGGGTCTGCAATGATTATTGAGTTAATGGACTCATTATCAAACACCTTAATGGGAGGCTATGACTCAGTTATCTCCATAACTTTATCATTTTAAGGACCTAATAATTTTAGAAGATTTAAATAATATAGAGGATGAGGTCAGATGAACCAGCTTATCATGATCCTCCCACTGGCTTCATCAAGTCAGCTTAAGGGAGACCATTAAAAGGGCTGGTCTAGGAGCAGCTAAATCAGTCAACTGATTTACCTAGCTGACATGGGTTAGCTCGAATAGTCAAGTGATCCGATCAAAACATAATTTCACCAAGAGGCCAGGTAAGTTCGATCAGTGGGAGGGTCTGCCAAAGCTTGCCTTAGACACCATCAGAAATGGCCAGGTAAGCGGGCTCCCAATTAAAATCCATCGGTCTGGTTTACCTTAGACACCAACTGGTTTAATTAGTTTCGATTAGATCAACCTAATAGTTCATGCTAGACCGCTTAGCCAAGAATCAAGTCCATTTGGTTCTTGTTAAAGACATGGACTTGACCAACTACAATTATTGTAATTGATCTAGAGAATCCTTGACCTAATCTAAGACAACAATTGATTAGATTTAGTCAATTCTCTAATTAAGTCCATCTTTAATCTAACCATAGGTCTAACCCAATTAATGGACCTAATTTCCACTAACCCATTAACCCAATGTGTTATGATTTGTATTTTAGGTTCTTCAATTCACAATCCTAGAACCTAATCAAACAACTTCTTAATTCTTAATTAAGTTTTGGGCTGAGGGTTGGGTTTGGCTTTTCAAAAAATAATTTTCATATTTGTAAAATAATTTTATAATATGATTCTACCAACCATATTGCATGTTTGATTCATAATCAAGATGCAAGTGAAATAAACATGAAACTACTTTAGATCTAATCTAAACAGGTTCATGTAATTGAAACAATTTCAACTTTAAACAATTTCTTTGCACAAAAATTATTAACAAAGAGATTTTATTTCAGATTTAAATATCTTTTAAATCTAATAAATCATAAATTTAATCTAGATCATATCTAATAAATTTATGATTAAAGATAGATCTACACAAACTAGGACAACCTTTGCACTGTAAGGGGTAAACCTTACAGCAGGACAACCTTGCATTTGTGATTGATCTAAAATTTTAATTTCAGATTTAATAATTAGATTATAAATTAGATCTAATCTAAAAAATAATCTAAGCATATATCAATAATCATGTAATAAACAACCTCGCTCTGATACCAATTGTAGGAACCATATCTAGGATTTCAGGGTTAGATCTTGAAATTTTTTCAAGATCATACAGCGGAAGACTAAAATAAATCAAAATTTATTTTCTAAAATAAAAAAATCCCTAGATCTAAGATCCTATTACATGATTATTATATAGCATTAAATCAGAAATTAAAATATATAAGTATAGCATGAACTACATGTTGATCATATCAACATGTTTCTATACCACATCTAATGTATGTATTAAACAATAGATCAGATCTATTACCTTGCAAATTAGACATTCTAACCTTGTTAATCTGGGCTTGAGGATGATGTTGCAAGCCGCACACGCATCCAGCCTCTAGGAGTTGTCCACACGAGCCCACAAATCTCGATCAGAAGTCCTGCTTCAGGAAATCAGCACAGTATGCTAGTACTGCGCTGATCATTCTTTGATGGTTGATCAGGTGCCTCCTTCTTCTTGATTTGGACTCTTCTAAAGATGAAAAGTAGAAGGAGGAGTTTCAGATCTGAGATACTCTCAGAAAACTCAAGATGGAGGGAGGAAAGATATGAAAACAAAAACCCTAGAAGAAGACCCTCTTCTTCTTCACGTTTTTCTCTCTAGACACCCAAACTTACTTCTTTTATATCTCCACGACCCAAAGGTATTTCTCTTTTATTTTTGGATGACACAAAGTGTTGCTCCTAGATTGATTTTGATGATTACAAATCAGATTGAAGGGATTCAAATAATTTTAAAATGAAAAAGTCCTTATGATCTTCAAGGGAAAAATCATAATTTCACTCAAATCTTGATTTGATAGTATCATTTGGTAGAACAAATGATTTGAAATCTATTGGTGAAAATTTTATTGTGTTTGGACTTATATTTTTGAAGTTATGAAGGTTTGAAGTGCATGAGTCGACTCATGAGTCAACTCATGGCACTGTGAGCTGATTGGCACGCAAAAATTCTCCTTGGCATGCTAATTTTCTAGCTTGGCACGACCTGTGAGTCGACTCATGAGTCGACCCACAAGGCATGAGTCGACTCATGAGTCGACCCCTGCTAATTTGAGCCAAGAAATTCCAGAAAAGCATTCTCTGGTTTTTGCAACAGAGGTCGACTCATGAGTCGACCCCTGAAGCATGAGTCGACTCATGAGTCGACCCCTGCGATGGGAAATATCAGCAACGGCTATTTTTTTGCCCATTTTAATTGCCATTTATGCTTCCTAAAAATCCTCTAACGGCTCCTTATCTGCCTAAATTATTTTCTCTTGCTTCTAATGCTACAAAATGCTTAATTTGATGAAAGAAATTGCAGATTAAATAGCGGATCAAACGTGAAATCAAGAAGAAGAGAAAGACGAGAAAGAAAGAAGAATAGAAGAGAGGATCCGAAATTTGCAAGAATAAGCCTGAGATCAACGAAATATCCATAGAGAAAAAGAGAGAGGATCCACAATATACCAAAGAGATTGTGAAAGAGAAAAGCTAGATCTTTCAAGGAGAGAATTCTTCACGCCTATCATTTCAACCTTGATCTAGAGATCGTTCAAAGCTTTCAAGAGATCTTCAATCAACGATCAACCTCTTCTCAAGCATTCGTTCAACCGTTCATTCATCTTGAGAAAATCTGAAAAATGGGTTCTTCATTTGAGTAAAGCTTTTATTGTTATATTTGCTCATAAAAGGAGCTGTTATTTTATTAATCTGTGCTCTAAACATTCTTACTCTTTGTGAGTTTTTGCTCTTGTTTTTGGAGGATTTCCAAAACAAGGAAAGGTTGATCCGAACCTGAAATCGGAGTGTTTTGGGTTTACTTGTACCCGAAAAACAAGTGTTCTAGCTTGGGATAGCTAGTGTCAGAGTTTCCGATATTTTGTATTCGGGTTGAATACAAAGGATAGTGGATAAAAATTCCCAAGTGGGATCTTGGGGAGTGGATGTAGGTGCAAGGTTAGCACCGAACCACTATAAATCCTTGTGTTTGTGGTGTGCTTTATCGCTTTATCTTATTTCTTTATTATATCCTTGCAATACTGCTTTAGGTAATTAATATTGGTTTAAGCCATTGTTTTGTTCTTCATAAGTTATCTGTTGGGCTTAAAATTTTTTTAGAAACCCAATTCACCCCCCCTCTTGGGTTGCATAGCTGGGCAACAAGTGGTATCAGAGCCAGTGCTCTAGCCCTTCTTTGATCTAACAATCAAAGAGCCAAAGATCTATGGCAACCCATGTTGGAACTTCTCTAGCCGAGGGGCAATCAACAAACCGACCTCCACTTTTCAATGGGTCTAATTACACCTATTGGAAAGCTCGGATGAAGATTTTCATACAAGCACTCGACTATGATATGTGGAGTATCATAGTGAATGGTCCTCACACACCCACCAAGATTATAGATGGTGAGAAGTCAACCAAACCCGAGAAAGAATGGGATGAGGTTGACAAGAAATTAGCACAATTAAATGCCAAGGTGACTGCCATCCAAGAAGCAAAGGACTTGAACACTCTACCTCTAGAAGAGCTTCTTGGATCCTTGATGACTCATGAACTTAGCATGAAGCAACATCAAGAGGATGAAGTCAAAAAAAAAAGAACCATTGCCCTCAAATCCACAACTTCGCCTGATTATGAAACGGATGACTCTGAAGATGAAGATCAGGATGAAGAGATGGCTCTCATCACCCGAAAATTTAAGAAGTTTCTAAGAAAAAGGAAACAGGGGATGAGAAAGAAATTCACAAAAGGAGATCAAAGCAAAGAAAAGAAGAAAGATCAAACCCCTATATGCTACGAGTGCAAGAAGCCAGGACATTTCAGATCCGAATGTCCACAATTGAAGAAAGGTCCAAAGAAGTTCAAAAAGAAGGCAATGATGGCGACCTGGAGTGCGAGTGATGACTCAAGCTCCGACGAGGAAACCTCAACAGAACAAGCCAATCTATGCCTGATGGCACATGAAAATGAGGTAACTTCTGAATCCACTAGTGAATTTACTTTTGAAGAATTGCATGAAGCATTCTATGATTCAATTGATGAATTAAAGAAACTAGGGAAGAAAAATAAAGAACTGAAATTGGAAAATCAGTCCTTAGTGAAACAAGCTGAAAATCTTTCAATTGAAAAATTCACCTTGATTCAAGAAAATCAAAACTTAAAGGATGAAATGAACAAGCTGAAATCCATAGTAGATAAGTTCACCTTAAGTTCAAACAAGCTAAATATGATCCTTGATAATCAAAAAGCTATATATGATAAGGCTGGACTTGGTTATAAACCCCTGAAGAAACAAAAATTTCTGAAGGATATTTATGCAAATTATTCAAGCAAAAAGTCTACAAATATTACTTGTTTTAAATGTGGAAGAATAGGACATAAATCATACACATGTCTTATTAACAAAAATGCAAACACAAAGAAAATATGGGTTCCAAAAGGAACCATTCTGACTAACCTGAAAGGACCCAAGAAAGCTTGGGTACCTAAGACAGAAACTTGATCTTTGCTTGCAGGTGTGTCTAGCATCCCAAGAAGGAAACAGGAAATGGTATCTTGACAGCGGATGCTTGAGACACATGACTGGTGATGAATCACAATTCATCACGCTTGATGCTAAGGATGGAGGGATGGTCACCTTTGGAGATAATGGCAAAGGAAAGATCATCGGGATAGGTAACATTGGTATCACTCCCTCCAAATACATTGAGAATGTTTTATTAGTTAAAGGTTTAAAGCATAACTTACTTAGCATTAGTCAATTCTGTGATAAAGGGTATAAAGTAAGTTTTGAATCATCTGTTTGCATTGTGACGAGTCCTATTAACGATGGCATTAAATTTATAGGACATAGGCATGGCAATGTTTATATGGTAGACTTGAATGATTTAACTAAATTAGACATGCAATGCTTAGTTTCCTTAAATGCTAAAATAAATGAGACTAGTTGGCTGTGGCATCATAGACTTGCACATATTAGCATGCATTCTCTTTCAAAATTAATCAAAAAGGACTTAGTTCTCGGTTTGCCAAAATTGAATTTTGAAAAGGATAGAATTTGTGATGCATGCCAATTAGGTAAACAAACTAGAGTATCATTTAAATCCAAAAACACTGTTTCAACTTCTAGACCTTTAGAGCTCTTACATATGGATTTATTTGGACCAACAAGAACCACTAGTCTAGGAGGAAAACGATATGGATTTGTAATAATAGATGATTACTCTCGTTTTACTTGGGTTTTTTTTTTAGCTCACAAAAATGAAACTTTTCAAATTTTCACTAAATTTCATCGAAAAGTCACTAATGAAAAAGGGTTTTCAATTCAAAATATTAGAAGTGATCATGGAACTGAATTTGAAAATCAAGATTTTGAAAATTTTTGTGATGAAAATGGAATTGGCCATAACTTCTCTGCTCCTAGGACACCTCAACAAAATGGGGTAGTTGAAAGGAAAAATAGAACCTTAGAAGAAATGGCCCGTACCATGCTTTGTGAAAGCAACCTTCCAAGATATTTTTGGGTGGAAGCTATTAACACAGCATGTTACATTTTAAATCGTGCTTTAATAAGACAATTTTTAAAGAAAACCCCCTATGAACTTTGGAAAGGAAGAAAACCAAATATTGCCTATTTTCATGTTTTTGGTTGTCGATGTTTTGTATTAAATAATGAAAAAGAAAAACTTGGTAAATTTGATGCAAAATCAGATGAAGCAATCTTTCTAGGTTACTCCTCCACTAGTAAAGCATTTAAAGTTTTCAACAAAAGAACTTTAGTAGTTGAGGAGTCCATACATGTTGTCTTTGATGAATCTAACGATCTTCCTTCAAGGAAGAATGAGGGTGTTGATAATGCAGATCCACTAATAGAAGGTATAAAGGAGATCACTCTGAAAGATTCAGCAACTCCAGAAGACAAGGATCAAGAAGATGAACAAAATGAGAAAGGTGAAGAAATTCAAGAACAACCTCAAGGTACAAATGACTTACCCAAGGAATGGAGGTATGTTCACAACCACCCTAAGGAATTAATTATCGGTGATCCTATGCATGGGGTAAAAATACGTTCTTCACTTAGAGATGTACTTAATCATTGTGCTTTTGTATCTCAACTTGAACCTAAAATTTTTGAAGAGGCTGAAAATGATCATAACTGGATTAATGCTATGCAAGAGGAACTTAATCAATTTGAAAGAAATAATGTTTGGACCTTAGTAAAAAGACCTAAAGATTATTCAATAATTAGCACAAAATGGGTCTTTAGAAACAAATTAGATGAGCATGGAAATGTAATTAGAAATAAAGCAAGACTGGTTGCTAAGGGATATAATCAAGAAGAAGGAATTGATTTTGATTAAACCTTTGCACCTGTTGCTAGATTAGAAGCTATTAGACTTCTACTTGCATATGCTTGCTTTATGAATTTTAAGTTATTTCAAATGGATGTTAAAAGTGCATTTTTAAATGGATATATTTCTGAAGAAGTATATGTAGAACAACCCCCTGGATTTGAAAATCATGCTTTTCCCAATCATGTCTTTAGATTAAATAAAGCTTTATATGGTCTAAAACAAGCACCTAGAGCATGGTATGAAAGGCTAAGCAAATTTCTACTAAATAATGGTTTCTCAAGAGGCAATGTAGATACAACCCTATTTATTAAAAGAAACCAAAATGATATGCTAATTATACAAATTTATGTTGATGACATAATTTTTGGGTCTACTAATGAATCCCTTTGTCAAGACTTTGCTAAGCTTATGCAGGGAGAGTTCGAGATGAGCATGATGGGAGAACTCACTTTCTTTCTCGGACTCCAAATCAAACAATCAAAAGAGGGAATCTCCATCACCCAAAGCAAGTACACCAAGGAACTACTCAAAAGATTTGGAATGGAGAACTGCAAACCAATTGGCACACCAATGAGTCCCTCAAGTAAGCTTGACAAGGATGATGAAGGTAAAAGCGTAGACTTAAAATACTACAGAGGTATGATTGGCTCATTATTATATCTAACTGCAAGTAGGCCTGATATCATGTTTAGTGTTTGCTTATGTGCAAGATATCAATCTAATCCTAAGGAATCTCATTTGAATGCTGTTAAAAGAATCCTTAGATACTTAAATGGTACACAAACTATAGGGTTATGGTACTCTAAGGACTCACAAATTAATTTGTTAGGATATTCTGATGCTGATTTTGCTGGATGTAAATTAGATAGAAAAAGCACAAGTGGAACTTGCCAATTTCTTGGAGTTAACCTAATCTCATGGTTTAGCAAGAAACAAAATTCGGTGGCACTATCTACGGCTGAGGCCGAATGCATTGCAGCCGGAAGTTGTTGTGCTCAAATCTTGTGGATTAAGCAACAACTCGAAGATTTTGGAATCAAACTTAATGAAACTCCAATAAAATGTGATAATACAAGTGCCATAAATCTATCTAAAAATCCAATACAACACTCAAGATCCAAACATATTGAAATAAGACATCATTTTATAAGAGAACATGTTCAAAACAAAAATGTAATTCTTGAATATGTTTGCACTGAAAATCAATTAGCCGATATCTTTACAAAGGCCCTTAGTGAGGATAGATTCTGTGAAATTAGGAGAAATCTAGGAATTCTAGATCCATTTGCCTAAACTTCTCTTAATTAATATCAAATATTCTTAGAGCTCAATTTTCAACAACTATCCTGGTTCCAAAAGCTCAATTTATCACTCTAAAAACTTATCATTGAGCAAAATTCTTTCTTCCAAAATTTTGAATTTTTTTGGAATTTATTTACATTTTTTCTGATTTTCTGAACTTCATGAGTCGACCCCCATGAGTCGACTCAATGGCAAACTTGTAAATCCCACCAACTTCCATCGAGTTCATTGTTTTTAAAACGGGAAACCCTGTTTATGAGACGACTCATCTTCTCGTCGTCTTCCTTCCGAAAGCCGTCCTCTCCAACTCTTTTTGCTCCAAATCTAAGGATCAATTCTGAGGCAATTCTCCCTCCTCTCCACCAAAAATCGCCTCCTTGAACAGGATTTTTCTGTGCTTTCTCGCAGTGATTAGCGCGGGTGGAACGTGCCCTAGAACTTCACCGTTCATTCAAAATCCACTTCTTTTCTCCACCAAAATTCTTCTTTACTCTCTTGTGATCCCTCCTCCACTGAATTCAAGTCTTCTTGTCTGCTATTTTTTGGATATGGCTCCGAAGATGAAACTTCCCCAAAGAAGGAAATCAATCCGAGAGCCTGAGGAAATTGTCCGAAAGAAAAGGCATACTCAGTCTTCCAGTATTCCTGATCCAGTTTCAGTACCTGCTCAAGGTCTCTTTCAATCCTCCATAAGCCCCAGTGTAAATCCTCTTTCTGATAGAAAAGTAGAAACCGGAAAAAATATAGATTTTCGGTTCTTTGTGAAAGAAGGCTTTACTTTTGCTACCAAGATCAAAAATCAAGGATGGGAACTTTATTGCTCTCTTAAGGAAGTCACCTATGTTGATCTAGTCAGAGAGTTCTACCAGAACCTAAATTATGGAAACGGGTCTGTGACTTCAACTGTAAAGGGATTGACATCTGTTTGGATTCTAGGATATTGTGAGAAATACTTCAGTTGCCTAGTGAAGGATACTCATATATGAAACTCCCAATTAAAGAAGAAGGGATCAGAATTATCTTAGGAGAAACTTTTTCAGGAAGTTTAAACAAATTGGAAGCAAAGCTATTATACATTGAGATGAGGGTCCTGCATCAGATTGTAACGAAACTCTTCTTTCCTAGGAGTGGTAGACATGACTTACTATCTGGCAGAGATGTATGTGTCATGTTTCATATCATCACTCAGACCCCCCTAAGCCTCCCTGCACTTATGATAGAGGCCATGAGAGAAACTTTGAACAGATCCAAGGCACACTTGCCTTATGGTATGGCCCTTACTAGAGTTTTTAGGAGGTTTGGAGTTAGCTGTGAGGGGGAGACACCTACCAAGCTCTCACATGTGGACACTTTCAACCAACACAGCTTGCACCGAATGGGAATTACAAAGACTGTTGGTGGTTGGATCAAGGGCTCTGAAGAAAGAGCTGAGGAGAGAGCTGAGGAAAGAGCTGAAGACAGAACTGAAGGCAGAGTAGAAGAAGAAGGTCCATCTTCTCCTGTACATGACTTCAGGGCAGCTTCACCAGATACCCAGTTCATTCCTGATACTGAGGCTGGCCCTTCTGAGTTTACTAGGATGCCCACACCAGTGTATCAGCCAAAGAGCAGAGCACCTCCATCAGAGTTCAGACTGGCTGACGATCAGATCGAGCTTATTTCACAGCGTGTGGCTTCTTTGCTGTCTAGCCAGTGGAGTAGTACTTCTTTTGCACCTGGAGCTACTTCTTCTGATCAGACCATTACTCCCCACATCTCCACTGTATTTCAGATGATTTCAGATCAGTCCGTTAGGATACAGCAGCTTGAGGATACAGTCTGGAGACTTACTGGCAGAGTTCTTGACTTGCAGGGGCAAGTCCTTGCATTGGCCCATCCCCAGCCACAGGAGTCTACTATTGAGGTCACAGACCTCACTGCAGAGGCTGGCAGGCTTAGAGGAGCATTAGAAGGTGGATATGAGCTACTGAGGAAAGAGATCAGAGGATCGAGTGAGCATGCTACCACCCAGTTCACTGCTCTACTTCAATCTGTTTCCAGAGCACTGAACGTACTTGATTCTATCAGACTCATGGTATCAGCCCTAGTATCTCAGCGTTCTCAGCCTCCCAGTTCATCTCGTTCTCCTACTCGTGGCAGAGGCAGACGGGGTAGAGGACGCACTTCTGATCCATCATCTTCTCATACCATATCTGATGACTCCGATCCATGATTTGTCTTGATCATTGACTTATCTTGATCTTTACTAGGTTCTAGGAGTTAGTATCTTGTTCTAGGATCTATACCTTGGGGCCATGTATTGACATTTAGCTGGTTGAATTTTATGTATTGAAACAATTATGATATTAATGGAATCATCTTTTACCTATATTTCTACCTCTTTGTAATGATTATATTTTGGTTATATTTCAATCTCTGATACATCTGTTGAAATATTATCTTCTCCTTGTTGATTGTTTGCTGTTGATAATTGCTATATTAAGGGGGAGCAAACATCTGTGAAAAACTCTAAAGAAGAAGAAATTAAAGAATATTTCAGAAAAAGAAAAGAAAGAGTTAACTATGTTTGATGATGTCAAAAAGGGGGAGAAATTAAACTAAAACAAAAATTGAAATTAGACAAAAAGCAAAACCCTAAATTATGAGAAAAAGGGGGAGAAATTAAACAAAAATAGAGATTGGAAGATTAAAACAAATATTGAAGAAATTAAACAAAAACAAGGATTGAAAGATTAAACAAAACTTTGAGAAATTTGGTATCAAAATTTGGTATCAGACAGAACTTTAACAAAAAGTCATCCATCAAAAGCAAAATCATGAGTACAATGCAAATAAGTATTTTTTTTATAAGCTCTGATATTCAAACTTGCTTTTGAAATTTTACTCACCTTGATACATCAATAAGAAATTTGTTTTACTCTGATACATCCTACAATTTCTTTTAACTTGATCTGATACATGATAACATTTGATCCGATACAGTGTGAAGGTTTCTCTAATATATTATAACATTTGCTCTGATACAGTGTGAAATTTTCTCTGACATTTTCTCTAATACAGTATGAAATTTTCTCTGATACATTATAAAATTTTCTTGCTCTGATATATTATAAAATCTTTTCTGATATCATTGTAAAAATTATTTTTGCTCTGATATATAGAAAAAGTTATTTATCTTCTCTTGCTCTGATATATCTTGAACTCAAAATGATCTAATACCCTTTTCAAATCTTTAAGAAAATGGACAAACTATTTTTGCATCATACTTTTTCAAGCATATACACCTATAATAGATTCTTTTGAAATTAATGCATTAACATAAATATTTTTGTTCAAATATTTTGTCATCATCAAAAAGGGGGAGATTGTTGCTCCTAGATTGATTTTGATGATTACAAATCAGATTGAAGGGATTCAAATAATTTTAAAATGAAAATGTCCTTATGATCTTCAAGGGCAAAATCGTAATTTCACTTAAATCTTTATTTGATAGTATTATTTGGTAGAACAAATGATTTGAAATCTATTGGTGAAATTTTTATTGTGTTTGGACTTATATTTTTGAAGTTATGAAGGTTTGAAGTGCATGAGTCGACTCATGAGTCAACTCATGGCACTGTGAGCTGATTGGCACGCAAAAATTCTCCTTGGCACGCTAGTTTTCTGGCTTGGCACGACCTGTGAGTCGACTCATGAGTCGACCCACAAGGCATGAGTCGACTCATGAGTCGACCCCTGCTAATTTGAGCCAAGAAATTCCAGAAAAGCATTCTCTGGTTTTTGCAACAGATGTCGACTCATGAGACGACCCCTGAAGCATGAGTCGACTCATGAGTCGACCCCTGCGACGGGAAATGTCAGCAACGGCTATTTTTTTGCCCATTTTAATTACCATTTATGCTTCCTAAAAATCCTCTAACGGCTCTTTATCTGCCTATATTGTTTTCTCTTGCTTCTAATGCTACAAAATGCTTAATTTGATGAAAGAAATTGCAGATTAAATAGCGGATCAAACGTGAAATCAAGAAGAAGAGAAAGACGAGAAAGAAAGAAGAATAGAAGAGAGGATCCGAAATTTGCAAGAATAAGCCTGAGATCAACGAAATATCCATAGAGAAAAAGAGAGAGGATCCACAATATACCAAAGAGATTGTGAAAGAGAAAAGCTAGATCTTTCAAGGAGAGAATTCTTCACGCCTATCATTTCAACCTTGATCTAGAGATCGTTCAAAGCTTTCAAGAGATCTTCAATCAACGATCAACCTCTTCTCAAGCATTCGTTCAACCGTTCATTCATCTTGAGAAAATCTGAAAAAGGGGTTCTTCATTTGAGTAAAGCTTTTATTGTTATATTTGCTCATAAAAGGAGCTGTTATTTTATTAATCTGTGCTCTAAACATTCTTACTCTTTGTGAGTTTTTGCTCTTGTTTTTGGAGGATTTTCAAAATAAGGAAAGGTTGATCCGAACCTGAAATCGGAGTGTTTTGGGTTTACTTGTACCCGGGAAATAAGTATTCTAGCTTGGGATAGCTAGTGTCGGAGTTTCCGACGTTTTGTATTCGGGTTGAATACAAAGGATAGTGGATAAAAATTCCCAAGTGAGATCTTGGGGAGTGGATGTAGGTGCAAGGTTAGCACCGAACCACTATAAATCCTTGTGTTTGTGGTGTGCTTTATCGCTTTATCTTATTTCTTTATTATATCCTTGCAATACTGCTTTAGGTAATTAATATTGGTTTAAGCCATTGTTTTGTTCTTCATAAGTTATCTGTTGGGCTTAAAATTTTTTTAGAAACCCAATTCACCCCCCCTCTTGGGTTGCATAGCTGGGCAACACAAAGGTCCCTCAAATCTATGACTTCTCCTAAAATTTTACAAAGAAACTCATCTTATATAGAGAGATATGATAGAGTCCTTGTCTAGGTCAAACACCTAGTCAAGGCTTATCCAAACATGGCAAGTTAAGGGACGCCTAACTCTTGAGCACCTCCTTCATATTTTCATGCATGGATCACTGGAAAAGGGTACACAATGTATACCCTAAAAGCCACAAAAATTCTAAAAAAATTTGGATAAATTCGGTGCAAAATTGAAAGAGTTTTGGATTTCTAAAACTCTATCTCATAGAATTCGAAATCCAAACTTATTCCTTTTAGATTTGATCCAAACCACCTTCCATGTAAGAAAGAAGAGAGGAGACCTTTTGTGAACATGGGAGAGATCTGGGAGAGGGCTTTTGTTGCACAAAATAAGTGGAGATTGGTGTTGAATAAGAGAGAGGGCGTTGGAGAAGGTATATGTGGCGCAAGGTGGAATCCTAGTCTTACTAGGATTCTGTCTTATGACTTGTTTTAATTTGGTTTTCCAAACCAAATCAAATAAAAATTAGATCAACCCAATTAAAATAGGTCTTAACCTAATTAAGAACCTAATTTAATCAGATTAAATTAGATTTAAATCTGATTTAATTTTTTAATCAAATTAGAAATTAGATTGACCCAAGTCCTAGTTGAACTAGGACTAGTTTTTTCTTGCACTTGGCTTATCCAATAAACCAATTGAACTTGATCCAATCAAGTCCAAACTAAATCTAATTAAATCATATTTAATTAGACTTAATCTCAGCCCATTGGCTTAATCAAATTAAGTCAATCAGCAATCAAATTGCTAATAGATCCTCCTGCAACACTTGCACTGGGTTAAATGTCAATCGTATTGATCATTTAACCCTAGAACGATTCTTAATCGTTGATCAACCATCTGATCGGATCATGAACTCTAATGTGTGTGATCTCATAGGTCCGAACCTAAGCCGGTAGCATAGAAACAAATTTCTATACCAATCGAAGTGACAATCTAGCAATGGTACCCGACGACCGGATAGGTCGAATGTGTAGAACAACATCCTTAGAACCCATGCAGATATAGTTTTCATATAATTCATCTCCTTGACCAAAATGATCATAGGACACCCCAGAGTTTAACTATCAACTCTGATCAGGTTGTCCACATTGTATTTCAAAATATCAAATCCATCTGATGGATTACCCTGGCCAAGATTTTGCTAAATTGAAATACAGTGACTCATTCTTCTCCAACTCTTGGAGTGGTCAATCCCATCTCGATCACACTCTGACTTTGCAAGTACTTGAATGTGCCCAGAAGCCTTCCATCCTTGAATTAAAAATTCAGTTAGTCCAGTACCAAAGCACAGTGAGTTGCTTGCAAGTCACTGAGATGATCTCAGGTCTAAGGGACACTTATACTTATATCCCATCAGAGATATTCTCGACAGCAGAATACTCTGGAGTTGGTCACGTTTAATGATGATGTACCCTTACATCTCACCTGTATGCCATACCAGTGTCTCCACACTCTTTAGTTAAGAGGACAACCAACCCATATGGCCTACAGCGACCTATGCTCGATAGAAGCTGTTGTCCTTGTTAACAGCCTATCATTTGGTCGTGAACAGTTTTAAGGACTAATCGATAAATCCTATCTTTATCGAATCTAAATAGTCCTAAGGACTTCATCATAACAACGGAGTTCATTAGAAGATGAAAGCTTATGATAAAAATGCCAAATATATTTTATTTATTAACAAATCAATTACAATACTTGGTTGCTCAACCGTCAACAGCTTGACGATTGGCTTTTTGGGACACATTTCCCAACACCCCATGCACATGCAATAGTCCTAATTAAATAACTACCATTCTATCCCTTAGACACAAATCGATCAACTAGTTCAAATTGGTTCAGCCCAATTGATTTATGTCACTAAAGATTATAAATTGCTAACCAAATAATCGTGCATTCATGATATAACCCAACTCCAAGGGTTTGTAGTGATTCAGGGTGATCGCTAAATGTATCCATGAAAATATGTGCATGACTATCATATAGTCTTTATGATTATTGCATAATCCTTATGATTATCATATAATCCATTATGTTCATGTTTAAATTTCTTATGGTGTATGATCAATCTCTTTTCATCCTAGGACAACCTTACAATATAACGACACACATTATGCTAGGATAACCCTATGTCAGGATGAACTTAGATTGACTGAACTAATTTTTTCTTATGTTCAAACAAATTACTCAAATTTGAATACACCTATACTATCATCGATCATATCAAGATGGTAACAACATCTCATGTATGAACATATAATAAAGATAAATTTAGATCTATTAAAATTTACATCATATATAAATTAGATTCAAAATCTAAGATGCATGAACATTAAGATAAGATTTAGATATGAAAACTTTGATTAAGCAAGACATCACATAACTTTCAATAATCATAATTTCAGATTAATAATTATAAAATATTAAATTTTTAGATCTCGAAAGCAATTGTATGAACATAAATCAATCTGAATTTTAGATCTAAAAATGATTTTTAGATCTTAAAATCTATTACATAAATTTTAATTATTCAGATTTTAGATCTAAAAATAGATTTTCAGATCATGAATTTCATCTCCTTGATCATAATTTTAGATCCAAAAATTAGATTTTCAGATCTGAAATCATCATCATGATTAAATAAAATTTAAATTTTCAGATCTGAAAATATTTTTTAGATATAAAATCTTGATCCTAACTTTGCATTAATAACCTGGCTCTGATACCACTATTAGATGTCGACGTCATATGGCAACAGGTTGTTGGTGAATGTAGATGATTTCATGCATGTATTTCAAAATTTTTTCGAATAAATTATAGCAGAAGATAATTAGATTAATCAAATTAATCAAACATACATATGGTCTAATCATCAAATCAACCTACTCTAAGATCTATGACATGATATGTTGTATATAAAATCTAAAATAATCATGTGATAAAATCTACATTCATGGATGTAAGCGGTAGATCACATCTATTTCTAATCTGAGTTTAGAACTCGATACTTGAGCATAGGTCAATGACTGCCATTGCTAAGAGATGTCGTAAGGATAATCTTTGCTAGTTGCTTGCAGTCATATATGCATCCGACTTCTATAGAAAATTCATGTGAAGTTTCAATCGATCTGTCTTCTCGGAAGTGCTAACTCACGCAAAGACCTTCTTCTTGGCTGATTTGGATCCTTTCTTCAAATCTCTGAAACCTTTTCAGAGATTGAAGATAGACTTCTGAAGGAGATGAAGAGGTGAAAGAAAGATGGAGAAGAAACTATTTTCTCTCTTCCCGAACCCTAAGGATTAAACCCTAGGGTTTTTTGATCTTGTGCTCACCCAAGAGAAGAGAACTCTTCTCTCCCTTTTCCACACTCTTCTCTCCCTTTCCACATCACAAACTCATGCCCAAGGCTCCTCACCATGAAAGCTCTCTTCCTAGTCTCTTACACGCATACAACAAAAAGTAGATCCCATTTTATTAGGTGTGTAAGGAGGAGGGGAGAAGAGTCCTAGAAATCTTGGACTCTTCCAAGAGATATCACACCCTCTTCCAATTCCATACCAAAATATGCTCAAAATAATATGAGATGCCCCTTCCCATATTTTTTCATGATAAATTAGTTCTCTAACTAATTTTTTACAAAAAAATTCCTCAAAATGACACACACATAAGGAGAAAAAAATAAGTTGGCAGTAAGTTTTTGTAGATAATGTCAAACATTATCTATATGGTATCTAATTCAAATCAGATTTGAACATACTAAATAAATTTAGATTTTAACCACATTTGGATGTGAGATAGAGAAGGAAAAGTTCTCTTTGGCTTGAAAAAATATCATCCAAAGACTATTTTTCCATAAGAAAATATGGTGTCAAAAATTATGGTGCAAGGAGAGGAAGAGTCCAATACAATATGGACTCTTGGTTTCATAATTTGAATCCAAACCAAATCACATCTGGTTTTGCCCAAATAAAATAGATAAAATTCAATCTAATTAAGTTCATAAATTTTTAATCAAATTTTAATCAAATTAAAAATTAATTGAATCAAAATCCTGATCAAATCATGGACAATTCTCCCTTAGCGATTAGGTCATCTCATAACCTAATCGGGTCAAACCTAATTCAATTAGATTTCATTTAATCCTCTTTGCTCTATCAAATTAAACTAATTAATAATTTAATTACTAATTAATTCTCCATTAATTTACTAATACTTGATGAATAAATTTGTTACAACTTTTGTATAAGGTTAATCATTAATCAAATTGATAATTAAGCTTTTGAACGATTCTCAATCGTTGATCAACTATATGATCGGTCAGAATTTTTTTTGAGTGTGACCCCATAGGTTTGAACCTAAGCCGATAGCATAAGAATATATTTCTAAACCAATCGATATTACCATCTAGCAATGGTGACCCGATGTCTGGATAGGTCGAATGATGGCTAAGCAATATTCAAGAACCTATTGGCATATGGTTACCGTATAATTCATCCCTTTGACCCTAATGCTCAAGGATGACCTAGAATTTAACTGTCAATCCTAGATAAGTCATCCACATTATATTTTAATCTTTCAAATCTTTCAAATGGATTATTCAGATCCAGATTTTTTAAACTAAAATACATTGATACATTAACTCCTACTAATTTGGAGGAATCAATCCCATCTTGACTGACACACCGACTTGACAAGTACTTGACTGCACTCAAAAATCTTTCAATACTGATTAAAAACTCAGTTAGTTTGACACCAAAGTATAGTGAGTTGCTTGTAAATCACCATGGTGATCTCATATCGAAAGGAGACTTATACCCATACTATTCGTGAGCTATCCTTGACAGCAAAGTGCTTCATAGTTGGTCACGTTCAATGATGATGTACTCCTACATCTCACCTGCATGCCACAACAGTATCTCCATACTATTTGATTATGGAGATAACTAACACATATGGCACACAATGATCTACACTTGATATCGCTATCATCCTAGTAATAGCATATCGTTTGGTCACAAATCAATTTAAGGACTATACGATAAATCCTCCTTTATCGATCAAAATAATCTTAAAGACTTCATTACAATATAGAAGTTCGTTAGAAGATGTAACCTCGTGATGAAAAAAATTAAATAATTTTTATTATTTATCAATTTATATATATTTATAATTAATATAATTATCAAATGATTAGTTTTAAGACATATTTTCCAACAACTTCCACTTGGACTAAAGCCAATCAGTATAGTATCATATACCCATCTTTGATTTATCATCTTAGAACTCTTAAATATTGAGGCTTTAGTAAATAGGTTGGTCAAGTTCTCATTTCAGTTGATCTTCTAAAGATTGACGTCACCTTAACAGATTTTTCGAATAAGGTGGTAGCGATGCAAAATGCCTAGTAAGTTAATGAGACTTCGGCTTCTTGGCATAAGCTATAGTTCCAGTGCTGCACAATACAACAGGATCATTATTGAAGGGTGCCACTCTTAGCTTGCCGTACAATCATATAGCTTCCTTGCAAGCATCGGATGCTGCAATATATTTAGCCTCACAATTTGAATTGGCTATATCTTTTTACTTAACTTTTCTAACGGATTGCTCCATTACTTAGGATAAGGATGTACTCCAACATGTTCTTACCATTATTATGTCCAACTAAAAATTAGAGTTATAGTCTACAAGTTTTAAGTCAGATTCTCCATAACCAAATCACCAGTCTTTAGTATTTCTCAAATACCTAAGGATGACCTTCCAGTGATTTTCATCCCGATCTTGCATGTATCCACTCACTATCCTAGTGAGTATACCATATTTGATCTCATACATAGTATACATAATAGAATAAATTTTACTCATAAACACCCTATGTATGCTAGACTTGAAAAATCCAAGTAGCCTCTTAGATCTACTCTATAGATCTTCATCCCTAGGATGAGAGATGCTTTTCCAAAGTCCTTTATAGAGAATTATGATAATAGCAAAATCTTTATTTTTTGTAATATAAAAAATATCTTTTTTGATTAAAAAAAAATTTATTTACATACAAAACAAGAAATATATTTATAAAACTATTAATCTATTTGTATTTACAGGATTCTTCTTCGTTATCAACGAAGGTATGCATTTTGATCACTTATCAAAATGTATGTTTCAACTCTGAAATATTTAGCATTACCATAGGAGAAAATATCTCACTATGGTCAATACCATAACATTGACAATATCCTTAGGTAACTAGATGGGCTTTGTAGGTCTCCACCTTTTCATCTGTGCTCTCTGATCCTATTGAAGATCCACTTACACCCTATGGGCTTTGCCCTTTCGAGTGGATCAATGAGTGCCCATACACAGTTGACCATTATGGACTTCATTTTGGACTCTATGGCTCCAAGCCATTAATCAGAGATGGGTCTCTGCATGGCATCCATATAGGTAATCAAATCGTTGTTGTTCTCATCGAGTTTAACAGGATCACATCTTGGAACTGAAAATCAAAGTATCTATCTAACGGATGCGGTACTCTACCAGATCTCTTTAATGGTGCCTCTACAATGGATTTTGGGTTTGATCTAATCAAATTCAGTTCTATGGATTCACTAGATTGTGTCAGTTCTTCTATCTATTGAATTTCATAAGTTCCACATTAGAGGCATCAGTTTCTTTACCAAGGTACTCCTTTTTCAAAAAAAAATGCCGAACAACTTTTATTCTTTAGCATGGTAGAAGTAATATCCCCTTAGATTCTTTAGGGTTACCCTTCAAAATAATACTTATGGGATCGGGATTCAAGCTAATCTATCTGTAATTGCTTGACATAAACCAAACAATCCCAAACCCTAAGATAAGAGGGTTTCGGCTTATGCCTAGTCTATATCTCATATAGAGTTATTGCAATTGATTAATTCAGAATCTAGCTCAGAACATAACAAGAGTCTTAAGAGCATAATCCTAAAAGAAGACTGACAGACTTATAAACCCCATCATGGATCGTACTATATCTAACAAAGTCGATTCCAATAAGAGAGAATCTTATTCTCTTTTAGATATGTCAAAAACTCATCGGAAAGGCATTCTCTTCTTTGGACTGACCAAAGAGTTTAATGCTCTTCCCAGTTCATTTCTCTATCTTATTAAAAAATTATTTAAATATTTTAAATAATATAAATTTATGATAAATATATTTATAGATTCAATACATCAGTATGTATCATATTCAGAACATCATTGGCTCGTTCATTTTTTCTAGCAAAAGATGATTCGGTCATCTTACTAAAGAGATAGGATTGATAGGTTGACAATGATTCACAATGATTGACTTCGAGAATTATCTCTTATTGATCCTATTCTTATTTATATGATCGAGCCTTAATTGCCAAAGATAGGCTTCCATAATATTATCTACTCTAAGGAGTTTGTTTGTTGTGTATAGTAAACTAACAGACTATGTAAATGTCATTTCTTAATTATCCACATGATTTTGACATCATTCATAATGATATCACAAAATCATTAGACAATAGTGACAATCACTAAAATGATATTGTTAGAATTGAAAATAGGCTTGACGATTCCTAAACCTAAGATTGGAACATAACTTCCTAAACCTAAGATTGGAACATAACCTCCATCTCTAATGTTCAGGAACCTCTTGCTATTTTCAAATTTTCTTCTAACTTGAAGTCATTGCAAGAATTTGCATGGACTTTCGATATCCAATATCCAAGTAGTAATATTATAGATAGAGAAACCATAAGGTGTTATCATATAAGTATCTTATCTAGCAACCCTTTATTGATTTCTCTTCTTTAGTCTGTTCGGATCAAGGGACTCTGCCAGATTATGTTAACTTTAAAATTTTTTGTTAGTTCTGACTTATTAGCCCAAGCATGACTCTTTTGCACCTTCTTTTCTTTTTCTTTCTCAAAGATTATTGCCCACCGATGATACATCTTTACAGGTGTAAAAGAACTCCTTCAACATTTAAAGGATTTCCTCCCATTGAGCATCATCAAATTTACAACTAAATTTATATTCTTTACTGCTCTCAAAAAATACCACATAGTGATATAATCATTTGGCCACTTCTGATAAGTGCCTTTGATCGCATCATGGGTGTTGAATGTGAAAATATTAGGTGCTGGATCCATAATCATATTTAAGATCCATTCGTTCTTTAGAACTATTTACAACTTTCGATTCATCTATCGATGTTCGATCCTATAAATAAGTCACTATCAAACAATAAATGGAGCAACAGATATCGAGCCATAATTGAAAGAAAAATATAAGACCTCAATGTTTATGAATTGATTAAGCCTAAAGACTTAGACTTTAGTCTAAAGATTCTTTCACTATTTTATACGAATTGGTAGCCTCTACTTTCAATCTGAGGAATTATCCTAATTTTTTAGTGAGTACTAAAATCCACACAGACTGCATACAAGCTCAAGGATGGCTTGATCAATTCATATGCATCTAGTAGTTAATTTAGTCCTAGATTTTATTTCAGTAGGTGTTGGGCCTCCACTGAAAGTTTCGGTTAGGTCAAACCATTAACATGAACCTACTCAGTGATTTTAACTAATGAATGATTAGATCCGAGGATAGCTTGATCAATCCAACCATCATCAGATAGTACAATAGAGTCATCATATGATAAATGATAATTCTATCATTTCGAGAGAACACCATACGGATAGCGCTTGCAATGTCAATCAAAAATAATAGATCCATTACCATTTACTTTAATGGGAGGCTATGATCTAGTTATCATCATAACCAGCTTATTTTAGAGACTTAATAATTTAGAAGATTTGATAATAAGTTTAAAGAAGAGATGAGAAGAGATCAACTAGTAAACTATAATCCTCCCACTGACTTCACCAAGTTATTGAATCGGATTAGGATCATGCTGATTGAAATGGCACCTAGATCAGTCACACTGAATAACCTTAATGGCATAGGACAACTCGAATCACTTAGCAATCTAATCAAAACCTAACTCACAAAATTGACCAGATAAGTGAGATCGATGGGAGGGTCTGCTAAGCTTACCTTAGATACTATCGAAATGATCAGATAAGCCACTCCTAATTAAAAACTATCAGTTGAAATATCAAACTTATTTTAGACACCAATTGATTAATTAATTTTGATTTGATGAGCCTAATGATTTGGATTCAACCACTGAGCCACAATCAAAGTCCATTTGGGCTAATCAAAGCCATGGACTTGACTATTACAACTATTGTATTGGTTCTAGAAAAACCCTGATTTGATCTAATTCAACATTTAGTTAGATTTAATCAATTTCTCTACATAGTCCATTAACTCTTTGATTCTAACCTTAGGTCTAATCCAATTAAGAAGACCTGATTTGAGCTAACCCATGCCTCCATGTTTTATGCAAATGACATTAAATCTTTAATTCATAATTTTAGATCTAATTGATTCTACACTTAATTCTTAATTAAGTTTCAGCATCAATATGGATTTAGGTTTAGGTTTGAAATAATTTTAATTTTTTTATTTTATAAATAATTTATAATAATTTTTTTGTAAAGATTTTCTATTCTGAAACTGGGTTGACTCAATCAACAATGAGCCGACTACATAAGAGGAGTGGGTCAACTCAAATCAAAACTGGATCAGCTCAGTAATTATACGAGCACGATTCAATGAGTTTCAAAACTAAAAAATCTTGTATAATTTTAAAATAAAATTAATAATAAAAATTTTTTAAATCATATCTAAAATCTTTTATGATTTAAGATTTTATTTTTTCATAATTAAAATAATTTTAATCATATAGATTAGATGCTTTATTTTTTATACAACTTTGTATCACATACAACAAACTTAGAGTTTCAAGATCTAGAATTTTATAAAAAAATAAGTTCTTCCTTTTGCATTCTTCTTCATGGAATCTAATCATATGGCACCTTTACATGCAATAAGAGCACTCCATCAAATGGGAAGAGAGGGCTTTTAAACTTTTTTTGCTTCTATAATCGGACGGCCTAGTGATCAACCCAATCCAAGTACTTGCTAATCAGATCATCTAATCTAATCACATATTATATATATTTGAATTTAGATCTAATCTAAATTACATCATATCATATTACAATCTTAGATCATATCTAAATCAGATCACAAATATCACATACAATATAAAAAATCAGATTTTATCAAAGATGAGCACAAATTAGGACAACCTTTTTACTGTAAGGGATAAACCTTACAGCAGGACAACCTTATATCAGTTTATGCGATCAACCATTAATTAAATTTAGATCTAAGATATCATATATCAGATCTTAATAAAATTAAATTTTAGATTTAATATGCACATATAACATGTCATAACGAACCTAGGCTCTGATACCACTGTTGGTGAATGTAGGTAATTTCATGTATGTATTTTGAAATGTTTACAAATAAATTATAGCAGAAGATAATTAGATTAATCAAATTAATCTAGCATGCATATGATTTAATCATCAAATCAACCTACTCTAGGATCTATGACATGATATGTTGCATATAAAATCTGAAATAATCACATGATAAAATCTACATGCATGGATGTAAGTGGTAAATCACATCTACTTCTAATCTGAGTTTAGAACTTGATATCTAAGCGTGGATCGATGATCGTCACTACTGAGAGACATAGTAAAGATGATCCTTGTTGGTTGCTTGCAGCTGCACATGCATCCAACTTTTACAAAAATCCTACTTGAAGCTCTGATCTGATCGATCTTCTTAGGAGTGCTAGCTCGCATGAAGACCTTCTTGGCTAATTTGGATCTTTTCTTCAAATATCTAAAATCTTTTTAGAGGTTGAAGATGGACTTCTAGAGGAGATGAAGAGGTGAAAGAAAGATAGAAAAAAAATATTTTCTCTCTTATTTTTTTCTCTTCCCAAACCCTGAGGACTAAACCCTAGGGTTTTTTGATCTTGCACTCACCCAAGAGAAGAGAACTCTTCTCTCCCTTTTCCACACCATAAACTCATGCCCAATGTGTTGGAATTTCTATGTTGGGGCATGCATGTATGTTTTAAAATTTTTTTTTTCTAAACATGACAGTGGAATAGAAGATTAAAACTCCTTTTAATCTATATCATGCATGTATAAAACATAAACCACAAGAAACTACTTCATATACTGAAAATGAATATATATTGAAATTGAACATATGATCGAATCACATACCTATTTCATAATTTTTTTCTTCAAATCTGGATCTAGAAGAGAAAAAGTTCTCTCTTAGCTATGCAAATGCTCGACATCTATGGATATCCACTTGGGATCAGTCTAGAACAGCCCTCTTAAAATTGATTTTTCTTCATAAAAAAAAATCAGCCTGTGAATCTGAATAAAGTCTAGATCGTGATCAACTCTTTGATCCTTTTCTTCTTCTCTTCTTCTCTTGCTTTTTCTTTCCTAGATTATGGAGCAACCAGGGACTATAAAGCAATAAATAATAAAGATGTCCAATAGTGCTTGGGCATGGAAGAAAGGGGACGCCCAAGCTTGGGGCGTTGATGCTCCACGGGAGAAGAGAAGGAGAGAAGAAGAGAGGGATGTGGGACTCTCTTAAGGGGGTGTAGGGCTATTGGTTGAAGTGCCTAGGGACTTTAGGGGAGGTCCCTTTAAATAGGCATAAGATTTGAATCCTATTCAAAATCAAACAAATACTTAATATAAGTCTTACTTACATTATATTTTCCTATTCCTTTAGTTATTTAACTTTCTTTAAAAAACCAATTAGGTGCCAACTATTGGAGCCCTTGCTGTTGGAATTCGGGATTTGATGCATGCATATGTATTTTAAAATTTTATTTTTTAAATACCACAGTGGAGAACAAGATCAAAATACTTTTAATCTGAATTATGCATACATGAAAATATAAAATCACATTGATCTATCTCATATGCTGAAATTGATACATGCTGAAATTTAGATTGTGATCAAATCACATACCTGTTTCGCAATCTTTTTCTTCAAATCTGAATCTGAAAGAGAAGAAATTCTCTCTTAGCTGTACAAGTATCCAGCCTCTATGATATCCACTCAAAATTAGCTAGAGCAGCCCTTTTTAATCTAAATTTTTATTCTCCAAAATTCAGCTTGCTGAATCTGAACGAAGCCTAGATCGTGATCAACGCTTGATCTTCTTCTTCTTTTCTTCTCTAGAGTTTTTTTTCTTACTATGTGCTACTATCAAAAGCTAAAAATTAGTAAGAAAGAGGCACCCAACAGCCTTTGGGTGTGGGACACCTTGGGACGCACGTCCCAAGAGAAAGGGGGTGTGGGATGCCCAAGGGAAGAGAAAGGGAGAGGAAGAGAGGGCATGGGACTTCTCTTTTGGCATGTGGGGTTGCTGGTTTGAATGCTCTAGGGACCTTAAGAGAGGTCTCTTTAAATAGGTATAAGGATTAAATTCTATTCAATCACATAATACAAGTCCTACTTGCATTAGGTTTCCTATTAACTTAAGTTATCCAACTTACATTAGGAGACCCTTTAGGTGCCAACAATTGGAGCCCTTGCATCCATAATTAGACAGTCCAAAATACACCCAAGAAACACTATAAGAGAACTAAAAGCCCTCTAATCAATAGACATGCCCAACTTGATCAAATCAAGATGGCACCCAAGAATAACTATCAAAGAAATTAATTAGGAACTTGCACCTTCAATTTATATGATCCATAATCTTAGACACCTAACAATTAGAGTCTCATGAATCTTATTCATATAGATTATTAGCAGATAATTAAGTTAAAATTATCTTATCAAATAAATAATCTCAACAGAAAAAAAAATTGAGTCCAACCATATGCTAGCAAGGTTATCATGAATCCAATGGGTTTCTCTAAACCCAATTGATACATCATAAGTTCAATTACTAATTTCAGGACTAATTCCTTTATTGTGTGGCCCCATAGGTTCAATTCTATCTAGTAGTGAGATATACAATGATCTCTTATCATTGTATCATTGAAACTCTTTTCAATGGATCAAAATAATTCCACTCTAACTCAGCAAGGATTGTCGATCCAAAACAATCATAGTGAGCTCTCACAATCGACCAGTGATACTTAGTAGTATGTAGTGGCAACTTATAGAACTAAAGTAAACCTCTAGGTATGTTAATGTGTGATTCAATCCCTCTATCGTGAGTCCCGACTAGATGGCAGGTCATAAATAAATCGTCAAATCTCAACAACAGTCATATGATAGATTCGATTAGCTCAAGTTCAGTTGTGACTTCTATAAAAACTCTTTTCCATCAATCATACTACTGTGGTCATAGACTCTTGGACTTAACCTCTCAAATTTTATAGGACTACTCCTCTCTACCAAGGTCGATAAATCCTATCTTGATGCATACCCTACCCCTACAGTGGATCAACTATCGCCAACATCCACTACAAGGGCTTATTGAGACCCATATTTATGTATCAGTCAAACTCTAGTAGTCTCACTATAGGTAGCAATACCATCTCAAGTCAAAAGACCAATCATACAACTACTACATCGAGATAATCACTGACGATCGAATAAAAATTCAAGTAATCTCTCATATGGTCACGCTCAGTACTAGTTGTTCTCTAACAACTACTAGCACTCGTCACTGTATATCTCTACACAGTAGACTAGAGACTCATCTATCCCAAAGAATGTGATTTGTACGTCAGTCTATCCAGATCAATCACCATCCTTATGATGATCCTATAATCGAAAGTATTTAGAAATTAAATTCATGTCTCTAATTCTCATCACCTTGAGAATATGTATTGAAACTAATTCTATGAACGATTCAAGGACACATCACACTTGAATGAAAAAGAACTTATCCTTTTATTGATCATACCAATATATTAAGTATAAAATTATGTCCTAGATTTATTACAATATGTTTGCCATATTGGCTTCTAGGACATACATCTAATAATCTTTCATTTGAACTAAAGTCAATGGGCTACAAATCTAAGTCCCACCTTTTCAAGGTGGACTTTCATTTTTGGTTGGCTCAACTACTTAGTCAGTGGATCTGCCACATTGTGCATGAAGTCTACTCTTCGCACCTTGACAAGAGGTAATCGCATATACCGCTGCTCTATGTGCTTGAACTTCTATGAACTTCTAGTGAGACCTTTAGCTCCTTAGCAAAGGCTATGGTGCCATTATCTTTGTAGTACTGCATCATAGCATGATATTGGAAAATATGTCCCAAAAAGCCAATCATCAAGCTATTGACGGTTGAGCAACCAAGTATTGTAATTGATTTGTTAATAAATAAAATATATTTGGCATCTTCATCATAAGCTTTCAGCTTCTAATGAACTCCGTTGTTATGATGAAGTTCTTAGGACTATTTAAGTTCGATAAAGAGAGGATTTATCAATTAGTCCTTAAAACTGTTCACAACCAAATGATAGGCTGTTAATAAGGACGACAGCTTCTATCGAGCATAGGTCGCTGTAGGCCATATGGGTTGGTTGTCCTCTTAACCAAGGAGTGTGGAGACACTGGTATGGCATACAGGTGAGATGTAAGGGTACATCATCATTGAACATGACCAACTCTAGAGCATTTTACTGTCGAGAATGTCTCTGATGAGATATAGGTATAAGTGTCCCTTAGACTTGAGATCGTCTCAGTGACTTGCAAGCAACTCACTGTGCTTTGATACTGGACTAACTGAATTTCTAATTCAGGGATAGAAGGCTTCTAGGCACAGTCAAGTACTTGCGAAGTCAGAGTGTGATCGAGATGGGATTGACCACTCCAAGAGTTGGAGAAGAATGAGTCGCTGTATTTCAATTTAGCACAACCTTGGCTAGGGTAATCCATTAGATGGATTTGATATTTTGAAATACAATGTGGACAACCTGATCAGAGTTGACAGTTGAACTCTGGGGTGTCCTATGATCATTTTGGTTAAGGGGATGAATTATATGAAAACTATATCCGCATGTGTTCTAAGGATGTTGTTCTATACATTCGACCTATCCGGTCGTCGGGTACCATTGCTAGATGGTCATTTCGATTGGTACAGGAATTTATTCCTATGCTACTGACTTAGGTTCGGACCTATGAGATCACACACATTAGAGTTCATGATCCGATCGAATGGTTGATCAACGATTAAGAATCGTTCTAGGGTTAAATGATCAATACGATTGACATTTAACCCAGTGCAAGTGTTGCAGGAGGATCGATTAGCAATTCGATTGCTAATTGGCTTAATTTGATTAAGTCAATGGGCTGAGATTAAGTTTAATTAAATATAATTTAATTAGATTTAGTTTGGGCTTGATTGGATCAAGTCCAATTGGTTTATTGGATAAGCCAAGTGCAAGGAAAAACTAGTCCTAGTTCAACTAGGACTTGGGTCAATCTAATTTCTAATTTGATTAGAAAATTAAATCAGATTTAAATCTAATTTAATCTGATTAAATTAGATTTTTAATTGGGTTAAGACCTATTTTAATTAGGTTGATCTAATTTTGGTTTGATTTGGTTTGAGAAACCAAATTAAAACAAGTCATGAGATAGAATCCTAGTAAGACTAGGATTCCACCTTGCGCCACATAAGCCTTCCCCATGCCCTCTCTCTTATTCAATGCCAATCTCCACTTATTTTGTGTGACAAAAGTCCTCTCCCAGGTCTCTCCCACGTTCACAAAAGGTTTCCTCTCTTCTTTCTTACATGGAAGGTGGTTTGGATCAAATCAAAAAGGAATAAGTTTGGATTTCGAATTCTATGAGATAGAGTTTTAGAAATCCAAAACTCTTTCAATTTTGCACCGAATTTATCCAAATTTTTTTTGAAATTTTTATAGATTTTAGGGTATATATTATGCACCCTTTTCTGGTAATCCATGCATAAAAATATGGAGGAGGTGCTCAAGAGTTGGGTGCCCCTTAACTTGCCATGTTTGGATAAGCCTTGACTAGGTATTTGACCTAGACAAGGACTCTATCATATCTCTCTGTATAAAATGAGTTTCTTCATAAAATTTTTGTAAAAGATAGAAATTTTAGAGACCTTTTGAGCCATCCAAAAATTAGAGAGAAAAACTTTTGGGTCGTTGAGATATAAAAGACACAATTTAGGGTGTCTAGAGAGAGAAACGAGAAGAAGAGAGGGTCTTCTTCTAGGGTTGTTTGTTTTCATATCTTTCCTCCCTCCATCTTGAGTTTCCTGAGAGTGTCTCAGATTTAAAACTCCTTTTATTTTCCATCTTTGGAAGAGTCCAAATCAAAAAGAAGGAGGCACCTGATCAACCATCAAAGAAGGATCAGCGCAGTACTAGCATACTATGCTGATTTCCTGAAGCAGGACTTCTGATCGAGATTCGTGGGCTCGTGTGGATGACTCCTAGAGGTCGGATGCATGTGCATCTTGCAACATCATCCTTAAGCCTGGATCAGCAAGGTTAGAGTGTCTAACTTGCAAGGTAATAGATCTGATCTATTGTTTAATACATACATTAGATGTGGTATAGAAACATGTTGATATGATCAACATGTAGTTCATGCTATATTTATATATTTTAATTTTTGATTTAATACTATATAATAATCATATAATAGAATCTTAGATCTAAAGATTCTTTAATTTTAAAAAATAAATTTTGATTTATTTTAGTCTTCCACTGTATGATCTTGAAAAAGTTTCAAGATCTAACCCTGAAACCCTAGATCTGGTTCCTACAATTGGTATCAGAGCCTAAGTTCTTTATTACATGATTATTTATACATGCTTAGATTATTTCTTAGATTAGATTTAATTTATAATCTAATTATTAAATCTAAAATTAAAATTTTAGATCAATCACAAACTGCAAGGTTGTCCTGCTGTAAAGTTTACCCCTTACAGTGCAAAGGTTGTCCTAGTTTGTGTAGATCTATCTTTAATCATAAATTTGTTAGATATGATCTAAATTAAATTTATAATTTATTAGATTTAAAAGATATTTAAATCTGAAATAAAATCTCTTTGTTAATAATTTTTGTACAAAAAAATTATTTAAAGTTAAAATTATTTCAATTATATGAACCTGTTTAGATTAGATCTAAAGTAGTTTCATGTTTATTTCACTTGTATCTTGATTATGAATCAAACATGCAATATGGTTGGTAGAATCATATTGTAAAATTATTTTACAAATATGAAAATTATTTTTTGAAAAGCCGAACCCAACCCTCAGCCCAAAACTTAATTAAGAATTAAGAAGTTGTTTGATTAGGTTCTAGGATTGTGAATTGAAGAACCTAAAATACAAATCATAACACATTGGGTTAATGGGTTAGTGGAAATTAGGTCCATTAATTGGGTTAGACCTATGGTTAGATTAAAGATGGACTTAATTAGAGAATTGACTAAATCTAATCAATTGTTGTCTTAGATTAGGTCAAGGATTCTCTAGATCAATTACAATAGTTGTAGTTGGTCAAGTCCATGTCTTTAACGAGAACCAAATGGACTTGATTCTTGGCTAAGCGGTCTAGCATGAACTATTAGGTTGATCTAATCGAAACTAATTAAACCAGTTGGTGTCTAAGATAAACCAGACCGATGGATTTTAATTGGGAGCCCGCTTACCTGGCCATTTCTGATGGTGTCTAAGGCAAGCTTTGGCAGACCCTCCCACTGATCGAACTTACCTGGCCTCTTGGTGAAATTATGTTTTGATCGGATCACTTGACTATTCGAGCTAACCCATGTCAGCTAGGTAAATCAGTTGACTGATTTAGCTGCTCCTAGACCAGCCCTTTTAATGGTCTCCCTTAAGCTGACTTGATGAAGCCAGTGGGAGGATCATGATAAGCTGGTTCATCTGACCTCATCCTCTATATTATTTAAATCTTCTAAAATTATTAGGTCCTTAAAATGATAAAGTTATGGAGATAACTGAGTCATAGCCTCCCATTAAGGTGTTTGATAATGAGTCCATTAACTCAATAATCATTACAGACCCAAAGGCCTGGTGCTTGTTGACTAATGGAATTATCACTCATCATATGACAACTTGGAAGTGTCTCTCTAATGGTGGTTAGGTGAGCCAACCAAAGTTGGGCTTAATCATTCATTGGTTGGATACACCAAGTATGATCATGTTAATGGTTGGACCTAACTGGATCCTTACAGTGGAGGCCAAAGCCTACTGATTAGGTTTCTGGGGTAAAATTAAAATTACTAGAAATTATTTAGAGAAATAATTGGTTATGAACCTACCCTTAGATGTACATGGGTTGGCCAACCAAAGTTGGGCTTGTGTGCAGTCTAAGTGGATTCTAGTACCCACTAAGGAATTAGGGTAATTCTTCGAATTGGAGGTAGAGGCTACCAATTCGAATAAAATAGTGGGAGAAACCTTTTGATTAAAGTTCAAATCTTTAGGTTTAATAAATCAATTACTAATTAGGTTATGGTTCTCCTTTGTGCAAATATGACCACTTCCTTATTGCTCCGATCATTGTTGGACAATGATAAGTTGGTGGGACCCAACTTCGGTAGCTGGTACCGAAAGTTGAAGATAGTCCTGGAGCATGAACGGATCCTATATATGATAATGGATCCTGCACCTGAGGAGCCAGCTGTCAATTTACGTGGAACAGTCAGAGACACTTACCAGAAGTGGCTCAGTGATCGGACCACGGTGTGCTGTATCATGCTGGCTGCTATGAGCGACGAGTTCAGTTGCAGATTCGAGACGGCTCAGCCAAAGGATATGCTTCAAGTGTTGGAGGATGCCTTTGGCACACCCGATGATGTGGAGAGGCACAAGACTAGTTGTGCCATCTTCAACCCAAAATGCGGGATGGTGCCTCTGTCGCTGATCATGTATTGTACATGATCGAGCTGATGGAATGATTGAGCAAGCTCGGCTTTCCCTTGCATGAGCAGCTTGGGAGAGATGCAATACTGAACTCGCTGCCCAAGTCTTATCTCCCATTCCTCACTCATTATAGAATGACAAAGCCTGAAGTAAACTACCACGGATACTGGGGTTGCTTCAGAACTTTAAGAAGGATCACCAACTTTTCAAGGAGTCGGTGAACTTAGTGGGAGGTTCGTCTTCTGGTTCTCGACCTTTTGAGAAAGGGAAGAAGAACAAGAAGAAGAAAGTCAAGAACGTGCAAGTTCATGATGGGACATCTGTGCAGAGCCAGACTAAAAAGATCAAGCCTGATAAGAGTCTATTCTATTGGCAAGCACCCTAGATTAGATAGTGTGTCAGATATCTACTTATGGCACTGTAGGCTAGGTCATATAAACAAGAACAGAATAAACAGGTTGACTCAAGAGAGAATCCTCAAAGTCAGTGATTATGAATCACTTCCAACCTGTGAGTCCTGTCTTCTTGGTAAAATGACCAAGTCATCTTTTATTGGAAAATGTGAGAGAGCTACTGAGCTCTTGGGTCTAGTACATACTGATGTATGCGGGCCCATGAGCACCAGTGCTAGAGGTGGATATTTCTACTTCATAACTTTCACGAATGACCTATCCCGATATGGATATGTCTATCTGATGAAACATAAGTCAGATTCATTTGAAATGTTCAAACGATTCCGAAGTGAAGTAGAAAAATAAACTGGGAAGAGTATTAAAACTCTTCAATCTGATCGAGGAGGAGAATACCTTTCCAGTGAGTTTCTCACATATCTAGGAGAGAATGAGATTCTCTCCCAATGGACTCCTCTAGAAACACCACAGCATAATGGTGTGTCTGAAAGGAGGAATCGGACTCTGTTAGACATGGTCTGATCCATGATGGGTTTTGCTAGCTTGTCGATATCCTTCTGGGGATATGCACTCGAATCGACCTGTTATCTGTTAAATAGAGTTTCAAGTAAGTCTGTAATTAAGACTCCATATGAGATATAGACGGGACGTATGCCAGCACTTTCACACCTTAGGGTCTGGGGGTGCCCGATCTATGTCAAACGATTAGTCACAGACAAACTTGGACCTAGGTCTAACAAATGCTCATTCATAGGGTACCCCAAAGAGACAAAAGGATATTTTTTCTACCATGCTGATGAACAAAAGGTGTTTGTCAGCCTTAAGGCAATCTTTTTAGAAAAGGAGTTCCGTGGTGAAGGAACCGTTGCCTCTAAGGTTGAACTTGATGAAGTTCAACAGGTAGAAGGACCGACACCAATAGCTGAACCTGAGTCTGATATGATTAGATCATATTCGGAGCATATGTACCTGCACCATTAAGGCGATCCGATAGAGTACCGCATCAGCTGGACAGATACTACGGTTTTTTGGTCTGGGATGGTGATCCCATCGAACTTGATGAGAATAATGAGGATCCGATCACCTATATGGATGCAATGCAGAGACCTGATTCTGAGAAATGGCTTGAAGCCATGAAATCCGAAATGGAGTCCATGAAGGTCAATGATGTATGGACATTGGTTGACCCACCTGAAGAGGTTAAACCCATTGGGTGTAAATGGGTCTTCAAAAGGAAGAGGGGTGCAGATGGAAAGGTGGAGACCTATAAAGCCCGTCTGGTCACCAAGGGGTATCGTCAACATTATGGTATTGACTATGACGAGATGTTTTCCCCTGTGGCAATGCTCAAATCCATTCGGATAATGCTTGCAATACTGCCCATCTGGATTATGAGATCTGACAGATGGATGTAAAGATAGCTTTCCTGAATGCAGAGCTGACTGAAAAGGTGTATATGATACAACCTAAGGGGTTTACTGTAGGAACCAGATCTAGGGTTTCATGGTTAGATCTTGAAACTTTTTCAAGATCATACAGCGGAAGACTAAAATAAATCAAAATTTATTTTCTAAGATCAGAAAATCCCTAGATCTAAATCCTATTACATGATTATTACATAGCATTAAATCAAAAATTAAAATATATATAAATATAGTATGAATTACATGTTGATCATATCAACATGTTTCTATACTAGCTACATCTAATGTATGTATTAAATAATAGATCAGATCTATTACCTTGCAAGTTAGACGCTCTAACCTCGCTGATCCAGGCTTAAGGATGATGTTGCAAGCTGCACACACGTCCGGCCTCTAGGAGTCGTCCACACGAGCCCACGAATCTTGATCAGAAGTCCTGCTTCAGGAAATCAGCACAGTATGCTAGTACTGCGCTGATCCTTCTTTGATGGTTGATCAGGTGTCTCCTTCTTCTTGATTTGGACTCTTCCAAAGATGGAAAGTAGAAGGAGGAGTTTCAGATCTGAGACGCTCTCAGGAAACTCAAGATGGAAGGAGAAAGATATGAAAATAGAAACCCTAGAAGAAGACCCTCTTCTTCTTCACGTTTTTCTCTCTAGAATCCAAACTTGCATCTTTTATATCTCCACGACCCAAAGGTATTTATCTCTGATTTTTGGATGGAAAAAGTCCTCTCAAATATCTATCTCCACTTAAAATTTCATGAAGAAACTCGTCTTATATAGAGAGATATGATAGAGTCCTTGTCTAGGTCAAACACCTAGTCAAGGCTTATCCAAACATGGCAAGTAAAGGGACGCCCAACTCTTGAGCACCTCCTCCATATTTTCGTGCATGGATCACCAGAAAATGGTGTACAATATAAACCCTAAAAGCCACGAAAATTCCAAAAAAAATTTTGGATAAATTCGGTGCAAAATTGAAAGAGTTTTGGATTTCTAAAACTCTATCTCATAGAATTCGAAATCCAAACTTATTCCTTTTAGATTTGATCCAAATCACCTTCCATGTAAGAAAGAAGAGAGGAGACCTTTTGTGAACGTGGGAGAGATCTGGGAGAGGGCTTTTGTCACACAAAATAAGTGGAGATTGGCGTTGAATAAGAGAGAGGGCGTGGAGAAGGTTTATGTGGTGCAAGGTGGAATCCTAGTCCTACTAGGATTCTGTCTCATAACTTGATTTAATTTGGTTTCCCAAACCAAATCAAATCAAAATTAGATCAACCCAATTAAAATAGGTCTTAACCTAATTAAGAACCTAATTTAATCAGATTAAATTATATTTAAATCTGATTTAATTTTCTAATCAAATTAGAAATTAGATTGACCCAAGTCCTAGTTGAACTAGGACTAGTTTTTCCTTGCACTTGGCTTATCCAATAAACCAATTGGACTTGATCCAATCAAGCCCAAATCAAATCTAATTAAATCATATTTAATTAGACTTAATCTCAGCCCATTGGCTTAATCAAATTAAGCTAATTAGCAATCGAATTGCTAATCGATCCTCCTACAACACTTGCACTGGGTTAAATGTCAATCGTATTGATCATTTAACCCTAGAACGATTCTTAATCATTGATCAACCATCCGATCGGATCATGAACTCTAATGTGTGTGACCTCATAGGTCTGAACCTAAGCCGGTAGCATAGGAACAAATTTCTATACCAATCGAAGTGACCATCTAGCAATGGTACCCGACGACCGGATAGGTCGAATGTGTAGAACAACATCCTTAGAACCCATGCGGATATAGTTTTCATATAATTCATCCCCTTGACAAAAATGATCATAGGACACCCCAGAGCTCAACTGTCAACTCTGATCAGGTTGTCCACATTGTATTTCAAAATATCAAATCCATCTGATGGATTACCCTGGCCAAGGTTTTGCTAAATTGAAATACAGCGACTCATTCTTCTCCAACTCTTGGAGTGGTCAATCCCATCTCGATCACACTCTGACTTCGCAAGTACTTGACTGTGCCCAGAAGCCTTCCGTCCCTGAATTAAAAATTCAGTTAGTCCAGTACCAAAGCACAGTGAGTTGCTTGCAAGTCACTGAGGCGATCTCAAGTCTAAGGGACACTTATACCTATATCCCATCAGAGACATTCTCGACAGCAGAATGCTCTGGAGTTGGTCACGTTCAATGACGATGTACCCTTACATCTCACCTGTATGCCATACCAGTGTCTCCACACTCCTTGGTTAAGAGGACAACCAACCCATATGGCCTACAGCGACCTATGCTTGATAGAAGCTGTCGTCCTTATTAACAGCCTATCATTTGGTCGTGAACAGTTTTAAGGACTAATCGATAAATCCTCTCTTTATCGAACTTAAATAGTCCTAAGGACTTCATCATAACAACGGAGTTCATTAGAAGATGAAAGCTTATGATGAAAATACCAAATATATTTTATTTATTAACAAATCAATTACAATACTTGGTTGCTCAACCGTCAACAGCTTGACGATTGGCTTTTTAGGACACATTTCCCAACAACTCCCACTTGTCCTAAAGCCACTCGGCACGGTATCTAATACCCATCTTCGACTTGTGGTTGTCGAACTCCTTTATTGCCAGGGCTTTAGTGAAGGGGTCGGCTAGGTTCTCCTTTCAGTCGATCTTCTGAAGGTCGACGTCACCTCGATCCACGATCTCTCAGACCAGGTGGAAGTGGTGCAAGATGTGCTTCATCCGCTGATGTGCTTTGGTTCCTTCACCTGAGCTATGGTACCAGTGCTGTCGCAGTAGAGCAGGACTGGACCATCGAAGGAGGATGCTACTCCAAGCTCATTGATGAATTTCCTCAGCCACACAGCTTCCTTCGCGGCATCCGATGCTGCGATGTAC
The DNA here is from genome assembly GCF_000442705.2 of Elaeis guineensis. Classification (NCBI taxonomy): domain Eukaryota; kingdom Viridiplantae; phylum Streptophyta; class Magnoliopsida; order Arecales; family Arecaceae; genus Elaeis; species Elaeis guineensis. Next base: position 41,425,452 of record NC_025999.2, read on the forward strand.
TCCGCTTCACAAACAGAGTCCGCCACAGTATGCTGCTTGGAACTCTTCCAGCAGATTGCTCCACCATTCAGAGTAAAGATATAACCCGACACACTCCTGCTATCATCATGGTCAGATTGAAAGCTGGAGTCTGTGAACCCCACAAGTTTCAGATCTGACTCACCATAAACCAACCATTGGTCCTTAGTATTTCTCAAATACTTAAGGATGGCTTTAACCACTTTCCAGTGGTTTTCTCCAGGATCAGATTGGTATCTACTCACTACTCCTAGTGAGTATGCCACATCTGGTCTTGTACATGTCATGGCGTACATGATAGATCCCACGGCTAAAGCATATGGGACTCTACTCATACGCTCTCTCTCTTCAGGAGTTGTCGGACAATCCTTCTTAGAGAGAGAAATTCCTTGGCCTATCGGTAGATAGCCCTTCTTGGAATTCTCCATGCTGAACCTCTTCAGCACAGTGTCTATGTACATGGACTGGGATAACCCAAGCATCCTTTTAGATCTATCCCTATAGATCTTCATCCCTAGGATGTAGGATGCTTCACCCAAGTCCTTCATGGAGAACTGTGATGACAACCAAACTTTTATTCCCTGTAGTGCGGGGATGTCATTCCTGATTAAGAGAATGTCATCCACGTACAAGACAAGGAATACCACAACTGGACCATTTGCCCATTTATAGATGCAGGGATCTTCTCCATTCTTAATGAAGCCATACGTTTTGATCACCTTATCAAAATGCATGTTCTAACTCCGAGAAGCTTGCTTCAGTCCATAAATGGATCTCTGAAGCTTGCACACCTTGGACTCATCTGTGGATGTAAACCCTTCAGGTTGTATCATATACACCTCTTCAGTCAGCTCTCCATTCAGGAAAGCTGTCTTTACATCCATCTGTCAGATCTCATAATCCAGATGGGCAGCTATTGCAAGCATTATCCGAATAGATTTGAGCATTGCCATAAGGGAAAATATCTCGTCATAGTCAATACCATAACGTTGACGATACCCCTTGGCAACCAGACAGGCTTTATAGGTCTCCACCTTTCCGTCTGCGCCCCTCTTCCTTTTGAAGACCCATTTACACCCAATGGGTTTAACCCCTTCAGGTGGGTCAACCAATGTCCATACATCGTTGACCTTCATGGACTCCATTTCGGATTTCATGGCTTCAAGCCATTTCTCGAATCAGGTCTCTGCATAGCATCCATATAGGTGATCGGATCCTCATTATTCTCATCAAGTTCGATGGGATCACCATCCCGGACCAAGAAACCGTAGTATCTGTCTGGCTGACGCGGTACTCTACCGGATCGCCTTAATGGTGCAGGTATATTGGGCTCCGGATCTGATCTAATCATATCCGACTCAGGTTCAGCTATTGGTGTCGGTCCTTCTACCTGTTGAACTTCATCAAGTTCAACCTTAGAGGCAACGGTTCCTTCACCAAGGAACTCCTTTTCTAAAAAGATTGCCTTAAGGCTGACGAACACCTTTTGTTCATCAGCATGGTAGAAAAAATATCTTTTTGTCTCTTTGGGGTACCCTATGAATGAGCATTTGTCAGACCTAGGTCCAAGTTTGTCTGTGACTAATCGTTTGACATAGGCCGGGCACCCCCAGACCCTAAGGTGTGAAAGTGCTGGCTTACGTCCCGTCCATATCTCATATGGAGTCTTAATTACAGACTTACTTGGAATCCTATTTAACAGATAACAGGCCGATTTGAGTACATATCCCCAGAAGGATATCAGCAAGCTAGCAAAAAATCCATCATGGATCGGACCATGTCTAACAGAGTCCGATTCCTCCTTTCAAACACACCATTATGCTGTGGTGTTCCTGGAGGAGTCCATTGGGAGAGAATCTCATTCTCTCTTAGATATGTGAGAAACTCACTAGAAAGGTATTCTCCTCCTCGATCAGATCGAAGAGTTTTAATACTCTTTCCAGTTTATTTTTCTACTTCACTTCAGAATCGTTTGAACATTTCAAATGAATCCGACTTATGTTTCATCAGATAGACATATCCATATAGGTATAGGTCATCCGTGAAAGCTATGAAGTAGAAATATCCACCTCTAGCACTGGTGCTCATGGGCCCACATACATCAGTATGTACTAGGCCCAAGAGCTCAGTAGCTCTCTCACCTTTTCCAGTAAAAGGTGACTTGGTCATTTTACCAAGAAGACAGAACTCACAGGTTGGAAGTGATTCACAATCACTGACTTTGAGGATTCCCTCTTGAGTCAACCTGTTTATTCTGTTCTTATTTATATGACCTAGCCTCCAATGCCATAAGTAGATATTTGACACACTATCTAATCTAGGGTGCTTGCCAGTAGAATAGACTCTTATCAGGCTTGATCTTTTGGTCTGGCTCTGCACAGATGTCCCAGCCTGAACTTGCACCTTCTTGACTTTCTTCTTCTTGTTCTTCTTTCCTTTCTCAAAGGGTCGAGAACCAGAAGATGAACCTCCCACTGAGTTCACTGAGTTCACCGACTCCTTGAAGAGTTGGTGATCCTTCTCAAAGTTCTGAAGCAACCCCATTAACCCATGGTAGTTTACTTCAGGCTTTGTCATTCTATAATGAGTGAGGAATGGGAGACAAGACTTGGGCAGCGAGTTCAGTATTGCATCTTTCCCAAACTGCTCATGCAAGGGAAAGCCGAGCTTGCTCAATCGTTCCATCAGCTCGATCATGTATAATACATGATCAGTGATAGAGACTCCATCCCGTATTTTGGCGTTGAAGATGGCACAACTAGTCTTGTGCCTCTCTACGTCATCGGGTGTGCCAAAGGTATCCTCCAACACTTGAAGCATGTCCTTTGGCTGAGCCGTCTCGAATCTGCGACTGAACTCGTCGCTCATGATAGCAGCTAGCATGATACAGCACATCATGGTCCGGTCACTGAGCCACTTCTGGTAAGTGTCTCTGACTGTTCCACATGCATTGACAGCTGGCTCCTCAGGTGCAGGATCTAATATCACATATAGGATCCGTTCATGCTTCAGGACTATCTTCAACTTTCGATACCAGCTATCGAAGTTGGATCCCACCAACTTATCATTGTCCAACAATGATCGGAGTGATAGGGAAGTGGCCATATTTGCACAAAGGAGAACCATAACCTAATTAGTAATTGATTCATTAAACCTAAAGATTTGGACTTTAATCAAAAGGTTTCTCCCACTATTTTATTCGAATTGGTAGCCTCTACCTCCAATTCGAGGAATTATCCTAATTCCTTAGCGGGTACTAGAATCCACTTAGACTGCACACAAGCCCAACTTTGGTTGGCCAACCCATGTACATCTAAAGGGTAGGTTCATAACCAATTGTTTCTCTAAACAATTTCTAGTAATTTTAATTTTGCCCCAGAAACCTAATCAGTAGGCTTTGGCCTCCACTGTAAGGATCCAGTTAGGTCCAACCATTAACATGATCATACTTGGTATATCTAACCAACGAATGATTAAGCCCATCTTTGGTTGGCTCACCTAACCACCATTAGAGAGATACTTCCAAGTCGTCATATGATGAGTGATAATTCCATTAGTCAACAAGCACCAGGCCTTTGGGTCTGCAATGATTATTGAGTTCATGGACTCATTATCAAACACCTTAATGGGAGGCTATGACTCAGTTATCTCCATAACTTTATCATTTTAAGGACCTAATAATTTTAGAGGATTTAAATAATATAGAGGATGAGGTCAGATGAACCAGCTTATCATGATCCTCCCACTGACTTCACCAAGTCAGCTTAAGGGAGACCATTAAAAGGGCTGGTCTAGGAGCACCTAAATCAGTCACACTGATTTACCTAGCTGACATGGGTCAGCTCGAATAGTCAAGTGATCCGAATAGTCAGGTAAGTTCGATCAGTGGGAGGGTCTGCCAAAGCTTGCCTTAGACACCATCATGAATGGCCAGGTAAGCGGGCTCCCAATTAAAAACCACCGGTCTGGTTTACCTTAGACACCAACTGGTTTAATTAGTTTCGATTAGATCAACCTAACAGTTCGTGCTAGATCGCTTAGCCAAGAATCAAGTCCATTTGGTTCTCGTTAAAGACATGGACTTGACCAACTACAACTATTGTAATTGATCTAGAGAATCCTTGACCTAATCTAAGACAACAATTGATTAGATTTAGTCAATTCTCTAATTAAGTCCATCTTTAATCTAACCATAGGTCTAACCCAATTAATGGACCTAATTTTCACTAACCCATTAACCCAATGTGTTATGATTTGTGTCTTAGGTTCTTCAATTCACAATCCTAGAACCTAATCAAACAACTTCTTAATTCTTAATTAAGTTTTGGGCTGAGGGTTGGGTTTGGCTTTTCAAAAAATCATTTTCATATTTGTAAAATAATTTTACAATATGATTCTATTAACCATATTGCATGTTTGATTCCGAATCAAGATGCAAGTGAAATAAACATGAAACTACTTTAGATCTAATCTAAACAGGTTCATGTAATTGAAACAATTTCAACTTTAAACAATTTCTTTGCACAAAAATTATTAACAAAGAGATTTTATTTCAGATTTAAACATCTTTTAAATCTAATAAATCATAAATTTAATCTAGATCATATCTAACAAATTTATGATTAAAGATAGATCTACACAAACTAGGACAACCTTTGCACTGTAAGGGGTAAACCTTACAGCAGGACAACCTTGCAGTTTGTGATTGATCTAAAATTTTAATTTCAGATTTAATAATCAGATTATAAATTAGATCTAATCTAAAAAATAATCTAAGCATGTATAAATAATCATGTAATAAAGAACCTGCTCTGATACCAATTGTAGGAACCAGATCTAGGGTTTCAGGGTTAGATCTTGAAACTTTTTCAAGATCATACAGCGGAAGACTAAAATAAATCAAAATTTATTTTCTAAGATCAGAAAATCCCTAGATCTAAGATTCTATTACATGATTATTACATAGCATTAAATCAAAATTAAAATATATATAAATATAGTATGAATTACATGTTGATCATATCAACATGTTTCTATACTAGCTACATCTAATGTATGTATTAAATAATAGATCAGATCTATTACCTTGCAAGTTAGATGCTCTAACCTCGCTGATCCAGGCTTAAGGATGATGTTGCAAGCCGCACACGTGTCCGGCCTCTAGGAGTCGTCCACACGAGCCCACGAATCTTGATCAGAAGTCCTGCTTCAGGAAATCAGCACAGTATGCTAGTACTGCGCTGATCCTTCTTTGATGGTTGATCAGGTGCCTCCTTCTTCTTGATTTGGACTCTTCCAAAGATGGAAAGTAGAAGGAGGAGTTTCAGATCTGAGACACTCTCAGGAAACTCAAGATGGAAGGAGGAAAGATATGAAAATAGAAACCCTAGAAGAAGACCCTCTTCTTCTTCACGTTTTTCTCTCTAGACACCCAAACTTGCGTCTTTTATATCTCCACGACCCAAAGGTATTTCTCTCTGATTTTTGGATGGCAGAAAGCCTCCCAAATATCTATCTCCCTTAAAATTTCAAGAAAAACTCATCTTATATAGAGAGATATGATAGAGTCCTTGTCTAGGTCAAACACCTAGTCAAGGCTTATCCAAACATGGCAAGTAAAGGGACGCCCAACTCTTGGCACCTCCTCCATATTTTCGTGCATAGATCACCAGAAAAGGGTGTACAATATAAACCCTAAAAGCCACGAAAATTCCAAAAAAATTTGGATAAATTCGGTGCAAAATTGAAAGAGTTTTGGATTTCTAAAACTCTATCTCATAGAATTCGAAATCCAAACTTATTCCTTTTAGATTTGATCCAAATCACCTTCCATGTAAGAAAGAAGAGAGGAGACCTTTTGTGAACGTGGGAGAGATCTGGGAGAGGGCTTTTGTCGCACAAAATAAGTGGAGATTGGCGTTGAATAAGAGAGAGGGCGTGGAGAAGGTTTATGTGGTGCAAGGTGGAATCCTAGTCCTACTAGGATTCTGTCTCATAACTTGTTTTAATTTGGTTTCCCAAACCAAATCAAATCAAATCAAAATTAGATCAACCCAATTAAAATAGGTCTTAACTTAATTAAGAACCTAATTTAATCAGATTAAATTATATTTAAATCTGATTTAATTTTCTAATCAAATTAGAAATTAGATTGACCCAAGTCCTAGTTGAACTAGGACTAGTTTTTCCTTGCACTTGGCTTATCCAATAAACCAATTGGACTTGATCCAATCAAGCCCAAATCAAATCTAATTAAATCATATTTAATTAGACTTAATCTCAGCCCATTGGCTTAATCAAATTAAGCTAATTAGCAATCGAATTGCTAATCGATCCTCCTACAACACTTGCACTGGGTTAAATGTCAATCGTATTGATCATTTAACCCTAGAACGATTCTTAATCATTGATCAACCATCCGATCGGATCATGAACTCTAATGTGTGTGACCTCATAGGTCCGAACCTAAGCCGGTAGCATAGGAAAAATTTCTATACCAATCGAAGTGACCATCTAGCAATGGTACCCGACGACCGGATAGGTCGAATGTGTAGAACAACATCCTTAGAACCCATGCGGATATAGTTTTCATATAATTCATCCCTTGACCAAAATGATCATAGGACACCCCAGAGCTCAACTGTCAACTCTGATCAGGTTGTCCACATTGTATTTCAAAATATCAAATCCATCTGATGGATTACCCTGGCCAAGGTTTTGCTAAATTGAAATACAGCGACTCATTCTTCTCCAACTCTTGGAGTGGTCAATCCCATCTCGATCACACTCTGACTTCGCAAGTACTTGACTGTGCCCAGAAGCCTTCCATCCCTGAATTAAAAATTCAGTTAGTCCAGTACCAAAGCACAGTGAGTTGCTTGCAAGTCACTGAGGCGATCTCAAGTCTAAGGGACACTTATACCTATATCCCATCAGAGACATTCTCGACAGCAGAATGCTCTGGAGTTGGTCACGTTCAATGACGATGTACCCTTACATCTCACCTGTATGCCATACCAGTGTCTCCACACTCCTTGGTTAAGAGGACAACCAACCCATATGGCCTACAGCGACCTATGCTTGATAGAAGCTGTCGTCCTTATTAACAGCCTATCATTTGGTCGTGAACAGTTTTAAGGACTAATCGATAAATCCTCTCTTTATCGAACTTAAATAGTCCTAAGGACTTCATCATAACAACGGAGTTCATTAGAAGATGAAAGCTTATGATGAAAATGCCAAATATATTTTATTTATTAACAAATCAATTACAATACTTGGTTGCTCAACCGTCAACAGCTTGACGATTGGCTTTTTAGGACACATTTCCCAACATTTACATCCACAGATGAGTCCAAGGTGTGCAAGCTTCAGAGATCCATTTATGGACTGAAGCAAGCTTCTCGGAGTTGGAACATGCATTTTGATAAAGTGATCAAAATGTATGGCTTCATTAAGAATGGAGAAGAGCCCTGCATCTATAAATGGGCAAATAGTTCAGTTGTGGTATTCCTTGTCTTGTACGTGGATGACATTCTTTTAATCGGGAATGACATCCCCGCACTACATGGAATAAAAGTTTGGTTGTCATCACAGTTCTCCATGAAGGACTTGGGTGAAGCATCCTACATCCTAGGGATGAAGATCTATAGAGATAGATCTAAAAGGATGCTTGGGTTATCCCAGTCCATGTACATAGACACTATGCTGAAGAGGTTCAGTATGGAGAATTCCAAGAAGGGCTATCTACCGATAGGCCATGGAATTTCTCTCTCTAAGAAGGATTGTCCGACAACTCCTGAAGAGAGAGAGCGTATGAGTAGAGTCCCATATGCTTCAGCCATGGGATCTATCATGTACGCCATGACATGTACAAGACCAGATGTGGCATACTCACTAGGAGTAGTGAGTAGATACCAATCTGATCCTGGAGAAAATTACTGAAAAGTGGTTAAAGCCATCCTTAAGTATTTGAGAAATACTAAGGACCAATGGTTGGTTTATGGCGAGTCAGATCTGAAACTTGTGGGGTTCACAGACTCCAGCTTCCAATCTGACCATGATGACAGCAGGAGTGTGTCGGGTTATATCTTTACTTTGAATGATGGAGCCATCTACTGGAAGAGTTCCAAGCAGCATACTGTGGCGGACTCTGTTTATGAAGCAGAGTACATCGCAGCATCGGATGCCGCGAAGGAAGCTGTGTGGCTGAGAAAATTCATCAACGAGCTCGGAGTAGCACCCTCCCTCGATGGTTCGGTCCTGCTCTACTGCGACAGCACTGGTGCCATAGCTCAGGCGAAGGAACCCAAAGCACATCAGCGGACGAAGCACATCTTGCACCACTTCCATCTAGTCTGGGAGATCGTGGATCGAGGTGACGTCGACCTTCAGAAGATCGATGGAAAGGAGAACCTGGCCGACCCCTTCACTAAAGCCCTGGAGATAAAGGAGTTCGACAACCACAAGTCGAAGATGGGTATTAGATACTGTGCCGAGGGGCTTTAGGACAAGTGGGAGTTGTTGGAAAATGTGTCCCAAAAAGCAAATCGTCAAGCCGTTGACGGTTGAGCAACCAAGTATTGTAATTGATTTGTTAATAAATAAAATATATTTGGCATCTTCATCATAAGCTTTCATCTTCTAATGAACTCCGTTGTTATGATGAAGTCCTTAGGACTATTTAAGTTCGATAAAGAGAGGATTTATCGATTAGTCCTTAAAACTGTTCACGACCAAATGATATGCTGTTAATAAGGACGACAGCTTCTATCGAGCATAGGTCGCTGTAGGCCATATGGGTTGGTTGTCCTCTTAACCAAGGAGTGTGGAGACACTGATATGGCATACAGATGAGATGTAAGGGTACATCATCATTGAACGTGACCAACTCCAGAGCATTCTGCCGTCGAGAATGTCTCTGATGGGATATAGGTATAAGTGTCCCTTAGACTTGAGATCGCCTCAGTGACTTGCAAGCAACTCACTGTGCTTTGGTACTGAACTAACTGAATTTCTAATTCAGGGATGGAAGGCTTCTGGGCACAGTCAAGTACTTGCGAAGTCAGAGTATGATCGAGATGGGATTGACCACTCCAAGAGTTGGAGAAGAATGAGTTGCTGTATTTCAATTTAGCAAAACCTTGGCCAGGGTAATCCATTAGATGGATTTGATATTTTGAAATACAATGTGGACAACCTGATCAGAGTTGACAGTTGAACTCTGGGGTGTCCTATGATCATTTTGGTCAAGGGGATGAATTATATGAAAACTATATCTGCATGGGTTCTAAGGATGTTGTTCTATATATTCGACCTATCCGGTCGTCGGGTACCATTGCTAGATGGTCACTTCAATTGGTATAGAAATTTGTTTCTGTGCTACCAGCTTAGGTTCGGACCTATGAGGTCACACACATTAGAGTTCATGATCCGATCGGATGGTTGATCAACGATTAAGAATCATTCTAGGGTTAAATGATCAATACGATTGACATTTAACCCAGTGTAAGTGTTGCAGGAGGATCGATTAGCAATTTGATTGCTAATTGGCTTAATTTGATTAAGCCAATGGATTGAGATTAAGTCTAATTCAATATAATTTAATTAGATTTGGTTTGGGCTTGATTGGATCAAGTCCAATTGGTTTATTGGATAAGCCAAGTGCAAGGAAAAACTAGTCCTAGTTCAACTAGGACTTGGGTCAATCTAATTTTTAATTTGATTAGAAAATTAAATCAGATTTAAATCTAATTTAATTTGATTAAATTAGGTTCTTAATTGGGTTAAAACCTATTTTAATTAGGTTGATCTAATTTTAGTTTGATTTAGTTTGAGAAACCAAATTAAAACAAGTCATGAGATAGAATCCTAGTAAGACTAGGATTCCACCTTGCACCACATAAGCCTTCCCCACGCCCTCCCTCTTATTCAACGCCAATCTCCACTTATTTTGTGCGACAAAAGCCCTCTCCCAGATCTCTCCCACATTCACAAAAGATTTCCTCTCTTCTTTCTTACATGGAAGGTGGTTTGGATCAAATCAAAAAGGAATAAGTTTGGATTTCGAATTCTATGAGATAGAGTTTTAGAAATCCAAAACTCTTTCAATTTTGCACCGAATTTATCCAAATTTTTTTTGGAATTTTCATGGCTTCTAGGATATACATTGTGCACCCTTTGCTAGTGATCCATATATGAAAATATGGAGGAGGTGCTCAAGAGTTGGGCACCCCTTAACTTGCCATGTTTGGATAAGCCTTGACTAGGTATTTGACCTAGACAAGGACTCTATCATATCTCTCTGTATAAAATGATTTTCTTCATGAAATTTTTGAAGAAGATAGATATTTGAGAGACCTTTGATCCATCAAAAAATTAAAGAGAAAGACCTTTGGGTCGTGGAGATATAAAAGACACAAGTTAGGGTGTCTAGAGAGAGAAACGAGAAGAAGAAGAGGGTCTTCTTCTAGGGTTGTTTGTTTTCATATATTTCCTCCCTCCATCTTGAGTTTCCTGAGAGCGTCTCAGATCTGAAACTCCTCTTTTTACTTTTCATCTTTGGAAGAGTCCAACTCAAGAAGAAGGAGGCACCTGATCAACCATCAAAGAAGGATCAGCGCAGTACTAGCATACTGTGCTGATTTCCTGAAGCAGGACTTCTGATCGAGATTCGTGGGCTCGTGTGGATGACTCCTAGAGGTCGGATGTATGTGCGGCTTGCAACATCATCCTTAAACCCGGATCAATGAGGTTAGAGCATTTTACTTGCAAGGTAATAGATCTGATCTATTGTTTAATACATACATTAGATGTGGTATAGAAACATGTTGATATGATCAACATGTTCTTGAAAAAGTTTCAAGATCTAACCCTGAAACCCTAGATCTGGTTCCTACAGACATCCAATTCTGCAACTAACATTATGAATCAGAAGCCTTCCTTTGCAGCATCTGAAGCAGTGACATACTCAGCCTCTGTGGTCGAATCCACTATGATGGGTTGCTTGGAACTCTTCCAGCTAACTACGCCACCATTGCAAATGAACACGTACCCTGATATAGACTTTCTATCATCAAGATCAGACATGAAGTCTGAATCAGTATACCCCTCGACTCACAACTCAAAATCACCTTCAAAGATCAAGAATAAATTCTTAGTCCTTTTTAAGTACTTAAAGATATTCTTCATAGCTATCCAGTGCTCATCGTTTGGATTCGACTGATACCTGCTCGTGACACTCACAAAATGGGCAATATCAAGTCGAGTACATAGCATGGCATATATGAGGCTTCCTATGACTGAGACGTAAGGAATCCTACTCATGCGTTGAATCTCCTCAGATGTAGTCAGACACATTATTTTGAAAAGACTAATACTATGCCTAAGAGGTAAGAGACCTCTCTTGGAGTTTTTCATGCTGAAACTCTTCAGCACCTTCTCTATGTCCAGCTTTTATGACAGACCAAGCATCTATTTAGGTCTATCACTATAGACCTTTATTTCAAGAATATAGGATACTTTTTCTAGGTCTTTCATGGAGAATTTTTTGGACAACCATCTTTTGATCATGGTCAGCATGGAAATGTCATTCTCATTAAGGAGAATATCATCTACGTACAATACGAGGAAGGTAATCATACTCCCACTGACCCTCTTGTATACACAAGGTTTCTCTTCATTTTTGATGAAATCAAATGATTTGATTGCCTCATCAAAATGATGGTTCCAACTCTAAGAAGCTTGCTTTAATCCATATATGGACCTTTGCAGCTTGCAAACTCTTTGATCACCATCACCGAACATGAAACCCATAGGCTGCTCCATATAAATATTTTCCTCAAGATATCCATTCAGCAAAGTAGCTTTCACATCCATCTGCCATATTTCATAATCATTGTAAGCTGTAACAGTAAGCAAAGTATGGATGGATTTTAGCATGGCTACGGGCGAGAAGATTTTCTGATAGTCAATGCTCTCGTGCTGACTATAATCTTCAACCACAAGCCTAGCTTTATAGATCTTTACCTTACCATCGGCACCTATCTTCCTTTTGTAGATCCATTTACACCCAATGGGTACAATACCCTTAGGTGGATCCATTAAGGTCCAGACTTGGTTCGAGTGCATAGAGTCAATTTCTGACTTCATCGCATCTAACCATTTCTCAAAATTGATATCAGACATCACCTCGTCAAAGGTGGTAGGATCATCACTATGACCTCTATCTTTCATAAAGAATATTTTCTTAACTTTCTCCGTAAGCATATCCATGTACCTTTCAGGAGGTTAGAAGACCCTACTTGTTCTACAAGGTAGTAGAGAAATATCAACTACTGGCTCATGGACTATGGGTTCCTGAAGATCTATAACTCTTGGCTCTTCAAAGATTTTCTCTTCGAGCTCCACTAATCTCCCACACCGCTATCCTGGATAAACTATTTTTCTAGGAATACTGTATTTTGACTCACAATCATATTGTGGTCTTGTGAAAAGTAGTAGTATCCTATGGATTCTTTTGAATACCCTATAAAGCGAGCTATAATTGATCTATCCACCAATTTATCCACCATCTGTCTCTTGACATAGATCGGACACCTTAAGTCTTAAGATAACCTAGACTCGGCTTCTTATTAAACCATATCTCATATGGTGTGGTAGGAACAAACTTTGATAGAACCCTATTCAACAGCTGAATTATGGTTAACAAGGTATGTCTCCAAAGATATAAGGATAAGTCAGTGAAGCTCATCATGGACCTGACCATATCTAATAGGGTCTTGTTCCTTCTTTCAGATATCTCATTGATCTGAGGTGTTCTAAAAGGCATCCATTGAGAGACTATGCTGTTGTCCTTAAGATATCCTAAGAATTTCTGACAAGGTATTCACCTCCTCAATTAGATTGAAGAATCTTAACAGATTTGCCTGTCTGCTTTTCTACTTCATGCTTGAATTTTTTAAATTTTTCAAAAATCTCAGACTTGTGTTTCATGAGATACACATATCCATACCTAGATAGATCATCAGTAAAGGTAATAAAATAGGTATAACCACCCCTGACCTGTCATTAAATGGTCCACACACATCGGTGTGTACCAGGACAAGTAACTGAGTGGCCCTCTCTCCATATCCTACAAAGGGTAACTTGGCTATTTTTCTTCAAAAATAGGATTCACAAGCTAGATATAACTCTGAGTTAAGAGAGCCAAGGATCCCATCCTTTTTCAGTCTGTTTATCCTATCCTCTCTAATATGACCTAGTCTATGGTGCCACAAGTACTTCTAGTTAATTTTATCTCTAGGTCTCTTTTGGCCTACGGCACTCACTATTTGCTTCTTTAGGTTCACATTCGCATCAACATGCAAGTGATAAAGACTATCAATTAAAAGACCTCATGCAATCAATTTATTTTGTAAATAAATGAAATAAAAGTCTTTATTGAAACTAATTTCAAAATCTTTCTGTGCTAGCACAGATACAAAAATTAAATTCTGACTAGCTATAGGAACATAATAACAGTCTTTCAAATCTAATCTAACACCAGATGGTAATTGAAGAGGGTAAGTACCAACGGCTTCTGTAGCAACTTTTGCTTTATTGTCGATCCAAAGGATCATGTCACCTTCCCTTAACCTTCTACTTTCTATCAGACCCTGCATTGAGATGCATATATGAGCACTCGAGCCAGAGTCTAATACCCAACTAGAAGTAGAAGAAATTGTAAGGTTAGATTCTATTACGAGCATATCTTCAAAAGGTTTATCATCCTTTTTGATCTTTAGGCTCTCCAGATATTTAGGACAGTTCCTCCTCCAGTGGCCTTCAGCATGATAGTGGAAATACTTTTCCTTTGTCTCAGCCACCTTTGGACCATCCTTCTTCGGCTTGCTCTTTTTCTTCTGCAACTTCACAGATTTAACCTTTTTTTTTTAGTAGACTTTTTTTTGGAAGAAGAAGTCTGCTCCACAGCAAGAATAGTATCCCTTGAACTCTTCAAGATACCCTCCGTGATGACCAACATGTTGACAAGTTTGAGAATAGTGCAGTCAAGTTTATTCATATAAAAATTCACAAAAAATTGACTATATGAGCTGGTAAGGGATTGAAAGGTCAGATCCATCTGTAATTTTTTTTGCATATCTAGCCTGAGGTTCTTAAGCTCCTCAATGTCTTTGATCACTATCATATAGTACTCATAGACATATTGCACTTCATGTATCTTTAGATTGAAGAGTCTCTTGGATACTTTGAAGCGTGCAGTATGGCTTTGCTCACCATATACTCTTGTAGGTGAGTGATCATGGCCCAGGCAGTGGGCATATACTCGTGTTAGCTTTGCAACTCATTTGACATAGATGCCAGTACATAGCACTTGACCCAACTATCTTCATCCATTCACTTCTCAAAAGCAGCTCTTTGCTCAACAGTAGGATGATTTGGTAGCACTATGGGATCCTGATCGAGAACATGGCTTAACTTTTCTGAGATTAGGACAATCTTGAGGTTTTTGAGCTAATCTTCAAAATTATTATCGATCAAATGATTGATTTCCAAGATATGGGCTAGAGGATTCGAGGCTGACATTATGGTTTAATTATAAGAGTAGAGATTCAAGTTAGATTTTTGTACTTAATGTTTAATTTGTTTCTAAAGACTTTAAGATGCAAATAATGACTCTCACTAATTTTTTGGATCCCTCCACTCTACGGGAAGGAAACAAAAACTCTAATGTGACAAATGATTCCTAGTGGGAGCTATGGTCTCATCGATGCCATGCACCTCACCTAACAGTTATTGGTAACATGCACACTGATACATAGGCAACTCTTTACCCAGATGCTTCTTTAAGCATGTTACAGCGACTTGATCTCTAAGTCATGTGGGCTCATCTAATAGTGTTGTCCACACTTCTTAGTTAAGTCCGACCCACCGTTCATAAGCAGATGCAAGGCCATCATTGGATCTCTCACCTAATAGTTATTGGGCCCAACCCCATCCTTACCCTAGAGCAACTCTTTACTAATAGAGTGGTTGCATGTTCCCGATACAACTAAACCACTGTAATCAGTCGAGAACAATCAATGCCAGTAGCACGCCTGCACATATACAACGGTGGAAGACCTATGGACTTAATATTTATGCGAAGATTTTAGGTTTAGATCTCATCTAATCAGTAATCATATGATCGATCTAATTAGCATGGGTTAAACTAAGCTGCTAAGCAACCTAATTCAATATCCAATCTTTCAAATTGATCAGGTAAGTAAAGATTGATGGGGGTCCCCCCGTTGCCTTCCTAAGATACCAATAAATTGGTCAGGTTAGCTAACGAAACTAATTAAATAACCACATCTCATTAACTTGCCTTAGGTTGATTGATCAGAATTGGTTAGCTCAAGCGAATCGAGCTCCAACCAATGAGCCAAATTAAATCTTTAGGTTAATCGATTCTATATATAAGATTCAATCGATTTGATCAACAACAATTGTATGATCATTAACTTAATTGATCTGATCCTAATCAATACTTGACTTAATTTGATCAATTATTTAATCAAATTAGACCCATATGACTCAAATCAAAAACTTTAAATGTAAACCTATTACATGACCTAATTAATGGTTTTCCTATAACCCAAATCCTCATACACAAACACAAATTTTAGATTCTAAAATTATATTTCATTTCAAAATTTATTGCATAAAAGTAAAATTTAAAATATAAAAATAATTTTCAAATTTTAACACACAAACATATATTATATATATGCATATAAAATCAGATCTAAACAAAATTTTAGATCTAAACATGATATCATATATCTCATATACTAATCATGGATCAGATTAAAAATAAATTTATGATCTAAATATATAATTATATATTATATATATGAATCAAAAATTAGATCATATAAAAATTTTAGATTTTATGTATGCATCTATGTATTACATGAACATGAACTAGAACTCTTTCTAGATCAAAATTCAGACTATGCATGCAATTACATATCAACTATTTGTTCTAAAATTAAATCTAAAATTAAATTTTAAATTAGAAGATCTATTTATATTTATCATGTATTAAAAAAAAATCTAATTTTAAAATCTTTTCAAAAATATGTATATCAAAATTCAGCATATGAAAATCTGTGGCTCTGATACCACTGTTGGAATTTGGGATTTGGTGCATGTATATGTATTTCAAAACTTTATTTTCTAAAGATCATAGAGAAGAACAAGACCAAAATATTTTAATCTAAATTATGTATGTATGAAAATATAAAACCATATGGATCTATCTCATATGCTGAAATTGATATATGCTAAAATTCAGATTGTGATCAAATCACATACCTATTTCGCAATCTTTTTCTTCAAATCTGGATCTGAAAGAGAAGAGATTCTCTCTTAACTACACAATTATCTGACCATTATGAGTATCCACTCAGGATCAATTTGGAACAGCTCTCTTTAATCTAAATTTTTGTTCTCCAAAATTTAGCTTGCTAAATCTAAATGAAGCCTGGATCACGATCAACGCTTGATCTCTTTCTTTGATCTTTTTCTTTTTCTCTTCTCTAGAGTTTCTCTAATTGCTATGTGCTACTACTAGATGCTAGAAATCAGCAAAAAAGAGGCATCCAATAGCCTTTAGGTGTGGGACTCCTTGGGATGTGCATCCCAAGAGAAAGGAGGTGTGGGATGCCCAAGGGAAAAGAAAGATAGAGGAAGAGAGGGTGTGAGACTTCTCTTTTGGCATGTGGAGTTACTGGTTTGGATACTCTAAGGATCTTAGGAGAGGTCCCTTTAAATAAGCATAAGGATTGAATCCTATTCAATCACATAATACAAGTCCTACTTACATTAGATTTCCTATTAACTTAAATTATCCAACTTACTTTAGGAGACCCTTTAGGCACCAACAATTGAAGCCCTTGCACCCATAATTAGACACCCCAAAATACACCTAAGAGACACCCTATAAGAGAACTAAAAGCCCTCTAATCAATGAAGATGCCCAACTTGATCAAATCAAGGTGGCGCACAAGAATAACTATCAAAAAAATTAATTAGGGACTTGCACCCTTAATTTATATGATCCATAATCTTGACACCCAACAATTAGAGTCTCATGAATCTTATTCATGTAGATTATTAGCAGATAATTAAGTTCAAATTATCTTATCAAATAAGTAATCCCAATGAAAAGAAGAATCGGGTCCAACCATATGCTCGCAAGATTATCATGAACCCAATGGATTTCTCTAAATCCAATTATTACTTCATAAACTTAATTACTAATTTCAGACCTAATCCCTTTGTTATGTGACCCCATAGGTTCAACTATATCTGGTAGTGAGATATACAATGATCTCTTATCATTGTATCATTGAAACTTTTTTCAATGGATCGGAACAATTTTACTCTAACTTAGCAAGGATTGTTGATCCGAAACAATCCTAGTGAGCTCTCATAATCTATCAGTGGTACCTAACAGTATGTAGTGGCAACCAAGTAGAACTAAAATAAACCTTTAGGTACAGTTAACATGTGATTCAATCCCTCTATTGTGACTCTCGACTAGATGGCTAGTCATAGATAAATCGTCAAATCTCAACATCAGTCATATGATAGATTCGATTAACTCAAGTCCAGTTGTGACTTCTATAGAAACTCTTTTTCATCAATCACACTACTGTGGCCACAGACTCTTGGACTTAGTCTCTCAAATTCTATAGGACTACTCCTCTCTATCAAGATCAATAGATCCTATCTTGATACGCACCCTACCCCTATAGTGGACCAACTATCGCCAACATCCACTACAAGGGCTCACTGAGACCCATATTTATGTCTCAATCAAACTCCAGCAGCCTCACTACAGATAGCAATACTATCTCAAGTCAAAGAATTAGTCATACAACTACAGCATCAAGATAATCATTGACGATCGAATAAAAATCCAAGTGATCTCTCATATAGTCATGCTTAGTACTAGTTGTTCTCTAATAACTACCTATACTCATCATCTTATGTCTCTACACGGTAGACCAGAGACTCATGTATCCCGAAAGAAGTGATTTGTGTGTCAGTCTATCTGGATCAATCACCATTCTCATGATGATTCTATGATCGAAAGCATTTAGGAATTAAATACATGTGTCTAATTCTCAACACCTTGAAAATATATATCGAAACTAATTTCATGGATGATTCAAGGACACATCACACTTGAATAAAAAATAAATTGCCTTTTTATTAATCATATCAATATATTAAGTATAAAATTATATTCTAGATTTATTACAATATGTCTGCCATATTGACTTCTAGGACATATATCTAATACTTGCACCCACAAAATCACACCCCACTTTGCACCCATGGGACGCCCTATAAAAGATCCACACGTCCTCTAATAGATGGATATGCCCAACTATTGGAATTCGGAGTTTGATGCATGTATATGTATTTCAAAATACCTTTAATCTGAATTAATATATGTATGAAAATATAAAATCACATGGATCTATTTCATATGCTGAAATTAATATATGCTGAAATTCAGATTGTGAATAAATTACGTACCTATTTCGCAATCTTTTTCTTCAGATCTGAATGTGAAAGAGAAGAAGTTCTCTCTTAACCACATAAGTGTCTGACCTTTATGAGTATCAACTCAGGATCAGCCTGGAATAGTACTCTTTAATCTGAATTTTTTTTTCAAAAATTCAGCCTGTTGAATCTGAACGAAGCTTGGATTGCAATCAACACTTGATCTCTTTTGTTGATCTTCTTCTTCTCCTCTTCTCTAGAGTTTCTCTTTGCTTTGTACTACTACCAGATGCTAGAAACCAGCAAGGAAGAGACATCCAATAGCTTTGAGCATGGAACACCATGGGATGTGTGTCCCAAGAGAAGGGGCGTGTAGAATGCCCAAGAGAGAAGAGGAAAGGGGAGGAAGAGAGGGCATGGAGACCTTCTATGGATGTAGGGGCTGCTGGTTTGGATGCTCTAGGGATCTTAAAAGAGATCTCTTTAAATAGGCATAAGGATTAAATTTTACTCAATCACATTATACAAGTCCTACTTGCATTGGGTTTCCTATTAACTTAAGTTATCTAACTTACTTTAGGAGATCCTTTAGGTGCCAACAATTGGAGCCCTTACACCTATAATTAGACACCCCAAAATATACCCACGAGGTGCTCCATAGGATAACTAAAAGTTTTCTAATCAATGGACACACCCAACTTGATCAAATCAAGATGGCACCCAAGAATAACTATCAAAAAAATTAATTTAGGATTGCACCCTTAATTTATATGATCCATAACTTTAGTCACCCAACAATTGGAGTCTCATGAATTTTATTCATGTAGATTATTAGTAGATTATTAAGTTAGAATTAACTTATCAAATAAGTTTCCCAACGGAAAGAAGAATTAAATCCAACTATATGCTAGCAAGGTTACCATGAACCCAATAGATTTCTCTAAACTCAATTGAGACTTTATAAGCTCAATTGCTTATTCCTGGCCTAATCTCTTTGTTGTGTGACCCTATAGGTTTAATTCTATCTGATAGTGAGATATACAATGATCTTTATCAAAGTATCATTGAAACTCTTTTCAATAGGTCGGAATAATTTTACTCTAACTCAATAAAGATTATCGATCGAGAATAATCCTAGTGAGCTCTCACATTTCATCAGTGACACCTAGCGGCATGTAGTGGCAACCCAGTAGAACTGAAATGAACCTGTAGGTGTAGGTAACATATGATTCAGTCCCTCTATCTTGAGTCCTGACTAGATGGCAGGTCATAGATAAATTATCAAATCTCTTCATCAGTCATATGATAGATTCGATTAGCTGAAGTCCAGTTGTGACTTCTATGAGAACTTCTTTCCATCAGTCACACTACTGTGTCTACAGACTCTTAGACTTAATCTTTCAAATCCTATAGGACTACTCCTCTCTATCAATATCAATAGATCCTATCTTGATGTGCACCCCACTCCTATAGTAGACTAACTATCGCCAACATCTACTACAAGGGCTCATTGAGACCTATATTTATGTGTCAGTCAAACTCTAGCAGCCTCACTACAAGTAGTAGTACCATCTCAAGTTAAAGGACTAGTCATACAACTATAGCATTGAGATAATCACTGGCGATCGAATAGAAATCTAAGTGATCTCTCATATGGTCACGCTCAACACTAGTTATTCTCTAACAACTACCCACACTCATCACCCAGTATCTCTACACCGTAGACTAGAGACTCGTCTATCTCAAAAATAAGATTTGTACGCCAGTCTATCCAGATCTATCACCATCCTCATAATGATCTTATGATCAGGAGTATTTAGAAATTAAATACATGTCTCTAATTCTCAATACCTTGAGAATATGTATCAAAACTAATTTCATGGACGATTCAAGGATACATCACACTTGAATGAGAAAGAACTCACCCTTTTATTGATCACATCAATATATTAAGTACAAAATTGTACCCTAGATGTATTATAATATGTCAGCCATATTGACTTCTAGGACATACATCTAACAATCTCTCACTTGGACTAAAGCCAATTGGCCGCAAATATAAGTCCCATCGTCTCAAGGTGGACTTTCATTTTCGACTGGTTCAACTGCTTAGTCAGCAGGTCTACCACATTGTCTGCAGAGTCTACTTTTTGCACCTCAACATATCCCTTTTTGAGGTAGTCGCATATGATATGAAACCATCGCTCGATGTACTTAGATTTTTGATGAGACCTCGCCTCCTTAGCAAGTGCTATGGCTCCATTATTGTCATAGTATAATGGTATGGCATCCAATGTCATAACCTCAAGTTTCATGATGAACTTCTTGAACCAGAAGCCTTCCTTTGCAGCATTCAAAGTAGTGATATATTCAACGTCTGTTGTCGAATCCGCTATGATGGGTTGCTTAGAACTCTTCTATCTAACTGCATCACCATTACGAACGAACACGTACCCTGACGTAGACTTTCTATCATCAAAATCAGACATGAAGTCTGAATTAGTATACCCCTTAACTCGCAACTCAGAATCACCTCCAAAGATCAAGAACAAATCCTTAGTCCTTCTTAAGTACTTAAAGATGTTCTTTGCAGCTATCCAGTGCTCCTCATTTGGATTTGACTGATACCTGCTCGTGATACTCACGGCAACAGCAATATCAGATCGAGTATATAGCATGACGTACATAAGGCTCCCTATCACCGAGGTATAAGAAATCCAATTCATGCGCTGCACCTCCTCAGATGTGGTCGGACACATCATCTTAGAGAGACTAATACCATGCCTAAGAGGTAAGAGACCTCTCTTGGAGTTTTTTATGCTGAACCTCTTCAGCACCTTCTCTATGTCAGCTTTTGTGACAAACCAAGCATCCTCTTAGGTCTATCCCTATAAACTTTTATTTCAAGAATATAGGATGCTTCCCCTAGGTCTTTCATGGAGAATTCATTGGACAATATCTTTTGACCACGATCAGCATGAGAATATCATTCTTAATGAGGAGAATATCATCCACGTATAATATGATGAAGGTGATCGTACTCCCATTGACCCTCTTGTATATACAAGATTCCTCTTCATTTTTGATGAAATCAAATGATTTGATTACCTCATCAAAATGATAGTTCCAACTCCAAGAAGCTTGCTTTAATCTATATATGGACCTTTGCAGCTTGCAGATTTTGTGATTATTATCACCGGATGTGAAACCCATAGGCTACTCCATATAGATATTTTTCTTAAGATATCCATTTAGGAAAGTAATTTTTACATCCATCTATCAGATTTCATAGTCACAATAAGCTGCAACAACAAGCAGAGTGTGGATGGATTTCAGTACGACTATGGACGAGAAAGTTTTCTGATAGTCGATGCCCTCATGCTGACTATAATCTTTAGCCACAAGCCTAGCTTTATAGGTCTCTACCTTACCATTGACACCTATCTTTCTTTTGTAGATCTATTTACACCCAATGGGTACAATACCCTCAAGTGGATCCACTAAGGTCCAGACATGGTTTGAGTGCATTGAGTCAATTTTTGACTTCATAGCATTTAATCATTTCTCAAAATCATTGTGAGACATTGCCTCGTCAAAGATATTAGGATCATCAGTATGACCCCTGTTGGTGCAAAAATCTGCTTACGCCGGAGAAGCTGGAGTCGCGGTCACCGTCGAGACCTGCAAAAGAAGTCTAAACCAGAGGTGTGGTTGCTCCGGCAAGACCCTCCGACACTCAAGTCAGTTCTCTGCCTCAACGGAAATGGAGTGCTCGAACAGAAATTTTAGCAGAGTTTCTAGATAAAAATGAGAGCTCATAGAATAACGTATCTGGGGTTCCCCCTTTTATAGGCGGAGGGGGCAACAAATTGATAGCGATGCCTGTAACCGTCTGGCAGTGGGCCGCCCATAGTCAAGAAAAGTTTGTTGTGAAGAGTAGTGGAGTGGACCCGTGGCTATCACCGGGATGTGCCACGTGGAGTTTGCCACGAGGAGCAGAGTGGTGTCCGTTGTCGTGACTTGCCAGAGAATGGAAGAATCGCACGGTATCCATCGCAGGAAGTGAAGCAGGACTGTGGCCATTATTATGGCCTGCCAGGGAGTGATGGAACCACGTGGAATCCATCGCAGGAGGTGGAGTAGAGTCATGGAGTGATGGAGCCGCGTGGAATCTGCCGCAGGGAGTGGAGCAGAATCGCGGCCGTTACTGCAGTGCGTCAGGGAGTGAAGGTCTGTCGGCTGATGTCTGGCTGGAGTGTCTGGCGGAGAGAGGTAGTTAGCCATCCGTCCGAAAGGAGCTCGGAGTCCGGCTCCCGTAGGGGTCCGGGTGGAGTCTTCCGACGATTAAAGTCAGGGGCAAAGTCTGGCTCCCGTAGGAGTCCGGACGAAGCTTACCAGCAGTTGAAGTTGGGGATGGAGCCCGGCTCCCGTAGGAGTCCGAGCAGAGTCCACTTGCAGTTGGAGCTGTGGGTGGAGTCCGACTCCCATAGGAGTCCGGACGAGGCTTACCAGCAGTTGAAGTTGGGAATAGAGCCCGGCTCCCGTAGGAGTCCGGGCGGAGTCTACTTGCAGTTGGAGTTGTGGGTGGAGTCCGGCTCCCGTAGGAGTCCGGACGAGGTCTGTCTGCAGCTGGAGTCAGGGACGAGGCCCAGCTCCCGTAGGGGTCCGGGCGAAGACTTCCTGCAATTAAAGTCAGGGGTGATGTCCGGCTCCCATAGGAGTCCGGATGAAGCTTACCAGCAGTTGAAGTTGGGGACGAAACCCGGCTCCCGTAGGAGTCCGGGCGGAGTCTACTTGCAGTTGGAGTTGTGGGCGGAGTCCGGCTCCTGTAGGAGTCCGGAAGATGCTTACCAGTAGTTCAAGTGGGGGACGGAGTCCGGCTCCCGTAGGAGTCCGGGCGGAGTCTTCCTGTAATTAAAGTCAGGGGCGAAGTCCGGCTCCCGTAGGAGTCCGGACGAAGCTTACCAGCAGTTGAAGTTGGGGATGGAGCTCGGCTCCCGTAGGAGTCTGGGTGGAGTCTACTTGCAGTTGGAGTTGTGGGCGGAGTCTGGCTCTTGTAGGAATCCGGACGATGCTTACCAGCAGTTGAAGTTGGGGACGGAGCCCGGCTCCCGTAGGAGTCCGGGCGGAGTCTACTTGCAGTTGGAGTTGTGGGCGGAGTCCGACACCCGTAGGAGTCGGGACGAGGTCTGTCTGCAGCCAGAGTCGGGGATGAGGCCCGGCTTCCGTAGGGGTCCGGGCGGAGTCTTCCTGCAATTAAAGCCAGGCGCGAAGTCTGGTTCCCATAGGAGTCCGAACGAAGCTTACCAGTAGTCGAAGTTGGGGATGGAGCCCAGCTCCCGTAGGAGTCCGGGTGGACTCTACTTGCAATTGGAGTTGTGGGCGGAGTCCAGCTCCCGTAGGAGTCTGGATGAGGTCTGTCTGCAGCTGGAGTCGGGGATGAGGCCCGGCTCCCGTAGGGGTCCGGGCGGAGTCTTCCTGCAATTAAAGTCAGAGTCGAAGTTCGGCTCTCGTAGGAGTCCGAACGAAGCTTACTAGCAGTTGAAGTTGGGGACGGAGCCCGACTGCCGTAGGAGTCCGGGCGTAGTCTACTTGCAGTTGGAGTTGTGGGCGAGCTCGGCTCCCGTAGGAGTCCGGGCGGAGTCTACTTGTAGTTGGAGTTGTGGGCGGAGTCCGGCTTTCGTAGGAGTCCGGACGAGGTCTGTCTCCAGCCAGAGTCGGGGATGAGGCCCGGCTCCCGTAGGGGTCCGGGCAGAGTCTTCCTGAATTAAAGTCAGGGGCGAAGTCCGGCTCCCGTAGGAGTCCGGACGAAGCTTACCAGCAGTTGAAGTTGGGGAGGGAGCCTGGCTCCCGTAGGAGTCTGGGCGGAGTCTACTTGCAGTTGGAGTTATGGGCGGAGTCCGCTTCCGTAGGAGTCCGGACGAGGTCTGTCTACAGCCGGAGTCGGGGATGAGGCCCGGCTCCCATAGGGGTCCGGGCGGAGTCTTCCTGCAATTAAGGTCAGGGGCGAAGTCCGGCTCCCGTAGGACTCCGGACGAAGCTTACCAGCAGTTGAAGTTGGGGACGAAGCCCGACTCCCTAGGAGTCCGGGCGGAGTCTACTTGCAGTTGGAGTTATGGGCAGAGCCCGGCTCCCGTAGGAGTCCGAGCGGAGTCTACTTACAGTTGGAGTTATGGGCGGAGTCCGGCTTTCGTAGGAGTCCAGATGAGGTCTATCTCCAGCCAGAGTCGGGGATGAGGCCCGGCTCCCGTAGGTATCCGGGCAGAGTCTTCCTGCAATTAAAGTCAGGGGCGAAGTCCGGCTCCCGTAGGAGTCTGGACGAAGCTTACCAGCAGTTGAAGTTGGGGACGGAGCCCGGCTCCCATAGGGTTTGGGCGGAGTCTACTTGTAGTTGGAGTTATGGGCGGAGCCCGGCTCCCATAGAAGTCCGGGCGAGGTCTGTCTGCAGCCGGTGTCGGGGATGAGGCCCGGCTCCCGTAGGGGTCCGGGCGGATCTTCCTGCAATTAAAGTCAGGGGCGAAGTCTGGCTCCCGTAGGAGTCCGGACGAAGCTTACCAGCAGTTGAAGTTGGGGATGGAGCACGGCTCTCATAGGAGTCTGGGTGGAGTCTACTTGCAGTTGGAGTTGTGGGCGGAGTCTGGCTCCTGTAGGAGTCCGGACGAGGTCTGTCTGCAGCCAGAGTCGGGGATGAGGCCCGGCTCCCGTAGGGGTCCGGGCGGAGTCTTCCTGCAATTAAAGTCAGGGGCGAAGTCCGGCTCCCGTAGGAGTCTGGATGAAGCTTACCAGCAGTTGAAGTTGGGGATGGAGCCCGGCTCCCGTAGGAGTCTGGGCGGAGTCTACTTGCAGTTGGAGTTGTGGGCGGAGCCCGGCTCCCGTAGGAGTCTGGGCGGAGTCTACTCGCAGTTGGAGTTGTGGACGGAGTCCGACTCCCGTAGGAGTCTGGATGAGGTCTGTCTGCAGCTGGCGTCGGGGATGAGGCCCGGCTCCCGTAGGGGTCCGTGCGGAGTCTTCCTGCAATTAAAGTCAGTGGCGAAGTCCGACTCCCGTAGGTGTCTGGATGAAGCTTACTAGCAGATGAAGTTGGGGATGGAGCCCGGCTCCCGTAAGAGTCCGGGCGGAGTCTACTTGCAGTTGGAGTTATGGGCAGAGTCCGGCTCCCGTAGGAGTCTGGACGAGGTCTGTCTGCAGCTGGAGTCGGTGATGAGGCCCTGCTCCCATAGGAGTCCGGACGAGGTCTGTCTGCAGCCGGAGTCTGGGACGAGGCCCGGCTCTCGTCGGGGTCCGGGCGGAGTCTTCCTGTAGTTAAAGTCAGGGGCAAAGTCCGGCTCCCATAGGAGTTCGGATGAAGCTTACCAGCAGTTGATGTTGGGGATGGAGCCCGGCTCCCGTAGGAGTCCGGGCGGAGTCTACTTGCAGTTGGAGTTGTGGGCGGACTCCGACTCCCGTAGGAGTCCGGACGAGGTCTGTCTGCAGCCGGAGTCGGGGATGAGGCCCGGCTCCCGTAGGGGTCCGGGCGGAGTCTTCCTGCAATTAAGGTCAGGGGCGAAGTCCGGCTCCCGTAGGACTCCGGACGAAGCTTACCAGCAGTTGAAGTTGGGGATGAAGCCCGGCTCCCGTAGGAGTCCAGGAGGAGTCTACTTGCAGTTGGAGTTGTGGGCGGAGCTCGGCTCCCGTAGGAGTCCGGGCGGAGTCTACTTGTAGTTGGAGTTGTGGGCGGAGTCCGACTTTCGTAGGAGTCCGGACGAGGTCTATCTCCAGCCAGAGTCGGGGATGAGGCCCGGCTCCCATAGGGGTCCGGGCAGAGTCTTCCTGCAATTAAAGTCAGGGGCGAAGTCCGGCTCCCGTAGGAGTCCGGACGAAGCTTACCAGCAGTTGAAGTTGGGGACGGAGCCCGGCTCCCGTAGGAGTCTGGGCGGAGTCTACTTGCAGTTGGAGTTGTGGACGGAGCCGGCTCCCGTAGAAGTCCGTGCGAGGTCTGTCTGTAGCCGGAGTCGGGGATGAGGCCCGGCTCCCGTAGGGGTCCGGGTGGAGTCTTCCTGCAATTAAAGTCAGGGGGGAAGTCCGGCTCCCGTAGGAGTCCGGACGAAGCTTACCAGCAGTTGAAGTTGGGGACGGAGCCCGGCTCCCATAGGAGTCCGGGTGGAGTCTACTTGCAGTTGGAGTTGTGGGCGGAGTCCGGCTCCCGTAGGAGTCCGGATGAGGTCTGTCTGCAGCCTGAGTCAGGGACGAGGCTCGGCTCCCGTAGGGGTTCAGACGTAGTCTTCCTGCAATTAAAGTCAGGGGCAAAGTCCGGCTCTCGTAGGAGTCCGGACGAAGCTTACCAGCAGTTGAAGTTGGGGACGGAGCCCGACTCCCATAGGAGTCTGGGCGGAGTCTACTTGCAGTTGGAGTTGTGGGCGGAGCCCGGCTCCCGTAGGAGTCTGGGTGGAGTCTACTCGCAGTTGGAGTTGTGGGCGGAGTCTGGCTCCCGTAGGAGTCTGGATGAGGTCTATCTGCAGCTGGCGTCGGGGATGAGGCCCGGCTCCCGTAGGGGTCCATGCAGAGTCTTCCTGCAATTAAAGTCAGGGGCGAAGTCCGACTCCCGTAGGAGTCCGGACGAAGCTTACTAGCAGTTGAAGTTGGGGATGGAGCCCGGCTCCCGTAGGAGTCTGGGCAGAGTCTACTTGCAGTTGGAGTTGTGGGCAGAGTCTGGCTCCCATTGGAGTCTGGACGAGGTCTGTCTACAGCCAGAGTCGGGGACGAGGCCCAACTCCCATAGGGTTCCGGGTGGAGTCTTCCTGCAATTAAAGTCAGGGGCGAAGTCTGGCTCCCGTAGTAGTCCGGACGAAGCTTACCAGCAGTTGAAGTTGGGGACGGAGCCCGGCTCCCGTAGGAGTCCGGACGGAGCGATGGGAGTTTGCCATGAGCAGTCGAAAGTCGGAGGAGACTTGCGAGGGTTAATCCCGTTGAGAACTTCGACTGAAGGTATTTTATACCCAACACCAGTCCCCCAACTTCCGAGTTTGAATTTTGAATGAAGGAAGTACAGAGAGGTTTGCACAGCCGAAGTTGCCCCTTTGAATCCTGTGCATGGCCGCCCCCTGATATTTTGGCATTAAATGTGCGCGTGCTGGAGTCTTTTCGAATTGGGGTGATACGAAGGGATCCTTCAAAATTTTTGTTGGTACGCTGGCCCAAGTACGGTGCAGTAATGGCTCTGTCAGCCGTCAGCCACTTTTAGCCACCTACCGTGGTGGGTGGGACACGTGTCGAGCGCGGGCCGGTCTGGGGGGATTCGCGATCATTATGGCGTCGGATCTTAGGGTCTATTTAAACCCGTCCTTCTGCCTTTAGGGGCCTTATTCCGCTTGAGAGTTCTATCGGTATCCGCCCTTTCTTCGAGAGTCCTGATTCTCTTGGCGTCTTCTTGGGCCATAGGCATCCTTCGAGTCATCCCTATCCTCGCCCCTCTGCATCCCTCAGAGCGATCTAGGTTAGTCCCAGAACCTTCATTTTTCTTCCTGTCATTTAGGGGCCTTTTCTTTGCCATTTTCTTCTGTCGTATTCCTCTGAGTTAGTCTCTTGTGACCTCTCGTCCTTTGTCCCGTCTGTTTTCTTTGGGATCTTTAGGGTCTTCATTTAAAGGTATTCGAAATGTCTTCCGGCACTTTCGCTTCCAGCGATTCTGGGAGTTCTTCCGCCTCAACCCCCCAGGTCCCCCGTTCTGTAGATGAACCCGCACCTGGGGCTGGGCTTCGCTCGATTTTTGCACCGGGTGCCATTTTCTGCTCCCCTGTTGGTGCAAAAATCTGCTTACGTCGGGGAAGCTGGAGGTGAGCTATGACATGCATCGGGTTGGTTGGTGCAGGCAGGCGGATGAATATAAAGGGAGACTCAGGGTGGCGACTGACGAAGTTGCCTGTCTTCAACGGCAGCTGGCTGACAGGGCTCAGCTCGCTTCTTCTCGGGATTCCAATGAACTCCAGTCCCTAAGAAGAACTGTCGAAGGGCTTTCTGTCACCCTTGGGGAGAGGTCGGCTGAGCTACAGCAATTGAAGATCCAGCTGGCATGCGAGCAGCAGGCCGTCACGGACGCGGAGGCAGAATCCGAGGTCCTGAGAAAGAGGCGTCGAGAGGCAGAGAACGAAAGCCAGCGACTCCGTCGGGCGCTCCAGGACACGCTGCTGAAAAAGAGAGAGCTAGAAGAAGAAGTTGAAGATCTGAGGTAGTCCTGGATAAGGGGTGGAGCAGATAATTCTAGGTCGAAAGGAGCAGAGCTTCCCTAGGGCTCTTTTTGGCCTTTCGTCTTTCCATGCATATATTTTTTCTTTTGTTGTTTTGTCTTGCTTTTGTCGTTTTGCTTTTCTTCCTTTGGCCTTCTGGGCTTCGTGGTGTACATTTCGCAAATGGAATGAAAAGGAGATTTTGTGTTACCTCATCCACGTATTGTATTAAATTGTCATCTGTCGAACTTCTTTTGTCTTTTGACCTGTCCGACGTTGACGTCGTTTGGAGGTGCCTAGTCATCGACATGCTAATTTGCCTTCCTCATCGTCCATGGCCGTAGGCTCGAGCTTAGTGGTCCGAACTCCACATTACCTCGAAGGTGTCGCTGTTTTCTTGACCTGTGTCGAAAGCCTTCTTAGAGGCCGGGGGTGTTTGGTAGGAACTTCCCATCTTCGTTGAGGCGAGGTTCCTTAGGTCTTTGATGTAGTTTGTCCTTCATCTATTTTTGATGTAGTTCGTCGCTTTCCTTTTTAATTTTCCTCCTCTTCTCGGAGTGACGGTCCTCCCCTTGCATTTTGCAGGGTTGCGTAGAAGTGTAGAGGTGCCGCTGAGGGCCTTTTCCCTTCATCTGATCTTGTTGGGCGGCTGGGTTTTATCACCGTCAGGACGAGGTTCTCCTTCCATTCCTGACGTAGTCGATCTCAGCTTAGGTTAGGATGAGGTTCTCCTCCTGTTTTCAATGGGGCTGTGGGGGCACATAAGGGTCATTGCAAGGGCCTCTCCCCCCATCCGGTCTAGAAGAACCAGGCCTTCGACTTTGCTTATGTCAGGATGAGGTTCTCCTCCTGTTCCTGACATGGCTGTGGGGGTGCATTAGGGCATTGTAAAACCTCTCCCCCCATCCGATCTAAAAGAACTGGGCCTTTGACTTTGCTCATGTCAGGACGAGGTTCTCCTCCTGTTCCTGACATGGCTGTGGGGGCGCATTCGGGCGTTGTAAGGCCTCTCCCCCCATCCGGTCTAAAAGAATCGGGCCTTTGACTTTGCTCATGTCAGGATGAGGTTCTCCTCCTATTTCTGACATGGCTGTGGGGGCGCATTCGGGCATTGTAAGGCCTCTCCCCCCATCCGATTTAAAAGAATCGGGCCTTTGACTTTGCTCATGTTAGGACGAGGTTCTCCTCCTGTTCCTAACACAGCCATGGGGGCACCTAAGGGCCGTTATATGGGCCTCTCCCCCAATCCGATCTCAAGATAATCGGACTTTCATTTTATTTATGTTAGGATGAGGTTCTTCTCCTGTTCCTAACATAACCTTGTTTTAATTGTTTGAAGGGGTTATCCCCGGTCATAACAAATCCATGCCAAAAGGGAAGAACATGCAAAGTCGAAAGGAATTTAGATTCAGGGCAAAGTCGTAAGTAATATATTTACAGGTTTCTCGAGTTCCATGGTCGTGGAAGGTCTGCTCCTCCTTGAGGCCCTCCAGTGATGGAGTCGATGGTCCCGATTGGAGGTCGATCTCCGAGTTGCTCTTCCCTCCTTGGCGGTTCAGGTTGCGGCAGGGCCCTTGGCCGATCTTCTCTACCCTTAGGCCGGTGTCGGATGAACCTATCGAGTCGACCTCATCGGATGAGCTCCTCGATCTCATCTCAGAGCTGGATGCATTCTTCCATGTCATGGCCGTGGTCGCGGTGGTAGAGACAGAACTTGTTGGGGTTGCGCTTCCCGGGGTGTGTGCGCATCCTCTCTGGCCTAGGGAGCTGCTCTCTGACCTCCATCAGTACCTGGGTCTTCGAGGCATTGAGGGGGGCGTAGTTGCGGAATCTTCCCGGTGGAGAACCTCGCCGAACTCCATGATCCGGACTTCTCTGCCTACGTACCCGGGGAGGAGTATGGGCACTGTTGCCCAGCTATGCAACCCAAGAGGGGGGGTGAATTGGGTTTCTAAAAATTTTAAGCCCAACTGATTACTTATGAAGAACAAAACAAAGACTTTAATTCAATATTAATTACCTAAAGCAGGAATGCAAGAATATAATAAAGAAATAAAGTGAAGCGATAAAGCACACCACAAACACAAGGATTTATAGTGGTTCGGTGCTAACCTTGCACCTACATCCACTCCCCAAGCTCCTACTTGGGAATTTCAATCCACTATACTTTGTATTCAACCCGAATACAAA
Organism: Elaeis guineensis; assembly: GCF_000442705.2. Lineage (NCBI taxonomy): Eukaryota > Viridiplantae > Streptophyta > Magnoliopsida > Arecales > Arecaceae > Elaeis > Elaeis guineensis. Next base: position 41,456,423 of record NC_025999.2, read on the forward strand.
ACGTCGGAAACTCCGACACTAGCTATCCCAAGCTAGATCACTTATTTCCCGGGTACAAGTAAACCCAAAATACTCCGATTTCAGGTTCGGATCAACCTTTCCTTGTTTTGGAAATCCTCCAAAAACAAGAACTAAAACTCACAAAGAGTTAGAAAATTTTGAGCACAGATTAATACAATAACAGCTCCTTTAAATGAGTGAATATAACAATAAAAACTTTTACTCAAATGAAGAACCCCTTTTCGAATTTTCTCAAGGTGGATGAACGCTTGAACGAATGCTTGAGAAGAGGTTGATTGTTGATTGAAGATCTCTTGAAAGCTTTGGAAGATCTCTAGATCAAGGTTGAACAATAGGCTTGAAAGATCCTCTTGAATGCTCTTGCTTTTCTCTTTCACAATCCCTCTTGTATATTGTGGATCCTCTCTCTTTTTCTTTTTGGATATTTCGTTGATCTCAGACTTTTTCGTGCAGATTTCGGATCCTTTCTTCTGTTTTTCTCTCATCTTTGATTTCACGTTTGATCTGCTATTTAATCTGCAATTTCTTTCATCATTTATAGCATTTTATGATATTAGAAGCAAGAGAAAATAATTTAGGCAGATAAAGAGCCGTTAGAGCAATTTTAGGAAGCATAAAAGGCAATTAAAATGGGCAAAAAAAATAGCCGTTGCTGACATTTCCCGTTGCAGGGGTCGACTCATGAGTCGACTCATGCTTCAGGGATCGACTCATGAGTCGACCTCTGTTGCAAAAACCAGAGAATGCGTTTCTGGAAATTCTTGGCTCAAATTAGCAGGGGTCGACTCATGAGTCGACTCATGCCTTGTGGGTCGACTCATGAGTCGACTCACAGGTCGTGCCAAGCCAGAAAACTAGCGTGCCAAGGAGAATTTTTGCATGCCAATCAGCTCACAGTGCCATGAGTTGACTCATGAGTCGACTCATGCACTTCAAACCTTCATAACTTCAAAAATATAAGTCCAAACACAATGAAATTTTCACCAATAGATTTTAAATCATTTGTTCCACCAAATGGTACTATCAAATCAGGATTTTAGTGAAATTATGATTTTGCCCTTGAAGAGCATAAGGACTTTTTTATTTTAAAATTATTTGTATCCCTTCAATCTGCTTTGTAATCATCAAAATCAATCTAGGAGCAACAATCTCCCCCTTTTTGATGATGACAAAACACTTGAACAAAAGCATTTATGTGAATGCATTAATGTCAAAAGAATGCACTATAGGTGTATATGCTTGAAAAATATGATTCTTTTGGCATGTGATATAAATGGTCATATGCAAAAATAGTTTGTCCATTTTCATAAACATTTGAAAAGAGTATTAGATCATTTTGAGTTTAAGATATATCAGAGCAAGAGAGAAAAATAAATTTTTTTCAATATATCAGAGCAAGAAAAAATAATTTTTACAATGTTATCCGAAAAGATTTTACAATGTATCAGAGTAAATGTTATAATATAACAGAGAAAATTTCACACTGTATCAGAGCAAATTTTATAATGTATCAGAGAAAATTTCATACTGTATCAGAGCAAATTTTGTAATGTATCAGAGAAAATTTCACACTGTATCAGAGCAAATTTTGTAATGTATCAGAGAAAATTTACACTGTATCAGAGCAAATTTTGTAATGTATCAGAGAAAATTTCACACTGTATCAGAGCAAATTACAAGAAATTTTAGGGAGTATCAGAGTAAGTTAAATTTCTTAAGATGTATCAAGGTAAATTTCAAAAGATATATCAGAGCAAGTTTGAATTTTGAAATATATCAGAGCATATTTAAATTTTTAAGGTAAATCAGAGCATATGTAAAGAAGTAATTTAAAAGTTACATAATTGCATTGTACTTAGCATTGTACTTTAAATTCTTCAATTAATTTCTCATAATTTGTAATTTTGCTTTTGATGGGTTGCTTTTTGTTTAATTTCTCCCCCTTTTTCTTGCTTTTTTTTGTTTAATTTCTCCCCCTTTTTCTTTCATAATTTAGGGTTTTGCTTTTAATGAGTTGCTTGCTTTTTATTTAATTGTTTACTTTCTCCCCCTTTTTGACATCATCAGACATGGTTAACTTTTCCTTTTTCAGAAATATCTTTTAATTTCTCCCCTTTTAGAGTATATCACAGATGTTTGCTCCCCCTTAATATAGCAATTATCAACAGCAAACAACAACAATATAATTCCAAAATATATAACCAAAATATGATCAATATCATTACAAAAGATAGAAATATAGGTAAAAGATGATTCCATTAATATCATAATTATTTCAATACATAATTCTTTAAAAAATAAAATTCAACCAGCTAATTGTCAATACATGGCCCCAAGGTATAGATCCTAGAACAAGATACTAACACCTAGGATCTAGTAAAGATCAAGATAAGTCAATGATCGGAGTCATCAGAGATAGGGTGAGGAGATGATGGATCAGAAGTGCGTCCTCTACCCCGTCTGCCTCTGCCACGAGCAGGAGAGCGAGATGAACTGGGTGGCTGAGAACGCTGAGATGCTAGGGACTGAACAGAAAGGGTGAGTCTAATAGAATCAAGTACGTTCAGTGCTCTGGAAACAGATTGAAGTAGAGCAGTGAACTGAGTGGTAGCATGCTCACTCGATCCTTGGATCTCTTTCCTCAGTAATTCATATCCACCTTCTAGTGCTCCTCTGAGCCTGCCAGCCTCTGCAGTGAGGTCTGTGACCTCAATAGTAGACTCCTGTGGCTGGGGATGGGCCAAAGCAAGGACTTGCCCCTGCAAGTCAAGAACTCTGCCAGTAAGTCTCCAGACTGTGTCCTCAAGCTGCTGGATCCTGATGGACTGATCTGATATCATCTGAAACACAGTGGAGATGTGGGGAGTAATGGTCTGATCAGAAGAGGTGGCTCCAGGTGCAAAAGAAGTACTACCCCACTGACTAGACAGCAAAGAAGCCACACGCTGAGATATATGCTCGATCTGATCGTCAGCCAGTCTGAACTCTGAATGAGGTGCTCTGCTCTCTGGCTGATACACTGGTGTGGGCATCCTAGTAAACTCTGAAGGGCCAGCCTCAGTATCAGGAATGAACTGGGTATCTGGTGAAGCTGCCCTGAAGTCATGTACAGGAGAAGATGGACCTTCTTCTTCTACTCTGCCTTCAGTTCTATTTTCAGCTCTTGTTTCAGCTCTATCCTCAGTTCTTTCTTCAGAGCCCTTGATCCAACCACCAACAGTCTTTGTAATTCCCATTCGATGCAGGCTGTGTTGGTTGAAAGTATCCACATGTGAGAGTTTGGTAGGTGCCTCCCCCTCACAGCTAACTCCATACCTCCTAAATACTCTAGTAAGGGCCATACCATAAGGCAAGTGTGCCTTGGATCTGTTCAAAGTTTCTCTCATGGCCTCTATCATAAGTGCAGGGAGGTTCAGGGGGTCTGAGTGATGACATGAAACATGACACATACATCTCTGCTGGAAAGTAAGTCATGTCTACCACTCCTAGGAAGGAAGAGCTTTGAAACTATCTGATGCAGCACCCTCATCTCAATGGACAAAATCTTTGCTTCTAACTTGTTTAAACTTCCTGAATAAGTTTCTACTAAGATCATTCTGATCCCCTCTTCTTTAATTGGGAGTTCCATATATGAATATCCTTCACTAGGCAACTGAAGTATTTCTCCCAATATCCTAGAATCCAAGCAGATATCAATTTCCTTTACAGTTGAAGTCACTGACCCGTTTCCATAATGTAGATTCTGGTAGAATTCTCTTACTAGGTCAACATAGGTGACTTCCTTAAGAGAGCAATAGAGTTCCCATCTTTGATTTTTAATTTTACTTGGGAAAGTAAAGCCTTCTTTCTCAAAGAACCGAAAATCTATATTTTTCCCGGTTTCTACTTTTCTATCAGAAAGAGGATTTACACTGGGGCTTATGGAGGATTGAGAGGGACCTTGAGTAGGTACAGAAACTGGAGTGGGAGCAGTTAAAGACTGAGCATGCCTTTTCTTTCGGACAACTTCTTCAGGCTCACGGATTGATTTCCTTCTTTGGGGAAGCTTCATCTTTGGAGCCATATCCACTAAAGTAGCAGACAAGAAGACTTGAATTGAGTGGAGGAGGGATCACAAGAGAGTGACGAAGGATTTTGGTGGAGAAAAGAAGTGGATTTTGGAAGTTCGGTAAAGTGCTAGGGCACGTTCCAACCGCGCCAAGCAAAGCGAGAAAGCACAGAAAATCCTTTTGAAGGAGGCGATTTTTGGTGGAGAGGAGGAGGGAGAATTGCCTCAAAATTAATCCTTGGATTTGGAGCAAGAAGAGTTGGAGAAGACGGCTTTTGGAAGAAGAACGATGGGAAGATGAGTCGTCTCACAAACAGTAACCCTTATAAAAACAATGAACCCGTTGAAAGTTGGTGGGATTTACAAGTTTGCCATTGAGTCGACTCATGGGGGTCGACTCATGAAGTTCAGAAAATCAGGAAAAATGTGAATAAATTCCAAAAAAAATTGAAATTTTGAGTGAAGGAATTTTGCTCAAAGATAAGTTTTTAGAATGATAAATTTGAGCTTTTGGGACCAGGATAGATATTGAAACTTGAGCTCTAATCAATTCTTTGGAAATTTAGAAATTTTAGGCAAATAGATCTAGAATTCCTAGATTTCTCCTAATTTCACAGAATCTATCCTCACTAAGGGCCTTTGTAAAGATATCAGCTAATTGATTCTCAGTGCAAACATATTCAAGAATTATATTTTTGTTTTGAACATGTTCTCTTATGAAATGATGTCTTATTTCAATATGTTTGGATCTTGAATGTTGAATTGGATTTTTAGATAGATTTATGGCACTTGTGTTGTCACATCTTATTGGTGTTTCATTAAGTTTGATTCCAAAGTCTTCGAGTTGTTGCTTAATCCACAAGATTTGAGCACAACAACTTTCGGCTGCAATGTATTCGGCCTCAACCGTAGACAGTGCCACCGAATTTTGTTTCTTGCTAAACCATGAGATTAGGTTAACTCCAAGAAATTGGCAAGTTCCACTTGTGCTTTTTCTATCTAATTTACATCCAGCAAAATCAGCATCTGAATATCCTAAAAATTAATTTATGAGTCCTTAGAGTTCCATAACCCTAGAGTTTGAGTACCATTTAAGTATCTAAGGATTCTTTTAACAGCATTCAAATGAGATTCTTTAGGATTAGATTGATATCTAGCACATAAGCAAACACTAAACATTATATCAGGCCTACTTGCAGTTAAATATAATAAAGAGCCAATCATACCTCTATAGTATTTTAGGTCTACGCTTTTACCTTCATCATCCTTGTCAAGCTTACATGAGGGACTCATTGGTGTGCCAATTGGTTTGCAGTTCTCCATTCCAAATCTTTTGAGTAGTTCCTTGGTGTACTTGCTTTGGGTGATGGAGATTCCCTCTTTTGATTGTTTGATTTGGAGTCCGAGGAAGAAGGTGAGTTCTCCCATCATGCTCATCTCGAACTCCCCCTGCATAAGCTTAGCGAAGTCTTGACAAAGGGATTCATTAGTAGACCCAAAAATTATGTCATCAACATAAATTTGTATAATTAGCATATCATTTTGATTTCTTTTAATAAATAGGGTTATATCTACATTGCCTCTTGAAAAACCATTATTTAGTAGAAATTTGCTTAGCCTTTCATACCATGCTCTAGGTGCTTGTTTTAATCCATATAAAGCTTTATTTAATCTAAAGACATGATTAGGAAAAGCATGATTTTCAAATCCAGGGGGTTGTTCTACATATACTTCTTCAGAGATATATCCATTTAAAAATGCACTTTTAACATCCATTTGAAATAACTTGAAATTCATAAAGCAAGCATATGTAAGTAGAAGTCTAATAGCTTCTAATCTAGCAACAGGTGCAAAGGTTTCATCAAAATCAATTCCTTCTTCTTGATTATATCCCTTAGCAACCAGTCTTGCTTTATTTCTAATTACATTTCCATGCTCATCTAATTTGTTTCTAAAGACCCATTTTGTGCCAATTATTGAATAATCTTTAGGTCTTGATACTAAGGTCCAAACATTATTTCTTTCAAATTGATTAAGTTCCTCTTGCATAGCATTAATCCAGTTATGATCATTTTCAGCTTTCAAAAGTTTTAGGTTCAAGTTGAGATACAAAAGCACAATGATTAAGTACATCTCTAAGTGAAGAACATGTTTTTACCCCATGCATAGGATCACCGATAATTAACTCCTTAGGGTGGTTGTGAACATACCTCCATTCCTTGGGTAGGTCATTTGTACCTTGAGGTTGTTCTTGAATTTCTTCACTTCTCTCATCTTGTTTATCTTCTTGATCCTTGTCTTCTGGAGTTGCTGAGTCTTTCAGAGTGATCTCCTTCATACCTTCTATTAGTGGCTCTGCATCATCAACACCCTCATTCTTCCTTGAAGGAAGATCATTAGATTCATCAAAAACAACATGTATGGACTCCTCAACTACTAAAGTTCTTTTGTTGAAAACTCTAAATGCTTTACTAGTGGAGGAGTAACCTAAAAAGATTGCTTCATCTGATTTTGCATCAAATTTACCAAGTTTTTCTTTTCCATTATTTAATACAAAACATCGGCAACCAAAGACATGAAAATATGCAATATTTAGTTTTCTTCCTTTCCAAAGTTCATAGGGGGTTTCCTTTAAAAATTATCTAATTAAAGCATGATTTAAAATGTAACATGCTGTGTTAATAGCTTCCACCCAAAAATATCTTGGAAGGTTGCTTTCACAAAGCATGGTACGGGCCATTTCTTCTAAGGTTCTGTTTTTCCTTTCAACTACCCCATTTTGTTGGGGTGTCCTAGGAGCAGAGAAGTTATGGCCAATTTCTTTTTCATCACAAAAATTTTCAAAATCTTGATTTTCAAATTCAGTTCCATGATCACTTCTAATATTTTGAATTGAAAATCCTTTTTCATTAGAGACTTTTCGATGAAATTTAGTGAAAATATGAAAAGTTTCATTTTTGTGAGCCAAAAAGAAAACCCAAGTAAAACGAGAGTAATCATCTATAATTACAAAGCCATATCTTTTTCCTCCTAGACCGGTGGTTCTTGTTGGTCCAAATAAGTCCATATGTAAGAGCTTAATGGTCTAGAAGTTGAAACAGTGTTTTTGGATTTAAATGATACTCTAGTTTGTTTACCTAATTGGCATGCATCACAGATTCTATCCTTTTCAAAATTCATTTTGGCAAACCGAGAACTAAATCTTTCTTAATTAATTTTGAAAGAGAATGCATGCTGATATGTGCAAGTCTACGATGCCACAGCCAACTAGTCTCATTGATTTTAGCATTCAAGGATACTAGGCATTGCATGTCTAATTTGGCTAAGTCATTCAAATCTATCATATAAACATTGCCATGCCTATGTCCTATAAATTTAATGCCATCGTTAATAGGACTAGTCACAATGCAAACAGATGATTCAAAAACTACTTTATACCCTTTATCACAGAATTGACTAATGCTAAGTAAGTTATGCTTTAAACCTTTAACTAGTAAAACATTCTCAATGTATTTGGAGGGAGTGATACCAATGTTACCTATCCCGATGATCTTTTCTTTGCCATTATCTCCAAAGGTGACCATCCCTCCATCCTTAGCATCAAGCGTGATGAATTGTGATTCATCACCAGTCATGTGTCTCGAGCATCCACTGTCAAGATACCATTTCCTGTTTCCTTCTTGGGATGCTAGACACACCTGCAAGCAAAGGTCAAGTCTCTGTCTTAGGTACCCAAGCTTTCTTGGGTCCTTTTGGGTTAGTCAGAATGGTTCCTTTTGGAACCCATATTTTCTTTATAATTGTATTGGTAGATTTAAGGCATGTGTATGATTTATGTCCTATTCTACCACATTTGAAACAAGTAATATTTGTAGACTTGTTACCTGAATAATTTACATAAATATCCTTCAGAAACTTTTGTTTCTTCAGAGGTTTATAGCCAAGTCCAGCCTTATCATATATAGCTTTCTGATTTTCAAGGATCATATTTAGTTTGTTTGAACTTAATGTGAACTTATCTATTATAGATTTCAGCTTGTTAATTTCATCCTTTAAGTTTTGATTTTCTTGACTCAAGGTGAGTTTTTCAATTGAAAGAATTTCAGCTTGTTTCACTAAGGACTGATTTTCCAATTTCAGTTCTTTATTTTTCTTCCCTAGTTTCTTTAATTCATCAATTGAGTCATAGAAAGCTTCATGCAATTCTTCAAATGTGAATTCACTAGTGGATTCAGAAGTTACCTCATTTTCATGTGCCATCAGACACAGATTGGCTTGTTCTGTTGAGGTTTTCTCGTCGGAGCTTGAGTCATCACTCGCACTCCAAGTCGCCATCATTGCCTTCTTTTTGAACTTTTTGGGACCTTTTTTCAGTTGTGGACATTCGGATCTGAAATGTCCCGGCTTCTTGCACTCGTAGCATGTAAGGGGTTGATCTTTCTCTTTTTCTTTGCTTTGTTCCCCTTTTGTGAATTTCTTTCTCATTCCCTGTTTCCTTTTTCTTAGAAACTTCTTAAATTTTTGGGTGATGAGTGCCATCTCTTCATCCTGTTCTTCATCTTCAGATTCATCCATTTCATAATCAGGCGAAGTTGTGGATTTGAGGGCAATGGTTCTTTTCTTTTTGACTTCATCCTCTTGATGTTGCTTCATGCTCAGTTCATGAGTCATCAAGGATCCAAGAAGCTCTTCTAGAGGTAGAGTGTTCAAGTCCTTTGCTTCTTGGATGGCAGTCACCTTGGCTTCCCAAGTTCTTGGCAGTGACCTGAGAATCTTCCTTACAAATTCACTGTTAGTATAAGATTTGCCAAGACTCTTCAAACCATTAATTATATCAGTAAAACGAGTAAACATGGCAGTTATGGACTCATCATGCTCTATTTTGAACAATTCATATTTATGTACAAGCATGTTTATTTTAGACTCTTTTACTTGATTTGTTCCCTCATGGGTTACTTCTAACCTATCCCATATTTCTTTAGCAGATGCACAAGTAGAAATGTGATTGAATTCACTAGCATCTAGTGCACAATAAAGAATATTCATGGCTTTGGCATTTAATTGTGCCAATTTCTTGTCAACCTCATCCCATTCTTTCTCGGGTTTGGTTGACTCCTCACCATCTATAATCTTGGTGGGTGTGTGAGGACCATTCACTATGATACTCCACATATCATAGTCGAGTGCTTGTATGAAAATCTTCATTCAAGCTTTCCAATAGGTGTAATTAGACCCATTGAAAAGTGGAGGTCGGTTTGTTGATTGCCCCTCGGCTAGAGAAGTACCGACATGGGTTGCCATAGATCTTTAGCTCTTTGATTGTTAGATCAAAGAAGGGCTAGAGCACCGGCTCTGATACCACTTGTTGCCCAGCTATGCAACCCAAGAGGAGGGGGTGAATTGGGTTTCTAAAAATTTTAAGCCCAACTGATTACTTATGAAGAACAAAACAAAGACTTTAATTCAATATTAATTACCTAAAGCAGGAATGCAAGAATATAATAAAGAAATAAAGTGAAGCGATAAAGCACACCACAAACACAAGGATTTATAGTGGTTCGGTGCTAACCTTGCACCTACATCCACTCCCCAAGCTCCTACTTGGGAATTTCAATCCACTATACTTTGTATTCAACCCGAATACAAAACGTCGGAAACTCTGACACTAGCTATCCCAAGCTAGATCACTTATTTCTCGGGTACAAGTAAACCCAAAACACTCCGATTTCAGGTTCGGATCAACCTTTCCTTGTTTTGGAAATCCTCCAAAAACAAGAACTAAAACTCACAAAGAGTTAGAAAATTTTGAGCACAGATTAATACAATAACAGCTCCTTTAAATGAGCGAATATAACAATAAAAACTTTTACTCAAATGAAGAACCCCTTTTCGAATTTTCTCAAGGTGGATGAACGCTTGAACGAATGCTTGAGAAGAGGTTGATTATTGATTGAAGATCTCTTGAAAGCTTTGGAAGATCTCTAGATCAAGGTTGAACAATAGGCTTGAAAGATCCTCTTGAATGCTCTTGCTTTTCTCTTTCACAATCTCTCTTGTATATTGTGGATCCTCTCTCTTTTTCTTTTTGGATATTTCGTTGATCTCAGACTTTTTCGTGCAGATTTCGGATCCTTTCTTCTATTTTTCTCTCATCTTTGATTTCACGTTTGATCTGCTATTTAATCTGCAATTTCTTTCACCATTTAAAGCATTTTATGACATTAAAAGCAAGAGAAAATAATTTAGGCAGATAAAGAGCCGTTAGAGCAATTTTAGGAAGCATAAAAGGCAATTAAAACGGGCAAAAAAAATAGCCGTTGCTGACATTTCCCGTCGTAGGGGTCGATTCATGAGTCGACTCATGCTTCAGGGGTCGACTCATGAGTCGACCTCTGTTGCAAAAACCAGAGAATGCGTTTCTGGAAATTCTTGGCTCAAATTAGCAGGGGTCGACTCATGAGTCGACTCATGCCTTGTGGGTCGACTCATGAGTCGACTCACAGGTCGTGCCAAGCCAGAAAACTAGCGTGCCAAGGAGAATTTTTGCGTGCCAATCAGCTCACAGTGCCATGAGTTGACTCATGAGTCGACTCATGCACTTCAAACCTTCATAACTTCAAAAATATAAGTCCAAACACAATAAATTTTCACCAATAGATTTCAAATCATTTGTTCTACCAAATGGTACTATCAAATTAGGATTTTAGTGAAATTATGATTTTGCCCTTGAAGAGCATAAGAACTTTTTTATTTTAAAATTATTTGTATCCCTTCAATCTGCTTTGTAATCATCAAAATCAATCTAGGAGCAACAGGCACGCTTGTGCCCAGGAGGAGATCGAGAACGCGGTCGAGCTTCTCTCGACCTTTTTTCGACTGCGGGCTTACTCGAGTCTCCCGCCTGCCGCTCTCTCGCGATCTCCTCATCCTTCATTTTGAAGGCTTCTTCCGCTCGGACGTACCCTTCAGCCCGAGCCAATAAATCAGCAAAATTCCTGGGGTACTTCTTCTCCAGGGAGAACAAAAGGTCATTCTTCTGAAGGCCGCCCTTCAGAGCGGCCATTGCGACTGATTGGTCCAAATTCCAGACCTCCAGCGCTGCGACATTGAAGCGGTTGATGTAGGCCCGAATGGACTCCCCCTCCCTCTGCCTGATATTAATGAGGGACTCCGAGCCCTTCCGGGGGCATCGACTGCTGACAAAATGGGCCACAAATTGGTGGCTCATCTGATCGAAGAAAAAGATGGTACCCGACTTCAGCGTCGAGTACCAGTTTCTCACCGCTCCCTTCAAGGTGGAGGGGAAGGCTCGGCACAGGATGGCATCGGGTGCACCATGAAGTAGCATCATCATTCGGAAGGCTTCCAGATGATCAACTGGGTCTGAAGTCCCGTCGTAACATTCGAACTGGGGGAGTTTGAAGTTTGGCGGGATCGGTTCCTGCATGATCATTTGAGAAAAGGGAGGGTCAGTGCAAATATCCTCACCATAAGCGGGGGGAGCATGGCGGAGTTCTTCGATCCGCCGGTTCATCTCCTGGAGTCTCCGATCCAGGAAATCCTCTCGACTTTGGGTCTCGAGGGTCCTCTGGCAGAATGGGGGCAGGGATCTTCCAGGGGTGGAGTCATGATCTGATTGAGGGCTCTCCACCCTCGGGTTTGTCTTCCCAGGAAAGACGGGATGGCTGGCCCAAGTGGCTCGCCCCACTGCCAGATCCTGGCATTCCGGTGACACCCTTTTCAGGTGCACTGATGCCTGCGGCTGCTGCTGCTGCTGCATGGCCTGCACAGCTTCAGTGAGGCCTCTGACCTACTGTGCCAGCAGATCAAATTGCTCCGCACCGACCGTCGTCGCCGGAGGAGGAGGCTGGGAAACTGGAGGTGAGGCCGGAGCCTGAGATCTGGCCGCAGAGGCCATGGATCATCGCGTGGACGCCTTGCGGGGCGGCATCGGGCAAAGACCAAGTGGGGGACTGTCGGAGGGGAGTGGAGCACGGCAAAGATGCCCGGTGGCAATCCCATTGAGCGCTCCTTTAAGAACAAGGGTACCGCGAAGGTTCAGCCCCTTCCTCTTGCGCCAATTCTATTGGTGCAAAAATTCGCTTATGCCGGAGAAGCTGGAGCCGCGGTTGCCGTCGGGACCTGCAAAAGAAGTCTAAACCGAAGGTGGGGTTGCTCCGAAAAGATCCTTCGATGCTCAAGTCAGTTCTCTGCCTCAACGGGAATGGAGTGCTCGAACGAAAATTTTAGCAGAGTTTCTAGGTAAAAATGAGAGCTTATAGAATAACGTATCTGGGGTTCCCTCTTTTATAGGTGGAGGGGGCAACAAACTAATAAAGATGCCTATAACCATCTGGCAGTGGGCCACCCATAGTCAGGAGAAGTTTGTTGCGAAGAGTAGTGGAGTGGACCCATGGCTATCAGCGAAATGTGCCACGTGGAGTCTGCCAGGAAAAGCAGAGCGGTGTCTGTTGTCGCGACTTGCCAGAGAATAGAAGAATCGCACGGTATCCATCGTAGGAAGTGGAGCAGGACTGTGGCCATTATTATGGCCTGCCAGGGAGTGATGGAACTGCATGGAATCCATCGCAGGAGATGGAGCAAAGTCATGGAGTGATGGAGCCACGTGGAATCTGCCGCAGGGAGTGGAGCAGAATCACGGCCGTTACTGCGGTGCGCCAGGGAGTGAAACTGCCGGCTGAAGTCCGGCTGGAGTGTCTGGCGGAGAGAGGTAGTTAGCCATCCATCCGAGAGGAGCTCGGAGTCCGGCTCCCGTAGGGGTCCGGGTGGAGTCTTCCTGCGATTAAAGTCAGGGGCGAAGTCTGGCTCCCGTAGGAGTCCAGACGAAGCTTACCAGCAGTTGAAGTTGGGGATGGAGCCCGGCTCCCGTAGGAGTCCGAGCGGAGTCCACTTGCAGTTGGAGTTGTGGGTGGAGTCTGGCTCCCGTAGGAGTCCGGACGAGGCTTACCAGCAGTTGAAGTTAGGAACGGAGCCTGGCTCCCATAGGAGTCCGGGCAGAGTCTACTTGCAGTTGGAGTTGTGGGTGGAGTCCGGCTCCCGTAGGAGTCCGGATGAGGTCTGTCTGCAGCCGGAGTCGGGGATGAGGCCTGGCTCCCGTAGGGGTCCGGGCGGAGTCTTCCTGCAATTAAAGTCAGGGATGAAGTCCGACTCCCGTAGGAGTCCGGATGAAGCTTACCAGCAGTTGAAGTTGGGGACGGAGCCCGGCTCCCATAGGAGTCCGGGCGGAGTCTACTTGCAGTTGGAGTTGTGGGCGGAGTCCGACTCCTGTAGGAGTTCGGACGATGCTTACCAGCAGTTGAAGTTGGAGACGGAGCCCGGCTCCCGTAGGAGTCCGGGCGGAGTCTTCCTACAATTAAAGTCAGGGGCGAAGTCTGGCTCTCGTAGGAGTCCGACGAAGCTTACTAGCAGTTGAAGTTGGGGACAGAGCTCGGCTCCCGTAGAAGTCCGTGCGGAGTCTACTTGCAGTTGGAGTTATGGGTGGAGTCCGGCTCCTGTAGGAGTTCGGACGATGCTTACCAGCAGTTGATGTTGGGGATAGAGCCCGGCTCCCGTAGGAGTCCGGGCGGAGTCTACTTGCAGTTGGAGTTGTGGGCGGAGTCCGGCTCCCGTAGGAGTCTGGACGAGGTCTGTCTGCAGCCAGAGTCGGGGATGAGGCCCGGCTTCCATAGGGGTTCGGGCGGAGTCTTCCTGCAATTAAAGCCAGGGGCGAAGTCCGGCTCCCGTAGGAGTCCGGACGAAGCTTACCAGCAGTTGAAGTTGGGGACGGAGCCCGGCTCCCGTAGAAGTCCGGGCGGAGTCTACTTGCAGTTGGAGTTGTGGGCAGAGTCCGGCTCCCGTAGGAGTCCGGACGAGGTCTGTCTGCAGCCGGAGTCGGGAATGAGGCCCGGCTCCCGTAGGGGTCTGGGCGGAGTCTTCCTGCGACTAAAGTCAGGGGCGAAGTCCAGCTCCCATAGGAGTCCGGAAGAAGCTTACCAGTAGTTGAAGTTGGGGACGGAGCCCGGCTCCCGTAGAAGTCCGGGCGGAGTCTACTTGTAGTTGGAGTTATGGGCGGAGCCCGGCTCCCGTAGGAGTCCGGGCGGAGTCTGCTTGCAGTTGGAGTTGTGGGCGTAGTCCGGCTCCCGTAGGAGTCCGGACGAGATCTGTCTGCAGCCAGAGTCGGGGACGAGGCCCAGCTCCCGTAGGGGTCCGGGCGGAGTCTTCCTGCAATTAAAGTCAGGGGCGAAGTCCGCCTCTCGTAGGAGTCCGGACGAAGCTTACCAGCAGTTGATGTTGGAGATGGAGCCCGGCTCCCGTAGGAGTCTGGGTGGAGTCTACTTGCAGTTGGAGTTGTGGGCGGAGTCCGGCTCCCGTAGGAGTCCGGACGAGGTCTGTCTGCAGCTGGAGTCGGGGACGAGGCCCGGCTCCCGTAGGGGTCCGGGCGGAGTCTTCCTGCAATTAAAGTCAGGGGCGAAGTCCGACTCCCGTAGGAGTTCGGACGAAGCTTACCAGCAGTTGAAGTTGGGGATGGAGCCCGGCTCTCCTAGGAGTCCGGGCGGAGTCTACTTGCAGTTGGAGTTGTGGGCGGAGCCCGGCTCCCGTAGGAGTCCGGACGGAGTCTACTTGCAGTTGGAGTTGTGGGCGGAGTCCAGCTCCCGTAGGAGTCCAGACGAGGTCTCTCTGCAGTCGGAGTCGGGGATGAGGCCCGGCTCCCGTAGGGGTCCGGGCGGAGTCTTCCTGCAATTAAAGTCAGGGGCGAAGTCCGGCTCCCGTAGGGATCCGAACGAAGCTTAACAGCAGTTGAAGTTGGGGACGGAGCCCGGCTCCTGTAGGAGTCTGGGCGGAGTCTACTTGCAGTTGGAGTTGTGGGCGAAGCCCGACTCCCGTAGGAGTCCGGGCGAGGTCTGTCTGTAGACGGAGTCGGGGACGAGGCTCGGCTCCCGTAGGGGTCTGGATGGAGTCTTTCTGCAATTAAAGTCAGGGGCGAAGTCCAGCTCCCGTAAGAGTCCGGACGAAGCTTACCAGCGGTTGAAGTTGGGGACGGAGCCCGGCTCTCATAGGAGTTCGGGCGGAGTCTACTTGCAGTTGGAGTTGTGTGCGGAGTTCGGCTCCCGTAGGAGTCCGGACGAGGTCTGTCTGCAGCCGGAGTCGGGGATGAGGCCCGGCTCCCGTAGGGGTCCGGGCAGAGTCTTCCTGCAATTAAAGTCAGGGGCAAAGTCCGGCGCCCGTAGGAGTCCGGATGAAGCTTACCAGCAGTTGAAGTTGGGGATGGAGCCCGGCTCCCGTAGGAGTCCGGGCGGAGTCTGCTTGTAGTTGGAGTTGTGGGTGGAGCCCGGCTCCCGTAGGAGTCCGGCGGAGTCTACTCGCTGTTGGAGTTGTGGGCAGAGTCCGGCTCCCGTAGGAGTCTAGACGAGGTCTATCTGCAGCCAGAGTCGGGGATGAGGCCCGACTCCCGTAGGGGTCCGGGCAGAGTCTTCCTGCAATTAAAGTTAGGGGTGAAGTCCGACTCCCGTAGGTGTCCGGACGAAGCTTACCAGCAGTTGAAGTTGGGGACGGAGCCTGGCTCCCATAGGAGTCCGGGCAGAGTCTACTTGCAGTTGGAGTTGTGGGCAGAGTCTGGCTCCCGTAGGAGTCTGGACGAGGTCTATCTGCAGCCGAAGTCGGTGATGAGGCCCGGCTCCGGTAGGAGTCCAGGCGGAGTCTTCCTGTAATTAGAGTTAGGGGCGAAGTCTGGCTCCCGTAGGAGTCCGAACGAAGCTTACCGACAGTTGAAGTTGGGGACGGAGCCCGGCTCCCGTAGGAGTCCGGGCGGAGCGATGGGAGTTCGCCATCAGCAGCCGAAAGTCAGAGGAGACTTGCGAGGGTTAATCCCATTGAGAACTTCGGCTGAGGTTATTTTATACCCAACAACCCCTATCTCCCATATGGAATATTTTTTTTTACTTTCTCCGTAAACATACCCATGTACCTTTTAAGAGATCGAAAGATCCTGCTAGATCTACGAGGTGGTAGAGGAACATCAACTACTGGCTCATGGGCTACAGATTTCTGAGGATCTATAGCTCTTGACTTTTTAGAGACTTTCTCTTCGAGCTCCACTAACCTCCCACTATCGCCATCTTGGATAAACTATTTTTCTAGGAATACGATATTTCGATTGACAATCATATTATGGTCTTGTGGAAAGTAGAAGTAGTATCCCATGGATTCTTTTGGATACCTATAAAGCGAGCTATAATAGATCTATCCTCCAACTTATTCGCCATCTGTCTCTTGACATAGGTCGGACATCTTCAAGTCTTAAGATAACCTAGACTCGACTTCTTACCAAACCATATCTCATACGGTGTGGTAGGATTGGACTTTGATGGAATCTTATTCAATGAGTGAATGGTAGTTAACAAGGCATTCTCCAAAGAAATATGGGCATCAATGAAGCTCATCATGGACCTAACCATATCCAATAGGATCCTGTTCCTCCCATCGAATACCCCATTGTACTGAAGTGTTCCAGGAGGGGTCCATTGAGAGACTATGCCATTATCCTTAAGATATCCCAAAAATTCTTGAGTAAGGTATTCACCTTCTCGATCAAATCGAAGAACCTTAATAGGTTTGTTTGTCTGCTTTTCTACTTCATGCCTGAATTCTTTAAACTTTTCAAAGGCCTCAGACTTGGGTTTCGTGGGATACACATATCCGACCCTAGATAGATCATTGATAAAGAAAATAAAGTAGGTATAACCATCCCTAGCCTATACATCAACTGGCCCACACACATCGGTGTGTACCTGAATAAGTAGCTCTATGGCCCTTTGCCCATGTCCTACAAAGGATAATTTGGCCATTTTTCTTCAAAGACAGGATTCATAAGTTGGATATGACTCTGGGATAAGAGAGCCAAGGATCCCATCCTTCTCCAGTCTGTTTATCCTGTCTTCTCCAATATGGCCTAGTTTATAGTGTCACAAGTACTTCTGGTTAATTTCATCTCTGGATCTCTTTTGGCCTATGGCACTCCCTATTTGCTCATTCAGATTCACATTCGCATCAACATGCAAGTGATAAAGACTGTTAATTAAAAGACCTCATGTAACTAATTTATTTCATAAATTAATGGAATAAAAGTCTTTATTGAAACTAATTTCAAAATCTTCCTGTGCTGTTACAGACACGAAAATTAAATTTTGACTAGCTACAAGAACATAATAACAGTCTTTCAAATCTAATCTAGCACCAGACAGTAATCGAAGAGGGTAAGTGCCAACAACCATTGCAGCAATCTTTGCTCCATTGCCAATCTGAAGGATCATGTCACCTTTTCTCAACCTTCTACTTTCTATCAGACCCTGCATTGAGATACATATATGAGCACTCAAGTTAGAGTCTAATACCCAATTAGAAGTAAAAGAAACTGTAAGGTTAGATTCAATTACGAGCATACCTGTGGAAGGTTTATCATCCTTTTTGATCTTTAGGCTCTCCAGATATTTAAAATAATTTCTCCTCTAGTGGCCTTCAGTATGACAGTGAAAACACTTTTCTTTTGCTTCAGCCGCCTTTGGACCATCCTTCTTTGGCTTGCTCTTTTTCTTCTGCTTCTTTATGGATTTAACCTTCTTCTTTCCAGTAGACTTTCTCTTGGAAGAAGAAGTCCACTCTACAGCAAGAACAGTATCCCTTGGACTCTTTAAGGTACCCTCTGTAGTGACCAACATGTTGACAAGTTCAAAAATAATGTGGTCAAGTTTGTTCATATGAAAATTCACAATGAATTGACTATATGAACTTGTAAGGAATTGAAGGATTAGATCCATCTGTAGTTTCTTTTGCATGTCTAGCCTGAGCTTCCTAAGCTCCTCAATATCCTTGATCACTGTCATACAGTGCTTATGGATAGATTGCCGCTACACATCTTCAGATTGAAGAGTCTCTAGGACACTTCGAAGCATGTGAAGGAAAAACTGCCTTTTTCCTTGTAGGATCTTCCAGATCTAATGAGATCTGGGGTAGAATATTTAAAAAAAAAATTATCCAACTTTATTTCAGATCTAAGGTCTATTAGATCTGATTCTTATTATTTGATATTTAATCTAAAATTAAATCTAAGACTTGAAGATTAGAGAAATACCTCTAGGGTAACTAGATTGCCCTATAGATGATCGCAGCAATGCTCGAGGTTCAAAAATAGCCACACAGTCGTCTGGCCTCTAATGGTATCCACTCGAGTAGGATCTAGATCATCTTCTTCTTGTGAATCTCTACTCCAAAAATTAGATCTGGATCTGATCTGGAAGATCTTCAAAAGATCTTCTGAAGCTGGAGCAGTAGCTTCTCGACAAATCCCTGCAGCCTTCTGATCAGGGAGCCACCATGCCTTAGACAAGCACCAGATGGATGCCCAACCTCTTAGACGTGAAGAGGGGAGGGAAAGGAGTAGAGGGGGTATGGAGAAGTGGAGAGATTCAGGCATTCTCTGGGTATTGAGCAGATTCTCTTAACCCTAGGTGCAGACAGGGTTTAAATAGACCCTGCTACGCCATGCAGTGCCACATCATTCGACCAATCAAAAAATTTCAATTAATTTTGGAAAAATTTTGATTGGTGAAGTGATGTCATCTGATCATATCAGACAAGAATCCCCATAATTCCTCCTACTGTTGGCACAAACACTGGATAAGCACAGTGAGATTGGCGCCCCACAGTCCAAGTTGATCAAGAGATCAGAGTCCTCTTCTCATGGGACTTTATCCTTATCCACTTGAGGTGCACGCCATATCTGATTATGGCACCCACATTGAGGGCTAATTTACCAGGTGGACACTCCACTAAAACTCTCCAATGACCTCTTGCCAAGTGGCCTTCAATCCAAGGTCCATAGGTCAACGTTTGATCGATGACCTAAAATGAAAATGGCAGGTGACAGGAATTGGCAGGTGTTGTCTTAAATTCATCTCATGAATTAAGACAAGTCCTTTCTGAGCTAGACTGGCTCCAGTTAGACTGAGAGAAACCTTCTCAAGGTTCTTTGGGTGAGTCAAATCACATTTGGCTTAGTCGAGATAGAAAATATTACATGAGGAGAAAGTTAGGCTCAATCGTGTGCTAGCATGATTTCCTTGAACTCAATTGGATCTAATCCAAATCAATCAAACTGGGCTAGTTCAATTGATGACATCCAAACCCTAACTCTTATTTGTGTGACCAAGTTAGGTTCATTTTCGTATGGTAATGAGACATGTCATGATCTCATCATCGAAAATCCTTTCGATGGATCAGAACTCTTCTGATTCAGACAATTAGAATGATCGATCATCAAGATCATTCTAATTGCTCCCAAAATCTATCAGTGACACCTAGCAGTATATGGTGGCAACCCATCAAAAATGAAAATGAATCTCTTGGTGCAGCTATCTGTGTGATTGAGTTCTTCTATCATGAGTCCCGACTGAATTAGGGTTAAGGTGAACTCGTCAAACCCAACATCAGTCATATGAATCAATCGATCGATCCAAGTCCGATGTGAAGTCTTAATGGCAAACTCTTTTCTATTATTTCACTCTGCCATGGCCATGGGATTAAGGACTCGATCTTTTGATCATCATAGGACTACTTTTCTTATCTACCGAGGTTAATAGATCCCATCTTGGTGCAATCTGATTCCTACAATGAATATGCTACAGCCAACATACACCTCAGGGTTTCGAATAGCTAGGAGACTGAGTTATGGTGTAGTCAAACTATAACACACTCAAAGTGAATTATCGATGTACCTCAGGTCAAAGAACTAGACACACAGCTGCAGTATCGAGCTAGTCATCAATGAGAAGGTAGACTTGCTTATGACTGCTTGAGGTGGTCACGCTCCAGTATTTTCACATCGTAGACTCAAGACATATCTATCCTAAGAAAGTGATCGTACACCAACCTTCCAGATCGATCACCATCCTCATGATGATCCTATGGTCAAGAGCTGTTTATGAGTTAGTTATGTAAATTCATACCTTAAATTTTTAACTCTTGAAAATATGAATTAACATTCCTACTAACTCAAAAGATATATCACAGACAAAATGTATACAATGTGATAGTAGAATAACCCTTTTATTTATTTATAGTCAAAATTATAAATTTGCCCTTACATTTGTACAGGAATGTGTCAGCCAATCTGGCATCTAGGGCACACATCTAACAAACTCTCACTTGACCTAATGCCAATTGGCTACATATCTAAGTCCCATCTTCTCAAGATGGGCTTTGATCTTTTGCTGGCTTAATGGCTTTGTCAGTGGGTCTGCCACATTGTCTGTGGAGTCGACTCTCTTAACCTCAACATAATCATTTTCAAGATAATCACGGATCAGATGGAATCGCCGCTCGATATGCTTGAACTTCTGGTGAGACCTTGGCTCTTTAGCTAGGGCTATGGCACCATTATTATCGTAGTAAAGAGGGATGGCATCCGATGACATCACTCCAAGCTCTGCGACAAACTTTTTGTACCAAAATACCTCCTTCGCAGCTTTCGATACAGCAATATACTCTGCCTCCATGGTGGAATCAGCAATCACCATCTGCTTGGAACTCTTCCAGCTAACTACACCATCATTGCAAATGAACTGACTTCCAGATGTCGGCTTTCAATCATCTATATCAGACATAAAGTCTGAGTCTATAAATCCTTGAACCTGGAGTTCTCCATTCTCAAAGATTAGAAACATATCCTTAGTCCTTCTCAAGTACTTAAAGATATATTTCACAGAAATCCAGTGCTCTTCGTCTGGATTCAACTGATATCTGCTTGTGACACTCACAGCATGGGCTATCTCAGGTGGTGTACATAGCATGGCATACATGAGGCTTCCTATTACCGAAGCATAAGGGATCTTGCTCATGCGTTCAATCTCCTCAGGTGTGTTAGGGCACATCTTCTTGGAAAGATGAATGCCATGTCTAAAAAGTACTAAACCTCTTTTGGAGTTTTTCATGCTAAACCTTTTTAGCACCTCCTCTATGTACATCTTCTGTGAGAGTTCGAGCATCCTATTTGGTCTATCTCTATAGACCTTAATACTCAGTATAAAGGATGCCTCTCCTAGATCTTTCATAGAGAACTCTTTAGACAACCATATTTTGACTGAGGTCAATATGAAAATATCATTTTCAATCAGAAGGATATCATCTACGTACAGTACGAGGAAGACAACTGCACTCCCACTAACCTTCTTGAACACATATGGTTCCTCCTCGTTCTTGATGAAACTAAATATTTTGATCACATCATTGAAACGAGTATTCCAGCTCTGAGATGCTTTCTTAAGTCCATAAATGGACCTTTGCAACTTGCAGATCTTGTGATCATCATCACTGGATGTGAAACCAAGTGACTATTCCATATAGATATCTTCCTCAAGATATCTATTTAAGAATGTCATTTTCACGTCCATCTGTCATATTTCATAATCAAAATAGGCTACAACAGCAAGTAATGTGTGGATGAATTTTAGTATGGCCACGGACGAAAAGATATCCTGATAGTCAATGCCTTCGCACTGACTATAACCTTTCGCTATGAGCCTAACCTTGAATATGTCCACATTCCCATCTGCACTATCTTTCTCTTGAAGATCCATTTACACCTAATAGATACAATACCTTTAGGTGGATCTACCAAGGTCCAGACTTGGTTTGAGTGCATCGAGTAAATTTTTGATCTCATTGCCTCTAACCATTTTTTGGAGTCGATATCTGATATCGCCTCATCATAGGTCTTGGGGTCATCACCATGTGTCCCATTTTTTGTGAAGAATATTTTCTCTACTTCCTCTTGTATAGTACCTAAGTATCTTTCAGGAGGATGAGAAATCTTAGTCGATCTACGAGGTGGAAGAGGTTGTGTTAGGACTGGTTCTAATTGATTTGGTTCCTCAAGTTCTTTAGCTCGTTGCTCTTGGGAGACATTCTCCTTAAGCTTAATTATTCTTCCGTTGCCACCATCTTGAATAAACTATTTTTCAAAAAAAATAGCATGTCAATTCACAATCACATTGTGATTTTCTAAAATATAGAAATAGTATCCTAATGACTCTTCAGGATATCCTATGAACCGAGCTCTAAAAGACCTGAACTCTAACTTGTCCGCCTGCTGTCTCTTGACATAAGCCGGACAACCCCAAATTCTGAGATGACTCAGACTTGACTTCTTACCATGTCATATCTTATAAGGTGTGGTAGAAACAGTTTTAGAGGGTACCCTATTCAATACATATATTGCTGTCATGAGACAATATCCCCAAAAAAACTCAGGGAGGTCCGTGAAGCTCATCATGGAACGGACCATATCTAATAGGGTCCAATTTCTCCATTCTGAAATCCTGTTGAGTTGTGGCATTTCAGGTGAAGTCCATTGAGAGACTATGCCATTATCCTTAAGATAGTCTAGGAACTCCCAACTAAGATATTCACCTCCTCGATCTGATCGAAGAACCTTAATGGGATTTTCTATTTATTTTTCAACCTTATGCCTGAATTCTTTGAACTTTTCAAAGGCTTCAAACTTGTGTTTCATTAGAAACACATACCCGTACTTAGACATATCATCGGTAAAGGTAATGAAGTAGACATAGTTGCCTCTAGCCGGCACATCAAATGGGCCGCACACATCCGTATGTACTAGGGCAAGTAGGTCTGTGGCCCTTTTCCCATGTCCCACAAAAAGAAGCTTGGTCATTTTGCCTTGAAGGCATGATTCATAAATTGGATATGACTCAAAAGTCAATGGACTCAATAGTCCGGATTTCTCCAATTTGTTAACCCAATCTTTCGCTATATGACCTAGCCTTATGTGCCACAGATACCTATCATTTAGACTATCTCTAGGCTTTTTAATTCCCATGGCATTCACATTTTGCTCGATATAAAATATAGGTACATCAATATGTAGCTGATAGAGACCATTAATAAGAAAACCATTTGCAACTTTATTATTTTCATAAAATATGTTATAATGGTTCTTATGAAAGCTAATCACATAGCCTTCTTGTGCTAAACATGAAACAGGAATCAAATTCCTGCTTGCTGCAGGCACATAATAACAATCTCTAAGAACTAAATCTAATCCTAATGGTAATTGCAGAGGGTAGGTTCCTACGGCTACAGCAGCAACTCTTGCTCCATTTTCGATACGTAGATCATATCTCCATCCCTCAGCCTCCTGCTCTCCTCAAGACCATGCATAGAAGTGCACAAATGAGCACTAGAACCAGAGTCAAGTACCCAACTGGATGCAGAGGAAACCATAAGATTAGATTGTATAACGAGCATTTCTCCAGACGGACCATCCTTCTTATTCTTCAAGATGGCCAGGTACTGAGGACAGTTTCACTTCTAATGACCGTCTGAATTGTAGTGGAAACATTTTTTCTTTTCAGCAGCCTTCTTCTTCAGTTCCGTCTTCTTCTTCATCCCATCCACTTTCTGCTTCTTCACAGACTTCTTCTTCTTTCCAAAAGACTTTTTCTTGGAAGAAGTCTGCTCCACAATAAGGACTGAGCCTTTTAAACTCTTCAAAGAAAGCTCAGTCGTAACCAACATGTTCATTAACTCAGCTAAGGTACACTGCATCTTATGCATATGAAAGTTCATGATGAACTGACCATATGCATCAGACAAGGATTGAAGGATCACATCAATCTAAAATCCCTGTCTAAGATGACACCGAGCTTCTCAAGCTCCTCAAGGTCCTTGATCATTGACAAACAATGATCTTGGACTGACTGCCCATCACGTATTTTAGTCTTAAAAAGTCTTTGGCAGACTTGATACTTGGCTGTGCGACTTTGTTCACCAAACAACTCTTGTAGGTGAGCCAACATTTGGTGGGTAGTCATAATGTTCTCATGCTGGTGCTGCAAGTCATCAGACATGGCACCCAATATGTAGTACCTAGCTTTGTTATCATCATCCGTCTACTTTTCCAGAGACACTCTCTGTTCAGCAGTCGGACGTGCTGGTATGGCAGGTGGGTCTTGGTCTAAGACATGAGTCAGTTTTTCGAAACTCAGAATAATTCTGTAGTTCCTCAACCAGTCTTTGAAATTAGGTCCAGTCAATCTGTGGGTGTCTAGTACTTTGGTCAGGGGATTGGATGCAGACATGTTTTCTGTAGAGAGTCAAAAGTTTCTAGTTAGATTTTGTAATCAGACTTAATCAATTTATTTAGGGGTTTCATTTTTAAACAAATAAGGCTCTCACTATTTTTTCAGATCCCTACACTCCCTAGGTAGAGATGTGAAAATCTCTGTGATTAGTGATTTCTAGTGGATGGTGCGGTCTCACCGACTGGCTCACCATCTCACCTAACAGTTATTGGTGATGGGTCAATCGATGAGTGGACAACTCTTATCCAATGATTCATTAATCATGGTGCACCCAAAACTTGATCTCTAATTCATGAAGCTCATCATGCCTGAAATATTGCTCCAATCCTTAGTTAAGTCAGACCCACCATTTGCACGAATTAGATTTCTGATTGGGTCCCTCATCGTATCTAGAATATTAAGCACAACCTATCCTTTAATCCGTAGCATCCAATGCCTAATGGATATGGTTGCATTTTCCCGGTGCAACTGAGCCACTGTAACCAGTCGAGAACAATCAACCCCGGAAAAGGCCCGCATATCCACAATGGTGGAAGATCTTAGACTTAATATTTTATTAGGGAGATTTGATTTAGGTCTCATTAAACTTGACTTGACATAGTCATAACAATTATGACTAACCTAGTGACATGGGTTAGCTTGAATTGTTAGCCACCTCAAATCAGAACTGGGTTGACACATATGGCTAGATAAGTAAGACCGATGGGAGGGATATGCCATTAACTTGACAAGAACGCATTCGAGTCGAGTAGCTCCCAATTAAAAATCAATCGATCGTATTTGCCCAACTTACCTTAGACACCAAATTATTGAACCAGAACCAATTGGGTTAGTCTATAATCTAGGCTTTAACCACTGAGCCAAATTAGGTCTTAACTTGATCGAGTCACATCTAAATGTGATTCGACCTTGATCTAGACTTAATCTTATTAGGCTGGTCAATTATTAGCTTTCATGATCCCACCTAACCAACTTTTGATTCGGTTTGATCAACCGCTAGACCTAATTGAGCTACCCAAGCTCGAATCCAATTTTATGAAAATAGCTTAGATCTGAAATTCTCAATTTTAGACCTAATTTAATTTCATAAGATTAATTCATTAATTGAGTCTTGGGTTCATAAACAAAATATGTAAATAAATCCTAGGGTTTCAGGATTTAGGATTTTGCAGAAAAGTAAATTTTGATTTCGGATTAAAAATGAACGCACAGCACCCCTACACGCCATAAGAACACCCCATTGAATGGGAGGAGAGTGTTAGATGTGTGCCCTAGATGCCAGATTGGCTAACACATTCCTGTACAAATCTAAGGGCAAATTTGTAATTTTGACTATAAATCAATAAATGGGTTATTCTTCTATCACATTGTGTACATTGTGTCTGTGATACATCCTTTGAGTTAGTAGGAATGTCAATTCATATTTTTAAGAGTTAAAAATTTAGGGTATGAATTTACATAACTAACTCATAAACAGCTCCTGACCATAGGATCATCATGAGGATGGTGATCGATCAGAAAGGTTGGTGTACGATCGCTTTCTTAGGATAGATGTGTCTTGAGTCTATGGTGTGGAGACACCAGAGCGAGAGTACAGATATTCATTGAGAATGAGAGTACTGAGTGTGACCATATCGAGCAGTAATAAGGAAGTCTACCTTCTCATCGATGACTAGCTCGATGTTGCAGTTGTGTGTCTAGTTCTTTGACCTGAGGTGCATCGACAGTTCACCTTGAGTGTGTTATAGTTTGATTATACCATAACTCGGTCTCCTAGCTATTCAAAATTCTGAGGTGTATGTTGGCTGTAGCATATTCATTGTAGGAACTAGGTCACACCAAGATGGGATCTATCAACCTTGGTAGATAAGAGGAGTAGTCCTATGATGATTGAAAGATTGAGTCCTTAAGCCCATAGCCATGGCAGAGTAAAATAATAGAAAAAGAGTTTTTCATTGGAGTTTCACATCGGATTCAGATCGATCGATTGATTCATATGACTGATGTTGGATTTGATGAGTTCACCTTAACCCTAATTCAGTCAGGACTCATGATAGAGGAACTCAATCACACAAGTAGCCGCATCGAGAGATTCGTCTTCAGTTCTGATGGGTTGTCACCACATACTGCTAGGTGTCACTGATGGATTTTGGATGCAATTAAAAGGATATTGATGATCGATCATTCTAATTGTCTGAATTAGAAGAGTTCTGGTCCATCGAAAGGAGTTTCGATGATGTCGATGATGAGATCACGACATGTCTCATTACTATATGAAATTGAACCTAACTGGGTCACACTAACAAGAGTTAGGATCTGGATGTCATCAATTAGGCTAACCCAATTGATATGGATAAGATCCAATTAGGTTCAAGGAAATCGTGCAAGCACACGATTGAGCCTAACTTTCTCCTCGTGTAATCTTTTCTGTCTCTACTGAGCCAAATGTGATTTGACTCATCCAGAGAATCTTGAGAAGATTTCTCTCAGTCTAAATAAAGTTTGTCTAGCTCAGAAAAGGCTTGTCTTAATTCACGAGATAAATTTGAGATAAGCACCTGCTAATTCCTGTCACCTGTCAATTTCATTTTAGGACATTTGTCAAAAGTTGACATATGGGTCTTAAACTGAAGAGAGCTCATTGAAAGATTTTTATGGAGTGTCCACATGCCAAATCCATATTGAATTGGGCACCATAATCAAATTATGGCGTGAGCCCAATTGGATTAAAGTGGGCGCCCCAAGTGGATAAGGATGGAAGGTGTCTTGATCAACATGGACTCTTGGGCGCCACCTTGCTTGTGCTTATCCAAAGTTGGTGCCAACATAAAAGAAAGAGTAGGGGTTCTTATCTGATGTGATTAAATGATATCACTCTACCAATCAGAATTTTTTCAAAATTTATTGGAATTTTTTGATTGGTCGAATGATGTGGCACTGCGCAGCGCAGCAGGGTCTATATAAACCCTCTCTGTGCCTAGGATTTTAAGTTTTTGTGAAAAACCATCATAGCTGCCACCCCCTCCCTTCTTTTTCATATCCTCCCTACTCTCTTTTCTCCCCTCTTCACGTCCAAGGAGTGGGACATTCATCTGGTACAAGGAAAAGGTGTGGTGATGCCTGAAACAGAAAGGCTGCAGGACATCTTCGACAGGCTGCTGCTCCAACTTCAGAAGGAGTTCTGAAGCACTTTCAAATCGGATAGAGATCTGATTTTTGGAGTGTAGATTCATGAGGAGAAGTCATTCTAGGTCCTACCTGAGTGGATACCGATAGAGGCCAGGTGCTTGTGTGGCTACATCAAAACCTCGGGCTATACTGAGATCATCTACAGGGTAATCAGATTACCCTTGAGGTATGTCTATACTTCTCATACTTTTAGATTTAATTTTAGATTTTAAATATCAGATAATAAAATTAAATTTAATAAATATTAAATCTAAAATAGTATAAGATAAAATTTTTAAATTATTTTCCTCTAGATTTGATGAAATCTGAAAGATCCTACAAAGGAAAAAGGCGATTTTTCCTTCAACTGGTATCAGAGTCAGATTTATGGCTCAGTTTCAGATCTAATTTAGATCTGATTTTAATTTTAATTTATCTGATATTAGAAGATTTTAGATATCATATTAGATATGATAAAATCTAAAATCAAAATATTTAAAATTAAATCTAATAAGATCTAACATGCATGAGATGCATGACTAGACTAGGATTAGTTTAATCCATGAACAGTCTTAAGTTTTATATTTTAATGAGATTAAAATATAAATTAAATCTAATTTATTCTTTATTTTTTTGATATTATAAGTTTATAATTAGATCAAAAAATAAAAAATAAAATTTTAATTTTTTTATAAAATTGATCTGTTGCATGCCTAGACTAGTTGTAGAATTATTCTAGTAACTTATCTAGAATAGATTTAATTTTGAATAGTTTAATTTAAATTTTATTTTTTAGATATTACATGTGATGTATCAGATCTAAAAGCATATTAATTAGATTAATTTTTAATACATGAGATGTATGCAAAGCATGTATTAGTTAGATCTTAAATTGTATATGTGATATGTTAATTTAGATCTAACTAGTTTTGTAGTTAAATTTATATTTCTGATTCAAGTATTTCTTATAGCTGTCCGGTCATAAGAATGAAGTAGGGTTTAAAGGCCCTCTCTTCTCATTCAATGGGGTGTTCATATGACGTGTAGGGGTGCCGCGCGTTCATCCTTAATCAAAAATTTAAACTTACTTTTCTGTAAAATCCTAGATCCTGAAATCTAAGATTTATTTTACATACTTTATTTATGAACCCAAACTTAATTAATGAATTAAACTTATAAAATTAAGTTAGGTCTAAAATTGAAAATTTCAGATCTAAGATATTTTCATAAAATTGGGTTCGAGCTTGGATAGCTCAATTAGGTCAAGCGATTGATCAAACCGAATCAAGAGTTGGTTAGGTGAGATCATGAAAGCTAATAAATGATCAGCCTAATAATATTAAGTCTGGATCAAGGTCAAATCATATTTAGATTGAAGGAAAAATCATCTTTTTCCTTTGTAGGATCTTCCAGATTTCACCAAATCTGGGGCAGAATAAATTAATTTTTTTTTATCCTATGCTATTTCAGATCTAATCTTATTATTTGATATTTAAAATCTAAAATTAAATCTAAAACTTTGATGAAAGAAGAAGTACCTTAAGGGTAATCTGATTACCCTATAGATAATCTCAACACAGCCCGAGGTTCTGATGTAGCCACGCAAGCACCTAGCCTCTATCGATATCCACTCAGATAGAATCTGGAATGTCTTCTCCTCATGAATCTATGCTCCAAAAATCAGATCTAAATCTGATTAGAAAGATCTTCAAAAGTTTTCCTGAAGTTGGAGCAGCAGCCTGTCGAAGAAGTCCTGCAGCCTTCTGTTCCAGGCGTCACCACGCCTTTTCCTTGCACCAGATGAACGTCCAACTCCTTGGACATGAAGAGGGGAGAGAAAGAGTAGGGAGGATGTGGAGAAGAGGGGAGGGGGCAGTAGCTATTGGGGTTTTTGTATAAAATAATTTCTACCATGAAACCCTAAGCGCAGAAGGGTTTATATAGGCCCTATATGCTGTGCAGTGCCACATCATTCAACCAATCAAAAAATTTAAATAAATTCTGAAAAAATTTTGATTGGTGAAGTGATGTCATATGATCACATCAGATAAGAGCCCCCATCCTCTCTCCTATGTTGGCACTAACTTTAGATAAGCACAACCAAGGTGGCGCCAAAGAGTCCATGTTAATCAGGACTCTTTGGTTTTTATCCATTTGGGGCGCCCACTTTAATCCAATTGGGCTCACACCATAATCTGATTATGGCACCCAGTTCAATTGGATTTTATCATGTGGACACCCCACAAAAATCCTCCAATGAGCTCTCTTCAGTTTAAGACCCATATGTCAATATTTGACAGATGTCCTAAAATGAAATTGGAAGGTGACAGGAATTAGCAGGTGCTTGTCTTAAATTCATCTCATGAATTAAGATAAGTCTTTTCTGAACTGGACAAGCTTTATTTAGATTGAGAGAAACCTTTTCAAGATTCTTTAGATGAGTCAAATCATATTTGGCTCAGTTGAGACAGAAAAGATTACACGAGGAGAAAGTTAGGCTCAATCGAGTGCTAGCACGATTTCCTTGAACCTAATTAGATCTAATCCAAATCAATTGAGTTTGCCCAATTGATGACATCCAGACCCTAACCCTTGTTTGTGTGACCTAGTTAGGTTCAATTCTGCATGGTAATGAGACATGTTGTGATCTCATCATTGATATCATCGAAACTCCTTTCGATGGATCAGAACTCTTCTGATTCAGACAATTAGAATGATCGATCATCAATATCATTCTAATTGCTCTCAAAATTCATCAATGATACCTAGCAATATATGGTGGCAATCAATCAGAACTGAAGATGAACCTTTCGATGCAGCTACCTGTGTGATTGAGTTCCTCTATCATGAGTCCTAACTTAATTAGGGTTAGGGTGAACTCGTCAAACCCAACATCAGTCATATGAATTAATCGATCGATCTGAGTCCGATGTGAAACCCTAATGAAAAACTCTTTTTTCATTATTTCACTCTGCCATGGCCATGGGCTTAAAGACTCGATCTTTTGATCATCATAGGACTACTCCTCTCATCTACCGAGGTTGATAGATCCCATCTTGGTGCGACTTAGTTCCTACAATGAATATGCTATAGCCAACATACACCTCAGGATTTCGAATGGCTAGGAGATCGAGTTATGGTGTAGTCAAACTATAACACACTCAAGGTAAACTATCGATGCACTTCAGGTCAAAGAACTAGACACAACTGCAGCATCGAGCTAGTCATCGACGAGAAGGTAGACTTCCTTATGACTGCCCGAGGTGGTCACACTCAGTACTCTCATTCTCAATGAATACCTGTACTCTCACTTCGATGTCTCCACACCGTAGACTTAAGACTCATCTATCCTAAGAAAGCGATCATATCTAACCTTTCGGATCGATCACCATCCTCATGATGATCCTATGATCAGGAGCAGTTTATGAGTTAGTTATATAAATTCATACCTTAAATTTTCAACTCTTGAAAATATGAATTTACATTCCTACTAACTCAAAGGATGTATCACAGATACAATGTACACAATGTGATAGAAGAATAATCTTTTTATTCATTTATAGTCAAAATTATAAATTTGCCCTTAGATCTGTACAGGAATGTGTCAGCCGATCTGGCATCTAGGGCACACATCTAATAAACTCCTACTTGACCTAATGCCAATTGGATACATATCTAAGTCCCATCTTCTTAAGGTGGGCTTCGATCTTCTGCTGGCCTAATGGCTTTTTCAGCGGGTCTGCCACATTGTCTGTGGAGTCAACTCTCTTGACCTCGACATAACCTTTTTTGAGATAATCATGGATCAGATGGAATCGCCGCTCGATGTGCTTGGACTTCTGGTGAGACCTTGGCTCCTTAGCTAGGGCTATGGCACCATTATTGTTGCAGTAAAGAGGTATGGCATCTAATGACATCACTCCAAGCTCTGCAGCAAACTTCTTGTACCAGAATGCCTCTTTCATAGCATTTGATGCAGCAATATACTCTACCTCCATGGTGGAATCAGAAATCATCGTCTCTTGAAACTCTTCCAGCTAACTGCACCACCATTGTAAATGAACAGACCCCCAGATGTCGACTTTCGATTATCTATATCAGACCTAAAGTCTGAGTCTGTATATCTCTAAATCTGGAGTTCTCCATTCCCAAATACTAGAAACATATCCATAGTCCTTCTCAAGTACTTAAGGATACATTTCACAGAAGTCCAGTGCTCTTCGCCTAGATTTGACTGATATCTACTTGTGACACTCACAGCATGGGCTATATCAGGTCGTGTACATAGCATAGCATATATGAGGCTCCTATTGCCGAAGCATAAGGGATCTTGCTCATGCGTTCAATCTCCTCAGGTGTGCTAGGGCACATCTTCTTGGAGAGATGAATGCCATGTCTAAAAGGTAATAAACCTCTTTTGGAGTTTTCCATGCTAAACCTTTTTAGCACCTCCTCTATGTACATCTTCTATGAAAGTCCGAGCATCCTAGTTGGTCTATCTCTATAGACCTTAATACCCAGTATAAAGGATGCCTCTCCTAGATCTTTTGTAGAGAACTCTTTAGACAACCATACTTTGACTAAGGTCAACATAGGAATATTATTTCCAATTAGGAGGATGTCATCTACGTATAATACGAGGAAGATAATTGCGCTCTCACTGACCTTTTTGAACACACATGGTTCCTCCTCATTCTTGATGAAACCAAATATTTTGATCACATCATTGAAACGAGTATTCCAACTCCGAGATGCTTGCTTAAGTCCATAAATGGACCTTTGCAGCTTGCAGATCTTGTGATCATCATCACTGGATGTGAAACCAAGCGGCTGTTCCATATAGATATCTTTCTCAAGATATCCATTTAAGAATGCCGTTTTCACGTCCATCTGCCATATTTCATAATCAAAATAGGCTGCAACAGCAAGCAATGTGCGGTTGGATTTTAGCATGGCTACGGATGAGAAGATATCCTGATAGTCAATGCCTTTGCGCTGACTATAACCATTTGCTACGAGCCTAGCCTTGAATGTATCCACATTCCCATCTGCACCTATCTTTCTCTTGAAGATCCATTTACACCCAATAGGTACAATACCTTCAAGTGGATCTACCATGGTCCAAACTTGGTTTGAGTGCATCGAGTCAATTTCTGATCTCATTGCCTCTAACCATTTATTGGAGTCGATATCTAATATCGCCTCATCATAGGTCTTGGGATCATCACCATGAACCCCATTTCCCATGAGGAACATTTTCTCAACATCCTCTTGTATGGTACCTAAGTACCTTTCAGGAGGATGGAAACCCTAGTCAATCTACGAGGTGGAAGAGATTGCGTTAAGACTGGTTCTGATTGATTTGATTCCTCAGGTTCTTTAGCTCGTTGCTCTTAGGAGACATTCTCCTTGAGCTTTATTATTCTTGCGATACCACCATCTTGAATAAACTATTTTTCAAGAAAAATAGCATTTTGACTCACAATAACATTGTGGTCTTTCGAAATATAAAAATAGTATCCCAATGACTCTTTAAGATATCCTATGAACTGAGCTCTAAAAGACCTGAACTCTAACTTGTCTGCCTGTTGTCTCTTGACATGAGCCGGACAACTCTAAATACTGAGATGATTCAGACTTGGCTTCTTACCATGTCATATCTCATATGGTGTGGTAGGAACAGTTTTAGAGGGAATCCTATTCAATACATAAATTGCTGTCATGAGACAATATCCCCAAAGAAATTTGGAGAGCTTCGTGAAGCTCATCATGGAACGGACCATATCTAATAGGGTTCGATTTCTCCATTCTGAAATTCCGTTAAGTTGAAGCGTTCCAGGTGGAGTCCATTGAGAGACTATACCATTATCCTTAAGATAGTCTAGAAACTCCCGACTAAGGTATTCATCTCCTCGATCTGATCGAAGAATCTTAATGGGCTTTTCTGTTTGTTTTTCTATCTCATATCTGAATTCTTTGAACCTTTCAAAAGCTTCAGACTTGTGTT
The DNA here is from genome assembly GCF_000442705.2 of Elaeis guineensis. Classification (NCBI taxonomy): domain Eukaryota; kingdom Viridiplantae; phylum Streptophyta; class Magnoliopsida; order Arecales; family Arecaceae; genus Elaeis; species Elaeis guineensis. The sequence continues at coordinate 41,489,823 of NC_025999.2, forward strand.
TTATTAGAAACCCATACCCGTACCTAGACATATCATCGGTAAAGGTAATGAAGTAGACGTAGTTGCCTCTAACCGGCACATCAAATGGGCCGCCCACATCCGTATGTACTAGGGCAAGTAGGTCTGTGGGCCTTTCCCCATATCCCACAAAAAGAAGCTTGGTCATTTTGCCTTGAAGGCATGATTCACAAACTGGATATGACTCGAAAGTCAATGGACTTAACGGCCCAAATTTCTCCAATTTGTTAATCCTGTCTTCCGCTATATGACCTAGCCTTAGGTGTCATAGATACCTATCATTTAGACTATCTCTAGGCCTTTTAATTCCTATGGCATTCACATTTTGCTCAATATTAAATATAGATACATCAATATGTAGCTGATAGAGACCATTAATAAGAAAACCATCTGCAACTTTATTATTTTCATGAAAAATGTTACAATGGTCCTTATGAAAGCTAATCACATAGCCTTCTTGTGCTAAACATGAAACAGAAATCAAATTCCTGCTTGCTGCAGGCACATAATAACAATCTCTAAAAAATAAATCTAATCCTAACGGTAATCACAGAGGGTAGGTTCCCACGACCACAGCAGCAACTCTTGCTCCGTTCCCGATGCATAGGATCATCTCCCCATCCCTCAGCCTCCTGCTCTCCTTAAGATCCTGCATAGAAGTGCACAAATAAGCACTAGAATCAGAGTCAAGCACCCAACTGGATGCAGAAGAAACTGTAAGATTAGACTCTAAAATGAGCATACCTCCAGAAGGACCATCCTTCTTATTCTTCAGGGTGGCCAGGTACTGAGGACAGTTCTGCTTCCAATGGCCATCTGATTGGTAGTAGAAATATTTTTCCTTATCAGTAGCCTTCTTCTTCGGTTCTGTCTTTTTTTTCTTGCCATCTACCTTCTGCTTCTTCGCAGACTTCTTTTTCTTTCCAAAAGATTTTTTCTTGGAAGAAGTCTGCTCTACAGTAAGAACTGAGCCTTTTGAATCCTTCATAGAAAGCTCAGCCATAACCAGCATGTTCATTAACTCGATCAAGGTACACTACATCTTATGCATATGAAAGTTCATGATGAACTGACCATATGCATCGGACAAGGACTGAAGGATCACATCAATCTGAAAATCCTTGTCTAAGATGATATCGAGCTTCTCAAGCTCCTCAAGATCTTTGATCATTGTCAAACAATGATCTTGGACTGACTGCCCATCACGCATCTTTGCCCTAAAAAGTCTTTGACAGACTTGATACTTGGCCGCACAACTCTGTTCACCAAACAACTCTTGCAGGTGAGCCAACATTTGGTGGGTAGTCAAAATATTCTCATGTTGGCGCTGCAAGTCATCAGACATTGCACCCAACATGTAGTACCTTGCTTTGTTATCATCATCCATCCACTTTTTCAGAGACGCTCTCTGTTCAGTAGTCAGACGTGCTGGCATGGCAGGTGGGTCCTGGTCCAAGACATGAGTCAATTTTTTGGAACCTAAAATAATTCTGTAGTTCCTCAACCAGTCTTTAAAATTGAGTCCAGTCAATCTGTGGGTGTCTAGTATTTTGGTTAGGGGGTTTAAGGCAGACATGTTTCCTGTAGAGAGTCAAAAGTTTCTAGTTAGATTTTGTAATCAGACTTAACCAATTTGTTTAGGGGTTTCATTTTTAAAAAAATTAGGCTCCCACTATTTTCTCAGATCCCTACACTCCTTTGGTAGGGATATGAAAATCTTCATGATCAGTGATTTCTAGTGGGTGGTGCGGTCTCACCGACTGGCTCATCACCTCACCTAACAGTTATTGGTGATGGGTCAATCAATGAGTGGACAACTATTGTCCAATGATTCTCTAATCATGGTGCACCCAAAACTTGATCTCTAATTCGTGAAGCTCACCGTGCCCGGGATATTGCTCCAATCCTTAGTTAAGTCAAACCCACCATCATTTGCACGAACTAGATTCCTGATTGGGTCCCTCACCGTATCTGAAATATTGAGCCCAACCCATCCTCTAATTCGTAGCATCCAATGCCTAATGGACATGGTTGCATCTTCCCGATGCAACTGAGCCACTGTAACCAGCCAAGAACAATCAACCCCAGAAAGGGCCCGCACATCCATAATGGTGGAAGACCTAGACTTAATATTTTCTTAGGAAGATTTGATTTAGGTCTCATTAAATTTTACTTGACATAGTCATTACAATTATGACTAACCTAGTGGCATGGGTTAGCTCGAATTGTTAGCCACCTCTAATCAGAACTAAGTCGACACATATGGCTAGGTAAGTGAGACCAGTGGGAGGGATATGCCATTAACTCGACAAGAATGCATTCGAGTCGAGTAGCTCCTAATTAAAAACTAGTCGATCGCATCTGCCCAACTTACCTTAGACACCAAATTATCGAACCAGAACTAATTGGGTTAGCCTACAATCCAGGCTCTATCCTCTGAGCGAAATTATGTCTTAACTTGATCAAGTCACATCTAAATGTGATTCGATCTTGACCCAGACTTAATCCTATTAGGCTGGTCAATTATTAGCTTTCATGATCCCACCTAACCAACTCTTGATTCAGTTTGATCAACCGCTAGACCTAATTGTGCTACCCAAGTACGAACCCAATTTTATGAAAATATCTTAGATCTGAAATTTTTAATTTTAGACCTAACCTAATTTCGTAAGCTTAATTCATTAATTAAGTTTGGGTTCATAAACAAAGCATGTAAAATAAATCTTAGGATTTCAGGATCTAGAGTTTTGCAGAAAAGTAAGTTTTGATTTCTGATTAAGGATGAACGCGCGGCACTCCTACACATCATATGAACATCCTATTGAATGGGAAGAGAGGATCTTAAAATTCTACTTTGTTCTTATGATCGGACGGCCATGAGGAACACCTTAATCAAAAATATAAATTTAACTACAAAATTAGTTAGATCTAAATTAACATATCACATATACAATTTAAGATCTAACTAATACATGCTTTGCATACATCTCATGTATCAAAAATCAATTTAATTAACATACTTTCAGATCTGATACATCACATGTAATATCTAAAAAATAAGATTTAAATTGAACTATTCAAAATTAAATCTATTCTAGATAAGTTACTAGAACAATTCTACAACTAGTCTAGCCCGAGGTTCTGATGTAGCCACGCAAGTGCCTGGCATCTACTAGTATCCACTCAGGTAGGATCTGGAACATCTTCTCCTTGCAATTCTATACTCCAAAAATTAGATCTAAATCTGATTAGAAAGATCTTCAAAAGTCTTCCTGAAGTTGGAGCAGCAGCCTGTCGAAGAAGTCCTGCAGCCTTCTGTTCCAGGCATCACCACGTCTTTTTCTTACACCAGATGAATGTCCAACTCCTTGGACATGAAGAGAGAAGAGAGGAGAGTAGGGAGGATATAGAGAAGAGGGGAGGGAGTGGCAGGTTTTAGGTTTTTTTCATAAAATAATTTCTACCATGAAACCCTAAGCACAGAAGGGTTTATATAGGCCCTGTATGCTGCGCAGTGCCACATCATTCAACCAATTAGAAAATTCCAATAAATTCTGGAAAAATTTTGATTGATGGAGTGATATCATCTAATCACATCAGATAAGAGCCCCGACTCTCTCTCCTATGTTGGCACCAACTTTAGATAAGCACAAGCAAGGTGGCGCCAAAGAGTCCATGTTTATCAAGACTCTTTGGTTCTCATCTATTTGGGGTGCCCACTTTAATCCAATTGGGTTCACACCATAATCTGATTATGGTATCCAATTTAATTGAGTTTTGGCATGTGCACACTCCACAAAAATCCTCCAATGAGCTCTCTGTTGGGAATAGTGTTCCCAAGCCAATCGTCAGTCTGTTGACGGTTGTGCTCATTTTTGTATATGTACATAAATTATGAATTAATAAAAATTATTTTGGTATTTTTTATCACAAAATATTTCATCTTCTAATGAACTCCTATGTTGTGGTGAAGTCCTTAGGACTATTTAGACTCGACAAAGGTGGATTTGTCATTTAGTCCTTAAATCTATTCACGACCAAATGATACGTTGTTACCGAGGATGACAACGTTTATCAAGCATAGGTCATTGTGTGCCATATAGGTTGGTTGTCCTCTTAACCAATGAGTGTGGAGACACTGGTATGGCATACAGGTGAGATATAAGGGTACATCTGCACTGAACGTGACCGACTCTGGAGCTATTTCTACTGTCAAGATTTGCTCCGATGGAATATGGGTATAAATATCCCTCTGACCTGAGACCGCCATGGTGACTTGCAAGCAACTCACTGTACTTAGGTACTGGACTACCTAAATTTCTAATTCAATGACGGAAGGCTGCTGGATGTAGTCAAGTATTTGACTTGTCAGTGCGTGTGTCAAGATGGGATTGACCACTCCAGTTTAGGAACTGTGTACAGTCATGTTTCAATTTAGCAAAATCATGGCCAGGGTAGTCTTTGTGAGGAGTCACAGGACTGTTTGAGTTGAGCATGATTCAGATGATCTAATCAGGGTGGACAGTTTAACCCTGAGTCATCCTAAACATAGAGGTCAAAAGGATGAATTATAAAGTAACCATATTCACATAGGTTCTGAGTGTTGCGATTGAGACTATTCGACCTATCCAATCATCGGATACCATTGCTAGATGGTCACTTCGATTAGTACAGAAATTGGTTCCTGTGCTACCGGCTTAGGTTCGAACCTGCGGGGTCACACACATTAGAGGTTCCTATATGATCTGATGGCTGATGAAGAGTCCTAATGCTCATGGACTATGAGTCTTACGTGTCTAAGACCATATGATCGAGAATCAAGATTCTCTGATCATGAGTCCCACACATTTTGGGTACCAGGGTCAAGAGTCCCACTGGTTTGGGACTCTTAGATCAGGGTTACATATCGATGAATTCTGATGCCCGATTACCTATCAGATTTGGACTCAATATTTATGAGAGGTTTAATTAGTGATTTGATCACTAATTAACTCAATTTGATTGAGTAATTATTTTTGGATCAAGTCCAATTGAATTGGATTCAGTTGGGTTTGACCCGATTAGGTTAAGAGTTGACCTAATCGTTGAGATGGTTTGATCCCTGATTTGATCAGGGGTTGGGCTTAATCAATTCCTGATTTGATTAGGATTTTATTGAGCCTAATAAAGTCTAATTAAGTTGGGTTTAAATTAGTCTAATTGGGTTTAACTTATTTGGTTCAATTAGGTTGGTTTAAATAATGAAACCACCTTGACCCATTCTCCCTGCGCCACCTCACTTCCACTGCGCCCATTTGAATTCACGAGAAGGAAGTTCTCATGAATTTTTCCTCATGCAAAGCCCTCCTCACACCCTACTTTAATGCATCAAATGAGTGGATAAGGATGATTGGTTGGCCATTCAAATTCAAAACAATGTTTGAATTTGAATGAGCAACCAATCTTAGCGCCTTGACCTTATCCTCTTTTAGCGCCCCATTTATTACACGAGAAAATGTTTCTCATGAAATCACTCATGCACAAATTAAGCCATGACCTCCTCTTCTCAGGCCCTTAGTGGATAGGGATAAATTGATTTCCATTTGAATTCAAAATTTGATTTAAATTCAAATGTGCAATTACTCATCTTTATCCTCTCACATGGATAAGATGTTTGACATTGTTTTAAAAGGAGGAGAAGAGTGGGGCATGTGCAAGAAAAATTTTGAAGAGAAAATTTGGGCATGAGGAATCCTTGTGTGCAAGGTGAAGGTCTATATCCTTCCAAGAGAAAAAGAAAGAAAAGAAAGAAAAAGTGTGCACAGGATTTCAGTGAGTTCTTCAGGGTTTCAGCTTGGAGTTTGAGAAGTGAGAAGGTGAGCTACGAGTGTCGTGAGCCCACCAAATTTTAGGAAGATCTTCAACATCCTCTCAAGCATGTTTGTTGATGATCTAGAGTATCCAAAGAATCGACAGATATCGATCGAAGGAGTTCGATCAGCATCGACTGTCGAAAGGGCTCTACAACGAGCTAGCACTCGTGAGGAGTCGATCAGATCGGGAGCTTCGTGTGGATGATCCACAGAGGCCAGATATACTATGTGGCTCTATCGCGATGATCAGACTCTCCTGACGGTGATCAGATTACGACGATCTACTACCCGCATAAAGGTATTGTGTTCTGAACATATTATAGTAAAGTGTTTACTGTTCAAATTCGAATTTCAAATTTAAATGCATGCATACTATATATCATATTTAGATCCTAGTATAGGGTAAATTATTATTAATTAACTAGATTAATTAATAATTTTTACTGTAAAATAGTAATTTTGAAAAAGTTTTAAAATTACCATTTTACTCCTACACTGAATTTTCCCCTTAATGGTATCAAAGCAGATTCTTAGATATGATATATATATTTGCATGCGTAGATTAAGTTGTAATCTAAAAGTTTAAATTTGAAATTTAAAATTTAAATTTTGAATTTTGAAAGTTGTTCGAAATTCAAAATTCAAAAATTTAAAATTCAAAATTTAAAATTTGAATTTTGAAAATTGAAATTCAAAATTCAAAATTCAAAAACTTGAAATTCAAAATTTGAAATTTGAAATTTGAAATTTGATTGAAATTTCAAATTTGAAATTCAAATTTTAAAATTCAAAATTTGAAATTCAAAATTTGAAATTCAAAAATTTGAAATTTGTTTGAAATTTAAAATTCAAAATTTAAAATTTAAAATTTAAAATTTGAAATTTAAATTTTGAAATTGGTATATTTAGATATATTTGATCCGAGTAGCAAGTAATCGAATTGGGTTTGTTGCCATAGCCATCCAGTCATAGGAGAAAAGTAGGGTTTAAAGGCCCTCTCTTCCCATTCGATGGGGTCTCCTATGGTGATAGGGGTGCCGATGTGATTATATCCCATGCAGATGAAGCAGCAAAAAGAATATTCTCTATTTATTTTGATTGAGTTATTTTCTGTTATGTAATTAGCAAAAGAATTGCTATTTATGAAATGTGCTGATATATTTGTGTAATAAGTCAACATATTTGGTGAACAAAAAATAAAACCTTTCAAATTTGAAAATTATTTTCGAAATGCCAAACCCTGACCCATCAGCCCAAATACTTAATTAAAAGAATTATGTGTTTCTAGTAGGTCTAGAATTATGAATTAAGACCTAAGACAATTGCATAAACTTGTGAGTCAATGGGTTAGATGGATTAGGTCCATAATTGGGTTAGACCTAAGGTTAGCTTAAAGAAATGGACTAAATTAGAGTAATTGATCAAATCTAATCAAAAGTTGAATTAGATTAGGTCAAGGATACTTTAGACTCAACTCCAATAGTTGTAGTTGAATAGGTCCATGTCTTTAACTAGATCAAGATGGACTTAATTCATGGCTATACGGTGGAACCCTATTTACTAAGTTGATCAAATTAAAACAAATGAACCGGTTGGTGTCTAAGGTAAGTTTGACAGTTTGACCAGTGGTTTTTAAGCGGGAGCTACTCGCAGTGATTCGATCTCTGATGAGTTAATGGCTTATCCCCACCACTGATCTTACTTACCTGGCCAACCTGGTGAATTAGGTTTTGATTAGATCACTTGGTGATTAGGGCTCACCCATGTCGTTAGGTAAATCAGTTTGACTGATTTAGGTGCTCCTAATGCCAGCTTTAAGTAAATCCTTTTTAATCTGACTTGGTGAAGTCAGTGGAAGGTTGGAAATTGGTTGGATATTTTCTTCTCATCTAGTTTTTAATAAAATCCTCAAAAAAATTAGGTCCTAAAAATGATTAAGTTATATTGATAACTAAGTCATAGCCTTCCATTAAGTGAGTGATAATGAGTCCATTAGTTTAATAATCATTGGAGGCCCAAAGGCCTGGTGCTTATTGACTAATGGAATTATCATTCATAGTATGATAATTTGGTTTGAGTCTTTCTGATGGTGGTTAGGTTGGCCGACCAAAATTAGGCTTGATCATTTATTGGTCCGATTCATCAAATCAAATCATGTTAATGGTTGGACCTAACCAGATTTTTTCAGTGGAGGCCAAAGCCTACTGATTAGGTTCTGGGGCAAAATTAATTACTAGAAGTTATTTAGAGAAACAACTGGTTATGAACCTACCCATAGATGCACATGGGTTGACCAACCAAAGTTGGGCTCATGTGTAGTCTATGTGGATTCTAGTACCCACTAAGGAATTAAAGTAATTCCTCGAATTAGAGGTTGAGGCTACCAATTCGTAAAAATACTGGAAGAAACTTTAGACTAAAGTCCAAGCCTTTAGTATTAATAATTTATGTACTAATATAGGTCTGGTTTTCCTTTATGCAGCTATGGCCACTACCCTGTCGCTTCGGTCATTATTAGATAATGACAAGCTCATGGGACCTAATTTCGATAGCTGGTATCAAAAATTAAAAATCATCCTTGAGCATGAGCGGATCCTATATGTAGTAACGGATCCGGCACCTGAGGAGCCAGCCCTGAATGCTAGAGGGACGGTCTGAGACACTTACCAGAAGTGGCTCAACGACCGCACCAACGTCCGGTGCATAATGCTGGTGGCAATGAATGATGAGTTTAGTCACAGGTTCGAGAACGCCTAGCCACAGGAGATGCTTCAAATGTTGAATGACTCTTTTGGCACGCCTGATGACGTTGAAAGGCACAAAACTAGTTGTGCCATTTTCAATGCTCGGATGAGGGATGGAGCCTCAGTCACTGATCATGTACTGTACATGATCGAAATGATTGAGCACCTAAGTAAACTGGATTTTCCCCTGCATGAGCAGCTCGGTAAGGATGCGATCCTTAATTCTCTGCCCAAGTCCTTCCTTCCCTTCCTTACTCATTTTCGAATGACAAAGCCTACAGTAAACTACCACGGCTTGTTGGGGTTGCTGCAGAACTTTGAGAAGGATCACCAGCTCCATAAGGAGTCGGTGAATGTTATGGGAGGGTCTTCTTCTAGTCGTCGACCCTTTAAGAAAGGGAAGAAGAACAAGAAGAAGAAGAATAAGAAGGTCCTGCTGTATGCTGGGACGTCTGCACAGGGTCAGACCAAGAAGTGCAAGCCCGACCAGAGCCAGGCAGAGTGCTTCTTTTGCAAGAAGCAGGGGCACTGGAAGAGGAACTGTCCTCTATACATTGCCTTACTGAACCCGAAAGGCCAAAGAAGATGCAAGGTACTTATATGATAACACCTTGCAACTTTTTCATTTGTGATACTACTGCCTGGGTATTGGATACCGGAAGACCTTATCATATTTGCAATTCGATGAAGGGTCTGTAGGTCAGTAGGAGATTTGATGAAGGTGAGAGGTTCCTGAACGTTGGAGATGGAAGCAAAGTTTCAGTTCTAGCATTAGGAATCATGAATCTTGTAATCAATTTTTGAAATATAATTCTGAGTGAATGTCACTATTTTCCAAGTTCTTTATTAAATATTATTTCTGTAGGCCTTTTGGCCATGTACGGTTATCAATTTTTAATAAAAGAAAATATTTGCAATATCATTTTGAATGGTGTTACAATGTTTGTTGGACAACTTAATAATGGAATTTACTTTCTATCACAACCTGTTAATGTGGTTCAAACCTCTGGTAAATGCCCTAGAATAGATAATATATCAGAAGTCTACCTTTGGCACTGTAGGCTAGGTCATATCAATAAGAACAAGATAAACAGGTTGGCTCAAGAAGGAATTCTTGAAGTAGATGATTGTGAATCACTTCCAATCTGTGAGTCCTGTCTTCTTGATAAAATGACCAAGTCACCTTTTACTGAAAAATGTGAGCGAGTCAGTGAACTCTTGGGTCGGTACATTCTGATGTATGTGGACCCATGAGTACAAGTGCAAGAGGTGGATATTTCTGAAGGAAAAACTGTCTTTTTCCTGTGTAGGATCTTCCAGATTTCATCAAATCTGGGGCGGAATAAATTTTAAATTTTTATCCTACACTATTTTAGATCTAATATCTATTAGATATAATTTTATTATCTAATATTTTAATTTCAAAATTAAATCTAAAAGTATGAGAAACATAGACATACCTCAAGGGTAATCTAATTATCCTGTAGATGATCGCAGCACTGTCTGAGGTTCTGATGTAGCCACGCAAGCACCTAGTCTCTATCAGTATCCACTCAGGTAGGATCTGAAATGTTTTCTCCTCATAATTCTATGCTCTAAAAATCAGATCTAAATCTGATTAGGAAGATCTTCAAAAGTCTTCCTGAAGTTGGAGAAGCAGCCTGTCGAAGAAGTCCTGCAGCCTTCTGTTCCAGGCGTCACCACGCCTTGCACCTATGCCAGATGAATGTCCAACTTCTTGGATGTGAAGAGGGGAGAAAGGAGAGTAGGGAGGATGTAGAGAAGAGGGGAGGGAGCAGCAGCCAATGGGTTTTTTGCACAAAACAAGTTCTGTCCTGAAACCCTAGGTGCAGCAGGGTTTATATAGACCCTGTATGCTGCGCAGTGCCACATCATTCGACCAATCAAAAAATTCCAATAAATTTTGGAAAAATTTTGATTGGTGGAGTGATATCATCTAATCACATCAGATAAGAATCCCCATGCTCTCTCCTATGTTGGCACCAACAATGGATAGGCTCAAATAAGGTGGCGCCAAAGAGTCCAAGTTTATCAGGACTCTTTGGTTCTTATCCATTTGGGCCGCCCACTTAAATCCAATTGGGCTCATGCCATAATCTGATTATGGCACCCAATTTGATTAGGTTTAGGCATGTGGACACTTCACAAAAATCCTCCAATAAGTCTTCTTCAGTTTAAGACCCATATGTCAACTTTTGATAGATGTCCTAAAATGAAATTGGCAGGTGCTAGAAATTAGCAGGTGTTGTCTTAAATTCATCTCATGAATTAAGACAAGCCTTTTCTAAGCTGAAAAAGCTTCATTTAAATTGAGAGAAATCTTTCCAAGGTTATCTGGATGAGCCAGATCACATTTGACTCAGTAGAGACAGAAAAGATTATACAAGGAGAAAGTTAGGCTCAATCGAGTGCTAGCACGATTTTCTTGAACCTAATTGGATCTTATCCAAATCAATTGGGCTAGCCAATTGATGACATTCAGACCCTAACCCTTATTTGTGTGACCCAATTAGATTCAATTCTGTATGGTAATGAGATATGTCGTGATCTCATCATCGACATCATCGAAACTCCTTTCGATGGACCAGAACTCTTTCGATTCAGACAATTAGAATGATCGATCATCAAAATCATCTAATTGCTCTCAAAATCCACCAGTGACACCTAGCAGTATATGGTGGCAACCCATCAGAACTAAAGATGAACCTCTCGATGCAGCTACCTGTGTGATTGAGTTCCTCTATCAAGAGTCCCGACTGAATTAGGGTTAAGGTGAACTCGTCAAACCCAACATTAGTCATATGAATCAATCGATCGATCCGAGTCCGATGTGAAACCCCAATGAAAAACTCTTTTCTATTATTTCACTTTGCCATGGCCATGGGCTTAAGGACTCGATCTTTCAATCACCATAGGACTGCTCCTCTCATCTACCGAGGTTGATAGATCCCATCTTGATGTGATTTGGTTCCTACAATGAATATGCTACAGCCAACATACACCTCAGGGTTCTAGATGGCTAGGAGACTGAGTTATAGTGTAGTCAAACTATAACACACTCAAGGTGAACCGACGATGCACCTCAGGTCAAAGAACTAGACACACAACTGCAACATCAAGCTAGTCATCGATGAGAAGGTAGACTTCCTTATGACTGCTCGAGGTGGTCACACTCAGTACTCTCGTTCTCAATGAATACCTGTACTCTCGCTCCAGTGTCTCCACACCATAGACTCAAGACTCATCTATCCTAAGGAAGCGATTGTACACCAACCTTCTGGATCGATCACCATCCTCGTGATGATCCTATGGTCAGGAGCAGTTTATGAGTTAGTTATGTAAATTCATGCCTTAAATTTTCAACTCTTGAAAATATGAATTAACATTCTCACTAACTCAAAGGATGTATCACAGACACAATATATACAATGTGATAGAAGAATAACCCTTTTATTCATTTATAGTCAGAATTATAATTTTGCCCTTAGATTTGTACAGAAATATGTCAGCCGATCTGGCATCTAGGGCACACATCTAACAAACTCCCACTTGACCTAATACCAATTGGCTACATATCTAAGTCCCATCTTCTCAAGGTGGGCTTCGATCTTCTGTTGGCCCAATGGCTTAGTCAGCGGGTCTGCCACATTGTCTGTGGAGTCAACTCTCTTGACTTCGACATAACCCTTTTCGAGGTAATCATGGATCAGATGAAATCGCCGCTCGATATGCTTGGACTTCTGGTGAGACCTTGGCTCTTTAGCTAGGGCTATGGTACCATTATTATTGCAGTAAAGAGGGATGGCATCCGATGACATCACTCCAAGCTCTGTGGCAAACTTCTTATACCAGAATGCCTCCTTCGCAGCTTCCGATGCAGCAATGTACTCTGCCTCCATGGTGGAATCTGCAATCACCATTTGCTTGGAACTCTTCCAGCTAACTGCACCACCATTATAAATGAACAGACTCTCAGATGTCGACTTTCGATCATCTATATCAGACATAAAGTCTGAGTCTGTATATCCCTGAATCTAGAGTTCTCCATTTCCAAAGACTAGAAACATATCCTTAGTCCTTCTCAAGTACTTAAGGATACATTTCACAGAAGTCTAGTTCTCTTCGTCTGGATTCGACTGATATCTGCTTGTGACACTCACAGCATGGGCTATATCAGGTTGTGTACATAGCATGGCATACATGAGGCTCCCTATTGCCGAAGCATAAGGGATCTTGCTCATGCGTTCAATCTCCACAGGTGTTCTAGGGCACATCTTCTTGGAGAGATGAATGCCATGTCTAAAAAGCAATAAACCTCTTTTGGAGTTTTCCATGCTAAACCTCTTTAGCACCTCCTCTATGTACATCTTCTATGAAAGTCCCAGCATCCTATTTGGTCTATCTCTATAGACCTTAATACCCAGTATAAAGAATGCCTCTCCTAGATCTTTCATAGAGAACTCCATAGACAACCATATTTTGACTGAGGTCAACATGGGAATGTCATTTCTAATTAGGAGGATGTCATCCATGTACAATACGAGGAAGACAACTGTGCTCCCACTGACCTTTTTGAACATACATGGTTCCTCCTCATTCTTGATGAAACCAAACATTTTGATCACATCATTGAAACGAGTATTCCAACCTTGAGATGCTTGCTTAAGTCCATAAATGGACCTTTGCAGCTTGCAGACCTTGTGATGAACATCACTGGATGTGAATCCAAGCGACTGTTCCATATAGATATCTTCCTCAAGATGTCCATTTAAGAACACCATTTTCACATCTATCTGCCATACTTCATAATCGAAATAGGCTGCAACAGCAAGCAATGTGCGGATCGATTTTAGCATGGCTACGGACGAGAAAGTATCCTGATAGTCAATGCCTTCGCGCTGACTATAACCTTTCGCTACGAGCCTAGTCTTGAATGTCTCCACATTCTCATCTGCACCTATCTTTCTCTTGAAGATCCATTTACACCCAATAGGTACAATACCTTTAGGTGGATCTACCAAGATCCAGACTTGGTTTGAGTGCATCGAGTCAATTTCTGATCTCATTGCCTCTAACCATTTCTCAGAATCGATATCTGATATCGCCTCGTCATAGGTCTTAGGATCATCACCATGAACCCCATTTCTCGTGAGGAACATTTTCTCTACATCCTCTTGTATGATACCTAGGTACCTTTCAGGAAGACGAAAAACCCTAGTCGATCTACGAGGTGGAAGAGGTTGTGTTAGGACTGGTTCTAATTGATTGGGTTCCTCAGGTTCTTTAGCTCATTGCTCTTGGGAGATATTCTCCTTGAGCTTAATTATTCTTCCGATGCCACCATCTTGAATAAACTATTTTTCAAAAAAAATAGCATTTCGACTCACAATCACATTGTGGTCTTTCGAAATATAAAAATAGTATCCTAATGACTCTTTAGGATATCCTATGAATCGAGCTCTAAAAGACCTGAACTCTAACTTATCCGTCTGCTGTCTCTTGACATGAGCCGGACAACCCCAAATTCTGAGATGATTCAGACTTAGCTTTTTACCATGCCATATCTCATACAGTGTGGTAGGAACAGTTTTAGAGGAAACCCTATTCAATACATAAATTACTGTCATGAGATAATATCCCCAAAGAAAATCAGGCAGGTCCGTGAAGCTCATCATGGAACGGACCATATCTAATAGGGTCCGGTTTCTCCATTCTGAAACTCCGTTAAGTTGAGGCATTCTAGGTGGAGTCCATTGTGAGACTATGCCATTGTCCTTAAGATAGTCTATAAATTTTCGATTAAGGTATTCATCTCCTCGATCTGATCGAAGAACCTTAATGGGCTTTCCTGTTTGTTTTTCTACCTCATGTCTGAATTCTTTGAACTTTTCAAAGGCTTCAGACTTGTGTTTCATTAGAAACACATACCCGTACCTAGACATATCATCAGTAAAGGTAATGAAGTAGACAAAGTTGCCTCTAGCCGGCACATCAAATGGGCTGCACACATCCGTATGTACTAGGGCAAGTAGGTATGTGGCCCTTTCTCCATGTCCCACAAAAGGGAGCTTGGTCATTTTGCCTTGAAGGCATGATTCACAAACTGGATATGACTCGAAAGTCAACGGACTCAGTAGCTCGAATTTCTCCAATTTGTTAACCTTGTCTTCTGCTATATGACCTAGCCTTAGGTGCCATAGATACTTATCATTTAGACTATCTCTAGGCCTTTTAATTCTTATGGCATTCACATTTTGCTCAATATTAAAAATAGATACATCAACATGTAACTGATAGAGACCATTAATAACAAAACTATTTGCAACTTTATTATTTTCATAAAAAAATGTTACAATGGTCCTTATGAAAGCTAATCACATAGCCTTCTTGTGCTAAACATGAAACAAAAATCAAATTTCTGCTTGCTACAGGCACATAATAACAGTCTCTTAAAACTAAATCTAATCCTAACGGTAATCACAGAGGGTAGGTTCCCACGGCCACGGCAGCAACTCTTGCTCTGTTTCTGACATGTAGATCATCTCTCCATCCCTCAGCCTCCTGCTCTCCTCAAGACCCTGCATAGAAGTGCACAAATGAGTACTAGAACCAAAGTCAAGCACCCAACTGGATGCAGAAGAAACCGTAAGATTAGATTCGATAATGAGCATACCTCCAGAAGGACCATCTTATTCTTCAGGGTGGTCAGGTATTGAGGATAGTTCTGCTTCCAATGGTCTTCTGACTGACAGTGGAAACACTTTCCCTTTTCAGAAGCCTTCTTCTTCGATCCTGTCTTCTTGTTCTTGCCATTCACCTTCTGCTTCTTCACAAACTTCTTTTTCTTTCCAAAAGACTTTCTTTTGGAAGAAGTCCACTCCACAGTAAGAACTGAGCCTTTTGAACCTTTCATTGAAAGCTCAACCGTAACCAGTATATTCATTAACTCGGCCAAGGTACATTGCATCTTATGCATATGATAGTTCATGATGAACTGACCATATGCATCGGACAAGGACTGAAGAATCGCATCAATCTGAAAATCTTTGTCTAAGATGATACCAAGCTTCTCAAGCTCCTCAAGATCCTTGATCATTGTCAAACAATGATCTTGGACTGACTGCCCATCATGCATCTTGACCTTAAAAAGTCTTTGACAGACTTGATACTTGGCCGTGCGACTCTGTTCACCAAACAACTCTTGTAGGTGAGCCAATATTTAGCGGGTTGTCAAAATATTTTCATGTTGGTGCTGCAGTCATCAGACATTGCACCCAACATGTAGTACCTGGCTTTGTTATCATCATCCATCTATTTTTTCAGAGATGCTCTTTGTTTAGCAGTCGGACGTGCTGGCATGGCAGGTGGGTCCTGGTCCAAGACATGAGTCAATTTTTCAGAACCCAGAATAATTTTGTAGTTCCTCAACCAGTCCTTAAAATTTGATCCAGTCAGTCTATGAGTGTCTAAAATTTTGGTCAGGGGGTTTGAGGCAGACATGTTTCCTGTAGAGAGTCGAAAGTTTCTAGTTAGATTTTGTAATCAGACTCTACCAATTTGTTTAGGATTTTTATTTTTAAACAAATTAGGCTCCCACTATTTTCTCAGATCCCTACACTCCCTTGGTAGAGATGTGAAAATCTCCATGATTAGTGATTTCTAGTGGGTGGTGCGGTCTTACCGACTGGCTCATCACCTCACCTAACAGTTATTGGTGATGGGTCAACCGATGAGTGGACAACTCTTGTCCAATGATTTTCTAATCATGGTGCACCCAAAACTTGATCTCTAATTCATGAAGCTCACCGTATCCAGGATATTGCTCCAATCCTTAGTTAAGCCAAACCCATCATTTGCATGAACTAGATTTCTGATTGGATCCCTCACCATATCCGAAATATTGAGCCCAACCCATCCTCTAATCCATAGCATCCAATGCCTAATGGACATGGTTGCATCTTCCCGATGCAACTGAGCCACTGTAACCAGTCGAGAATAATCAACCCCGAGAAGGGCCCGCACATCCACAATGGTGGAAGACCTAGACTTAATATTTTCTTAGGGAGATTTGATTTAGGTCTCTTTAAACTTGACTTGACATAGTCATAATAATTATGACTAACCTAGTGGTATGGGTTAGCTCGAATTGTTAGCCACCTCAAATCAAAACTGGGTCGACACATATGGCCAGGTAAGTGAGACCGGTGGAAGGGATATGCCATTAACTCGACAAGAACGCATTCGAGTCGAGTAGCTCCTAATTAAAAATCAATCGATCACATCTACTGAACTTACCTTAGACACCAAATTATCAAACCAGAACTAATTGGGTTAGCCTACAATCCAGACTCTAACCTCTGAGCCAAATTAGATCTTTACTTGATCGAGTCACATCTAAATGTGATTTGACCTTGACCCAGACTTAATCCTATTAGGCTGGTCAATTATTAGCTTTCATGATCCCATCTAACCAACTCTTGATTCGATTTGATCAACCGCTAGACCTAATTGAGCTACCCAAGCCCGAACCCAATTTTATGAAAATATCTTAGATCTGAAATTCTCAATGTTAGACCTAATTTAATTTCATAAACTTATTACATTAATTAAGTTTGGGTTCATAAACAAAGCATGTATAATATATCCTAGGATTTCAGGATCTAGGATTTTACAGAAAAGTAAGTTTTGATTTCTGATTAAGGATGAACGCGCGGCACCCCTACACGTCATATGAATGTCCTATTGAATGAGAGGAGAGGGCCTTTAAACCCTACTTCATTCTTATGATCGGACGGCCATGAGGAACACCTTAACCAGAAATATAAATTTAACTACAAAACTAGTTAGATCTAAATTAACATATCACATATACAATTTAAGATCTAACTAATACATGCTTTGCATACATCTCATGTATCAAAAATCAATCTAATTAACATGCTTTCAGATCTGATACATCACATGTAATATCTAAAAAATAAGATTTAAATTGAACCATTCAAAATTAAATCTATTCTAGATAAGTTACTAGATCAGTTCTACAACTAGTCTATGCATGTAACAGATTAATTTTATGGAAAAATTAAAATTTTATTTTTTATTTTTTGATCTAATTATAATACTTATAACATCATAAAAATAGAAAATAAATTAGATTTAATTTATATTTTAATCTCATTAAAATATAACACTTAAGACTATTCATGGATTCAACTAATCCTAGTCTAGTCATGCATCTCATGCATGTTAGATCATCATAGATTTAATTTTAAATATTTTAATTTTAGATCCTATCACATCTGATGTGACATCTGAAATTATTTAATATCAGATAAATTAAAATTAAAATTAGATCTAAATTAGATCTGAAATAGAGCCAACAACCTAGCTCTGATACCACTTGAAGGAAAAACCGTCTTTTTCTTGTGTAGGATCTTCCAGATTTCATCAAATCTGGGGCGGAATAAATTTTAAATTTTTATCCTACATTATTTTAGATCTAATATCTATTAGATATAACTTTATTATCTGATATTTTAATTTCAAAATTAAATCTAAAAGTATGAGAAACATAGACATACCTCAAGGATAATCTAATTACCCTGTAGATGATCACAGCACTACCTGAGGTTCTGATGTAGCCACACAAGCGCCTGGCCTCTACCAATATTCACTTAGGTAGGATCTGGAACATCTTCTGCTCATAATTCTATACTCCAAAAATTAGATCTAAATCTGATTAGGAAGATCTTCAAAAGTCTTCCTGAAGTTGGAGCAGCAGCCTGTCGAAGAAGTCCTGCAGCCTTTTGTTCCAGGCATCACCATGCCTTGCACCTATGCCAGATGAATGTCCAACTTCTTGGATGTGAAGAGGGGAGAAAGGAGAGCAGGAAGGATGTGGAGAAGAGGGGAGGGGATGGCAGCCAATAGTTTTTTGCACAAAATAATTTCTTCCCCGAAACCCTAGGTGCAGTAGGGTTTATATAGACCCTGTATGCTGCGCAGTGCCACATCATTCGACCAACCAAAAAATTTCAATAAATTCTAAAAAAAATTTGAATGATGGAGTGATGTCATCTGATCACATCAGATAAGAATCCCCATGCTCTCTCCTATGTTGGCACCAATAATGGATAGGCTCAAATAAGGTGGCGCCAAAGAGTCCAAGTTTATCAGGACTCTTTGGTTCTTATCCATTTGGGGCGCCCACTTAAATCCAATTGGACTCATTCCATAATCTGATTATGGCACCCAATTTGATTAGGTTTAGATATGTGGACACTCCACAAAATCCTCCAATAAGTCCTCTTCAGTTTAAGACCCATATGTCAACTTTTGACAGATGTCCAAAAATAAAATTGGCAGGTGCTAGAAATTAGCAGGTGTTGTCTTAAATTCATCTCATGAATTAAGACAAACCTTTTTTGAGATGGACAAGCTTCATTTAAACTGAGAGAAACCTTTCCAAGGTTCCCTGGATGAGCCAGATCACATTTGGCTAAGTAGAGATAGAAAACATTACACGAGGAAAAAGTTAGGCTCAATCGAGTGCTAGCACGATTTCCTTGAACCTAATTGGATCTTATCCAAATCAATTGGGCTAGCCAATTGATGACATCCAGACCCTAACCCTTATTTGTGTGACCAAGTTAGGTTTAATTCTATATGGTAATGAGACATGTCATGATCTCATCATCGACATCATCGAAACTCCTTTCTATGGACCAGAACTCTTCTGATTCAGATAATTAGAATGATCGATCATCAAAATCATTCTAATTGCTCCCAAAATCTATCAGTGACACCTAGCAGTATATGGTGGCAACCCATCAGAATTGAAGACGAACCACCTGTGTGATTGAGTTCCTCTATCATGAGTCCCGACTGAATTAGGGTTAAGGTGAACTCATCAAACCCAACATCAGTCATATGAATCAATCGATCGATCCGAGTCCGATGTGAAACCCCAATGGAAAACTCTTTTCTATTATTTCACTCTGCCATAGCCATGGGCTTAAGAACTTGATCTTTCGATCACCATAGGACTGCTTCTCTCATCTACTGAGGTTGATAGATCCCATCTTGATGCGATCTGGTTCCTATAATGAATATGCTACAGCCAACATACACCTCAGTATTCCGGATGGCTAGGAGACCGAGTTATGGTGTAGTCAAACTATAACACACTCAAGGTGAACCAACGTTACATCTCTGGTCAAAGAACTAGACACACAACTGCAGCATCGAGCTAGTCATCGACGAGAAGGTAGACTTCCTTATGACTGCTCGAGGTGGTCACGCTCAGTACTCTCATTCTCAACGAATACCTGTACTCTCACTTCAGTGTCTCTACACCATAGACTCAAGACTCATCTACCCTAACGAAGTGATTGTACACCAACCTTCCGGATCGATCACCATCCTCGTGATGATCCTATGGTCAGGAGCAGTTTATGAGTTAGTTATGTAAATTCATGCCTTAAATTTTCAACTCTTGAAAATATGAATTAACATTTCTACTAACTCAAAAGATGTATCACAAACACAATGTACACAATGTGATAGAAGAATAATCCTTTTATTCATTTATAGTCAAAATTACAATTTTGCCCTTAGATTTGTACAAGAATGTTTCAGCCAATCTGGCATCTAGGGCACACATCTAACAATTTCTACTTCATAATCTTCACAGATGACCTATCGAGGTATGGGTATGTCTATTTAATGAAGCATAAGTTGGAGTCATTTGAAATGTGCAAACAATTCCGAAATGAGGTAGAAAAATAAATTAGGAAGTGTATTAAAACTCTTCGATCTGATCGAAGAGGTGAATACCTTTTCAATGAGTTTCTGACATATCTTGGGGAGAATGGGATTCTCTCTCAATGGACTCCTCCTGGAACACCACAGCATAATGGTGTATCTGAAAGGAGGAATTGGATCTTGTTGGACATGGTTCGATCCATGATGGGGTTTGCTGGTTTGTCGATCTTCCTTTGGGGATATGCGCTCGAATCGGCTTGTTACCTTCTAAATAGAGTT
Source organism: Elaeis guineensis (assembly GCF_000442705.2). NCBI lineage: Eukaryota > Viridiplantae > Streptophyta > Magnoliopsida > Arecales > Arecaceae > Elaeis > Elaeis guineensis. Next base: position 41,510,500 of record NC_025999.2, read on the forward strand.
TCGAGTAAGTCTGTAACCAAAATGCCATATGAGATATGGATAGGACGTAAGCCAGTACTCTTGCACCATAGGGTTTGGGGGTGTTCGGCTTATGTTAAATGTTTAATTACGGATAAGCTAGGACCTAGGTCTGATAAGTATAATTTTATAAGATACCCAAAAGAGACCAAAGGATATTATTTCTTCCTGGCTGATGAGCAAAAGGTGTTTGTCAGCCTTAAGGCAATCTTTTTGGAAAAAGAGTTCCTTAGTGAAGGGACTGTTGCCTCTAAGGTCGAACTTGACGAAGTTCGACAGGTGAAAAAACCGACACAAGTTGCTGAACCTGAATCAGATTTGATTAGATCAGATCCGGAGCCCATTGTTCAAGCACCCTTAAGGCGATCTGGTATAGTACCACATCAATCGGACAGATACTATGGTTTCTTGGTCCGAGACGACGATCCTATCAAACTTTATGAAAATGATGAGGATCCGATCACCTACATGGATGCAATGCAGAGACCCGACTCTGAGAAATAGCTAGAGGCCATGAAATCCGAAATGGAGTCCATGAAAGTCAACGATGTGTGGACATTGGTTGACCCACCTGAAGGAGTAAAACCCATAGGGTGTAAGTGGGTCTTCAAGAGGAAGAGGGGCACAGACGGAAAGGTGGAAACCTATAAAGCCCGTTTGGTTGCCAAGGGATATCGTCAATGTTATGGTATAGACTATGACGAGACATTTTCTCCTATAGCAATGCTCAAATCCATTCGGATTATGCTTGCGATAGCTACCCATCTGGACTATAAAATCTGGCAGATGGATGTGAAGACAGCTTTCCTAAATGGAGAGCTAGATGAAGAGGTGTATATGATACAACCTGAAGGATTCACATCCACTGATGAGTCTAAGGTGTGCAGACTACAGAGGTTCATTTATGGACTTAAGCAGGCATCCCAGAGTTGGAACATACGTTTTGATAGGACGATCAAGACATATGGCTTCGTTAAGAATGGAGAAGAGCCCTGCATTTATAAGTGGGCTAATGGTCCAGTAGTGGTATTTTTTGTATTATATGTGGATGATATTTTCTTAATCGGGAATGATGTCCCTACATTACAGGGAATAAAGATTTGGCTGTCGTCACAATTCTCTATGAAGGATTTGGGAGAAGCTTCCTACATCCTAGGGATGAAGATCTATAAAGATAGATCTAAAAGGTTGCTTGGTTTATCCCAGTCTACGTACATAGATACTATGCTGAAGAGGTTCAGCATGGAGAATTCCAAGAAAGACTATCTACCGATAGGCCATGAAATTTCTCTCTCGAAGAGGGATTGTCCGACAACACCTCAAGAGAGAGAGCGTATGGGTAGGATTCCATATGCTTCGATAGTGGGATCTATCATGTACGCCATGACATGTACATGACCAGATGTGGCATAGTCACTAGGGGTAGTGAGTAGATACCAATCTGATCCAGGGGAGAATCACTGGAAGGTTGTTAAAACCATCCTAAAGTATTTAAGAAATACTAAGGACCAGTGGCTTGTTTATGGTGAATCGGACTTGAGACTTATAGGGTTTACAGACTCTAGTTTTTAGTCAGATCACGATGACAGCAAAAGTGTGTCGGGATTTATTTTTACCCTTAATGGTGGGGCTATCTGCTGGAAGAGTTTCAAGCAACACACAGTGGCTGATTCAGTTTGTGAGATGGAGTATGTCGCTGCATCAGATGCTGCCAAAGAAGCAGTGTGGCTGAGAAAATTCATCACCGAGCTCGGAGTAGCACCCTCCCTTGTTGGTCCAGTTCTGCTCTACTGTGACAGCTCTGGAGCCATTGCTTAGGCGAAGGAACCCAAGGCACACCAGCAGACGAAGCATATTCTGCACCGCTACCATCTCATCCGAAAAATTATGGATTGAGGTGACGTCGACCTTCTGAAGATCGATGAAAAGGAGAACCTAGCCGACCCATTCACTAAAGCCATTGCGGTGAAGGAGTTTGACGACTACAAGTCGAAGATGGGTATTAGATACTGCATCGATTGGCTTTAGGCCAAGTGGGAGATTGTTGGGAATAGTATCCCAAAGCCAATCGTCAGTCTATTGACGGTTGTGCTCATTTTTGTATATGTACATGAATTATGAATTAATAAAAATTATTTTGGTACTTTTCATCACAAAATATTTCATCTTCTAATGAACTCCTATGTTGTGGTGAAGTCCTTAGGACTATTTAGACTCGACAAAGGAGGATTTGTCATTTAGTCCTTAAATCTGTTCGTGACTAAATGATACGTTGTTACCAAGGATGACAATGTTTATCAAGCATAGGTCATTATGTGCCATATAGGTTGGTTGTCCTCTTAACCAATGAGTGTGGAGAAACTGGTATGGCATACAGATGAGATGTAAGGGTACATCTACACTGAACGTGACCGACTCTGGAGCTATTTCTACTGTCAAGATTTGCTCCGATGGAATATGGGTATAAATGTCCCTCCGACCTGAGACCGCCACGGTGACTTGCAAGCAACTCACTGCACTTAGGCACTGGACTACCTGAATTTCTAATTTAGTGACGGAAGGCTGCTGGGTGTAGTCAAGTACTTAACTTGTCGGCGCGTGTGTCAAGATGGGATTGATCACTCCAGTTTAGGAGCTGTGTATAGTCGTGTTTCAATTTAGTAAAACCTTGACCAGGGTAGTCTTTGTGAGGAGTCACAGGACTGTTTGAGTTGAGCATGATTCGGATGATCTAATTAGGGTGGATAGTTTAATCTTGTGTCGTCCTAAACATAGAGGTCAAAAGGATGAATTATACAGTAACCATATTCACGTAAGTTTTAAGTGTTGCGATTGTGACTATTTTATCTATCCGATCATCGGGTATCATTGCTAGATGGTCACTTCGATTAGTATAGGAATTGGTTCCTGTGCTACCGGCTTAGATTTGAACCTATGGGGTCACACACATTAGAGGTTCTTATCTGATCTGATGGCTGATGAAGAGTCCTAATGCTCTGGACTATGAGTCCTACATGTCTGAGACTCTGTGATCGAGAATTAAGATTCTCTGATCACGAGTCTCACACATTTTGGGTACCGGGGTCAAGAGTCCCACTGGTTTGGGACTCTTCGATCAGGGTTACATATCGATGAATTCTGATGCCCGATTACCCATCAAATTTGGACTCAATATTTATGAGAGATTTAATTAGTGATTTGATCACTAATTAACTCAATTTGATTGAGTAATTATTTTTGGATCAAGTCCAATTGAATTGGATTCAGTTGGGTTTGACCCGATTAGGTTAAGAGTTGACCTAATCGTCGAGATAGTTTGGTCCCTGATTTGATCAGGGGTTGGGCTTAATCAATTCCTGATTTGATTAGGATTTTATTGAGTGTAATTAAGCCTAATTAAGTTGGGTTTAAATTAGTCTAATTGGGCCTAACTTATTTGGTTCAATTAGGTTGGTTTAAATAATGAAACCACCTTGACCCATTCTCCCTGTGCCACCTCACTTCCACTGCGTCCATTTGAATTCACGAGAAAGAAGTTCTCGTGAATTTTTTCTCATGCAAAGCTCTCTTCACACCCTACTTTAATGTGCCAAATGAGTGGATAAGGATGATTGGTTGGCCATTCAAATTCAAAACAAAGTTTGAATTTGAATGAGCAACCAATCTTATTGCCTTGACCTTATCCTCTTTTAGCGCCCCATTTATTACATGAGAAAATATTTCTCATGACATCACTCACGCACAAATTAAGCCACACCCTCCTCTTCTCATGCCCTTAGTGGATGGGATAAATTGATTTTCATTTGAATTCAAAATTTGATTTGAATTCAAATGTGCAATTACTCATCTTTATCCTCTCACGTGGATAAGATGTTTGACATTGTTTTAAAAGGAGGAGAAGAGTGGGGCGTGTGCAAGAAAAATTTTGAAGAGAAAATCTGGGCGTTAGGAATCCTTGTGTGCAAGGTGAAGATCTATATCCTTCCGAGAGAAAAAGAAAGAAAAGAAAGAAAAAGTGTGCACAGGGTTTCAGTGAGTTCTTCAGGGTTTCAGCCTGGAGTTCGAGAAGTGAGAAGGTGAGCTACGAGTGTCGTGAGCTCACCAAATTTTAGAGAGATCTTTAACATCCTCTCAAGCATATTTGTTGATGATCTGGAGCATCCAAAGAATCAACAGACATTGATCGAAGGAGTTCGATCAGCATCGACCGTCAAAAGAGCTCTGCAACGAGCTAGCACTCTAAGGAGTCGATCAGACCGAGAGCTTCATGTGGATGATCCTGTAAGAACCAGATCTAGGGTTTCAGGTTTAGATCTTGAAACTTTTTCAAGATCATACAGCGAAAGACTAAAATAAATCAAAATTTATTTTCTAAAATCAGAGAATCCCTAGATCTAAGATCCTATTACATGATTATTATATAATATTAAATCAAAAATTAAAATATATAAATATAGCATGAACCACATGTTGATCATATCAACATGTTTCTATACCACATCTAATGTATGTATTAAACAATAGATCAGATCTATTACCTTGCAAGTTAGACGCTCTAACCTCACTGATCCAGGCTTAAGGATGATGTTGCAAGCCGCACACGTGTCCGACCACTAGGAGTCATCCACACGAGCCCACGAATCTCGATCAGAAGTCCTGCTTCAGAAAATCAGCACAGTATGCTAGTACTGCGCTGATCCTTCTTTGATGGTTGATCAGGTGCCTCCTTCTTCTTAATTTGGACTCTTTCAAAGATGGAAAGTAAAAGGAGGAGTTTCAGATCTGAGACACTCTCAGGAAACTCAAGATGGAGGGAGGAAAGATATGAAAACAAAAAACTCTAGAAGAAGACCCTCTTCTTCTTCACATTTTTCTCTCTAGACACCCTAACTTGCATCTTTTATATCTTCACAACTCAAAGGTCTTTCTCTCTAATTTTTGGATGGTACAAATAAATCTCAAATCTCTATCTTCACTGAAAATTTCACAAAGAAACTCATTTTATACAGAGAGATATGATAGATTCCTTGTCTAGGTCAAATACCTAGTCAAGGCTTATCCAAACATGGCAAGTTAAGGGGCACCCAACTCTTGAGCACCTCCTCCATATTTTCATCCATGGATCACTAGCAAAGGGTGCACAATATGTACCCTAAAAGCTACAAAAATTCCAAAAAAAATTTGGATAAATTCGGTGCAAAATTGAAAGAGTTTTGGATTTCTAAAACTCTATCTCATAGACTTCGAAATCCAAACTTATTCTTTTTTGATTTGATTCAAACCACCTTTCATGTAAGAAAGAAGAGAGGAAACCTTTTGTGAACGTGGGAGAGACCTGGGAGAGGGCTTTTGTCACACAAAATAAGTGGAGATTGGCGTTGAATAAGAGAGAGAGCATGGGGAAGGCTTATGTGGCGCAAGGTGGAATCCTAGTCTTACTAGGATTCTATCTTATGACTTGTTTTAATTTGGTTTTCCAAACCAAATCAAACCAAAATTAGATCAACCTAATTAAAATAGGTCTTAACCCAATTAAAAACCTAATTTAATCAGATTAAATTAGATTTAAATCTGATTTAATTTTCTAATCAAATTAGAAATTAGATTGACCCAAGTCCTAGTTGAACTAGGACTAGTTTTTTCTTGCACTTGGCTTATCCAATAAACCAATTGAACTTGATCCAATCAAGCCCAAACTAAATCTAATTAAATCATATTTAATTATACTTAATCTCAGCCCATTGGCTTAATCAAATTAAGCCAATTAGCAATCGAATTACTAATCGATCCTCCTACAATACTTGCACTGGGTTAAATGTCAATCGTATTGATCATTTAATCCTAGAACGATTCTTAATCGTTGATCAACCATCCGATCGGATCATGAACTCTAATGTGTGTGACCTCATAGGTCCAAACCTAAGTCGGTAGCACAGGAATAAATTTTTTACCAATCGAAGTGACCATCTAGCAATGGTACCCGACGACCGGATAGGTCGAATGTGTAGAACAACATCCTTAGAACCCATGCGGATATAGTTTTCATATAATTCATCCCCTTGACCAAAATGATCATAGGACACCCCAGAGTTCAACTGTCAACTCTGATCAGGTTGTCCACATTGTATTTCAAAATATCAAATCCATCTGATGGATTACCCTAGCCAAGGTTTTGCTAAATTGAAATACAGCGACTCATTCTTCTCCAACTCTTGGAGTGGTCAATCCCATCTCAATCACACTCTGACTTCGCAAGTACTTGACTGTGCCCAGAAGCCTTCCGTCCCTGAATTAGAAATTCAGTTAGTCCAATACCAAAGCACAGTGAGTTGCTTGCAAGTCACTGAGGTGATCTCAGGTCTAAGGGACACTTATACCTATATCCCATCAGAGACATTCTCGACAGCAGAATACTCTGGAGTTGGTCACGTTCAATGATGATGTATCCTTACATCTCACCTATATGCCATACCAGTGTCCCACACTCCTTGGTTAAGAGGACAACCAACCCATATGGCCTACAGCGACCTATGCTTGATAGAAGCTGTCGTCCGTATTAACAGCTTATCATTTGGTCGTGAACAGTTTTAAGGACTAATAGATAAATCCTCTCTTTATCGAACTTAAATAGTCCTAAGGACTTCATCATAACAACGGAGTTCATTAGAAGATGAAAGCTTATGATGAAGATGCCAAATATATTTTATTTATTAACAAATCAATTACAATACTTGGTTGCTCAACCGTCAACAGCTTGACGATTGGCTTTTTGAGACACATTTCCCAACAACTCCCACTTGTCCTAAAGCCACTCGGCACAGTATCTAATATCCATCTTCGACTTGTGGTTGTCGAACTCCTTTATCGCCAGGGCTTTAGTGAAGGGGTCAGCTCGGTTCTTCTTTCCGTCGATCTTCTGAAGGTCGACATCACCTCGATCCACGATCTCTCGGACCAGGTGGAAGCAACGCAAGATGTGCTTCGTCCGCTGATGTGCTTTGGGTTCCTTCACCTGAGCTATGGCACCAGTGCTGTCGTAGTAGAGCAGGACTGGACCATCGAGGGAGGGTGCTACTCCAAGCTCGGTGATGAATTTCCTTAGCCACACAGCTTCCTTCACGGCATTTGATGCTGCGATGTACTCCGCTTCACAAATAGAGTCTGCCACAGTATGCTGCTTGAAACTCTTGCAGCAGATGGCTCCACCATTAAGAGTAAAGATATAACCGACACGCTCCTACTGTCATCATGGTCAGATTGGAAGCTGGAGTCTGTGAACCCCACAAGTTTCAGATCTGACTCGCCATAAACCAACCATTGGTCCTTAGTATTTCTCAAATACTTAAGGATGGCTTTAACCACTATTCAGTGATTTTCTCCAGAATCAGATTGGTATCTACTCACTACTCCTAGTGAGTATGCTACATCTGGTCTTGTACATGTCATGGCGTACATGATAGATCCCATGGCTGAAGCATATGGGACTCTACTCATACGCTCTCTCTCTTCAGGAGTTGTCGGACAATCCTTCTTAGAGAGAGAAATTCCTTGGCCTATCGGTAGATAGCCCTTCTTGAAATTCTCTATGCTGAACCTCTTCAGCATAGTGTCTATGTACATGGACTGGGATAACCTAAGCATCCTTTTAGATCTATCCCTATAGATCTTCATCCCTAGGATGTAGGATGCTTCACCCAAGTCCTTCATGGAGAACTGTGATGACAACCAAACTTTTATTCCCTGTAGTGCGGGGATGTCATTCCCGATTAAGAGAATGTCATCCACGTACAAGACAAAGAATACCACAACTGGACCATTTGCCCATTTATAGATGCAGGGCTCTTCTCCATTCTTAATGAAGCCATACGTTTTGATCACCTTATCAAAGTGCATGTTCCAACTCTGAGAAGCTTGCTTCAGTCCATAAATGGATCTCTGAAGCTTGCACACCTTGGACTCATCTGTGGATGTAAACCCCTCAGGTTGTATCATATACACCTCTTCAGTCAGCTCTCCATTCAGGAAAGCTGTCTTTACATCCATCTGCCAGATCTCATAATCCAGATGGGCAGCTATTGCAAGCATTATCCGAATGGATTTAAGCATTGCCACAGGAGAAAATGTCTCGTCATAGTCAATACCATAACGTTGACGATACCCCTTGGTGACCAGACAGGCTTTATAGGTCTCCACCTTTTCATCTGCACCCCTCTTCCTTTTGAAGACCCATTTACACCCAATGGGTTTAACCCTTTCAGGTGGGTCAACCAATGTCCATACATCGTTGACCTTCATGGACTCCATTTCGGATTTCATAGCTTCAAGCCATTTCTCAGAATTAGGTCTCTGCATTGCATCCATATAGGTGATCGGATCCTCATTATTCTCATCAAGTTCGATGGGATCACCATCCCGAACCAAGAAATCATAGTATCTGTCCGACTGACGTGGTACTCTACCGGATCGCCTTAATGGTGCAGGTATATTGGGCTCCGGATCTGATCTAATCATATCCGACTCAGGTTCAGCTATTGGTGTCGGTCCTTCTACCTATTGAACTTCATCAAGTTCAATCTTAGAGGCAACGGTTCCTTCACCAAGGAACTCCTTTTCTAAAAAGATTGCCTTAAGGCTGACGAACACATTTTGTTCATCAGCATGCTAGAAAAAATATCCTTTTGTCTCTTTGGGGTACCCTATGAATGAGCATTTGTCAGACCTAGGTCCAAGTTTGTCTGTGACTAATCGTTTGACATAGGCCGGGCACCCCCAGACCCTAAGGTGTGAAAGTGCTGGCTTACGTCCCGTCCATATCTCATATGAAATCTTAATTACAGACTTACTTGGAACCCTATTTAATAGATAACTGGCAGATTCGAGTGCATATCCTCAGAAGGATATCGGCAAGCTAGCAAAACCCATCATGGATTGGACCATGTCTAACAAAGTTCGATTTCTCCTTTCAGACACACTATTATGCTGTGGTGTTCCTAGAGGAGTCCATTGGGAGAGAATCCCATTCTCTCCTAGATATGTGAGAAATTCACTAGAAAGGTATTCTCCTCCTCGATCAGATCGAAGAGTTTTAATACTCTTCCCAGTTTATTTTTCTACTTCACTTCGGAATCATTTGAACATTTCAAATGAATCCGACTTATGTTTCATCAGATAGACATACCCATATCGGGATAGGTCATCTGTGAAAGTTATGAAGTAAAAATATCCACCCCTAGCACTGGTGCTCATGGGCCCGCATACATCAGTATGTACTAGGCCCAAGAGCTCAGTAGCTCTCTCACCTTTTCCAGTAAAAGGTGACTTGGTCATTTTACCAAGAAGATAGGACTCACAGGTTGAAAGTGATTCACAATCACTGACTTCGAGGATTTCCTCTTGAGCCAACCTGTTTATTCTGTTCTTGTTTATATGACCTAGCCCACAGTGCCATAAGTAGATATCTGACACACTATCTAATCTAGGGTGCTTGCCAGTAGAATAGACTCTTATCAGGCTTGATCTTTTTGGTCTGACACTGCACAGATGTCCTAGCCTGAACTTGCACCTTCTTCACTTTCTTCTTCTTGTTCTTCTTTCCTTTCTTAAAGGGTCGAGAACCAGAAGATGAACCTCCCACTAAGTTCACCGACTCCTTATGGAGTTGGTGATCTTTCTTAAAGTTCTGAAGCAACCCCAGTAATCCATGGTAGTTTACCTCAGGCTTTGTCATTCTATAATGAGTGAGGAATGGGAGATAAGACTTGGGCAGTGAGTTCAGTATTGCATCTTTCCCAAGCTGCTCATGCAAGGGAAAGCCGAGCTTGCTCAATCGTTCCATCAGCTCGATCATGTACAATACATGATCAGTGACAGAGGCACCATCCCGCATTTTGGCGTTGAAGATGGCACAACTAGTCTTGTGCCTCTCCACATCATCGGGTGTGCCAAAGGTATCCTCCAACACTTGAAGCATGTCCTTTGGCTGAGCCATCTCGAATCTGTGACTGAACTCGTCGCTCATAGTAGCCAGCATGATACAGCACATCGTGGTCCGATAACTGAGCCACTTTTGGTAAGTGTCTCTGACTGTTCCATGTGCATTGATAGCTGGCTCCTCAGGTGCAGGATCCATTATCACATATAGGATCCGTTCATGCTCCAGGACTATCTTCAACTTTCGGTACCAGCTACCGAAGTTGGATCCCACTAACTTATCATTGTCCAACAATGATCGGAGCGTTAGGGAAGTGGCCATATTTGCACAAAGGAGAACCATAACCTAATTAGTAATTGATTCATTAAATCTAAAGATTTGGACTTTAATCAAAAAGTTTCTCCTACTATTTTATTCGAATTGGTAGCCTCTACCTCCAACTTGAGGAATTATCCTAATTCCTTAGTGGGTACTAGAATCCACTTAGACTGCACACAAGTCCAACTTTGGTTGGTCAACCCATGTACATCTAAGGGTAGGTTCATAACCAATTGTTTCTTTAAACAATTTTTAGTAATTTTAATTTTGCCCCAGAAACCTAATCAATAGGCTTTGGCCTCCACTGTAATGATCCGGTTAGGTCCAACCGTTAACATGATCATACTTGGTATATCTAACCAACGAATGATTAAGCCTAACTTTGGATGGCTCACCTAACCACCATTAGATAGACACTTCCATGTCGTCATATGATGAGTGATAATTCCATTAGTCAACAAGCACCAGGCCTTTGGGTCTGCAATGATTATTGAGTTAATGGACTCATTATCAAACACCTTAATGGAAGGCTATGACTCAGTTATCTCCATAACTTTATAATTTTAAGGACCTAATAATTTTAGAAGATTTAAATAATTTAGAGGATGAGGTCAGATGAACCAGCTTATCATGATCCTCCCACTGGCTTCACCAAGTCAGCTTAAAGGAGACCATTAAAAGGGCTGGTCTAGGAGCACCTAAATCAGTCACACTGATTTACCTAGCTGACATGGGTCAGCTCGAATAGTCAAGTGATCCGATTAAAACATAATTTCACCAAGAGGCCAGGTAAGTTCGATCAGTGGGAGGGTCTGCCAAAGCTTGCCTTAGACACCATCAGAAATGGCCAGGTAAGCGGGCTCCCAATTAAAAACCACCGGTCTGGTTTACCTTAGACACCAACTGGTTTAATTAGTTTCGATTAGATCAACCTAATAGTTCATGCTAGACTGCTTAGCCAAGAATCAAGTTCATTTGGTTCTCGTTAAAGACATGGACTTGACCAACTACAACTATTGTAATTGATCTAGAGAATCCTTGACCTAATCTAAGACAACAATTGATTAGATTTAGTCAATTCTCTAATTAATTCCATCTTTAATCTAACCATAGGTCTAACCCAATTAATGGACCTAATTTTCACTAACCCATTAACCCAATGTGTTATGATTTGTGTCTTAGGTTCTTCAATTCACAATCCTAGAACCTAATCAAACAACTTCTTAATTCTTAATTAAGTTTTGGGCTGAGGGTTGGGTTCGGCTTTTCAAAAAATAATTTTCATATTTATAAAATAATTTTACAATATAATTCTACCAACCATATTACATGTTTGATTCATAATCAAGATACAAGTGAAATAAACATGAAACTACTTTAGATCTAATCTAAACAGGTTCATGTAATTGAAATAATTTCAACTTTAAATAATTTTTTTGCACAAAAATTATTAACAAAGAGATTTTATTTCAGATTTAAACATCTTTTAAATCTAATAAATTATAAATTTAATCTAGATCATATCTAACAAATTTATGATTAAAGATAGATCTACACAAACTAGGGCAACCTTTGCACTATAAGGGGTAAACCTTACAGCAGGACAACCTTGCAGTTTGTGATTGATCTAAAATTTTAATTTTAGATTTAATAATCAGATTATAAATTAGATCTAATTTAAGAATAATCTAAGCATGTATAAATAATCATGTAATAAAGAACCTGACTCTGATACCAATTGTAGGAATCAGATCTAGGGTTTCAGGGTTAGATCTTGAAACTTTTTTAAGATCATACAGCGGAAGACTAAAATAAATCAAAATTTATTTTCTAAAACTAGAGAATCTCTAGATCTAAGATTCTATTATATGATTATTATATAATATTAAATTAAAAATTAAAATATATAAATATAGCATGAACCACATGTTGATCATATCAACATGTTTCTATACCACATCTAATGTATGTATTAAACAATAGATCAGATCTATTACCTTGCAAGTTAGATGCTCTAACCTTGCTGATCCGGGCTTAAGGATGATGTTGCAAGCCACACACGCATCCGGCCTCTAGGAGTCGTCCACACGAGCCCACGAATCTCGATCAGAAGTCCTACTTCAGGAAATCAGCACAGTATGCTAGTACTGTGCTGATCCTTCTTTGATGGTTGATCAGGTACCTCCTTCTTCTTGATTTGGACTCTTCCAAAGATGGAAAGTAAAAGGAGGAGTTTCAAATCTGAGACGCTCTCAGGAAACTCAAGATGGAGGGAGGAAAGATATGAAAACAAAAAACCCTAGAAGAAGACCCTCTTCTTCTTCATGTTTTTCTCTCTAGACACCCTAATTTGCATATTTTATATCTCCACGACCCAAAGGTATTTCTCTCTAATTTTTGGATGGTACAAAGGAATCTTAAATCTCTATCTCTACTAAACATTTCACAAAGAAACTCATTTTATACAGAGAGATATGATAGAGTCCTTGTCTAGGTCAAATACCTAGTCAAGGCTTATCCAAACATGGCAAGTTAAGGGGCACCCAACTCCTGAGCACCTCCTCCATATTTTTGTGCATGGATCACCAGAAAAGGGTGCACAATATGTACCCTAAAAGCCACAAAAATTCCAAAAAAAATTTGGATAAATTCGGTGCAAAATTGAAAGAGTTTTGGATTTCTAAAACTCTATCTCATAGAATTCGAAATCCAAACTTATTCCTTTTTTATTTGATCCAAACCACCTTCCATATAAGAAAGAAGAGAGGAAACCTTTTGTGAATGTGGAAAAGACCTAGGATAGGGCTTTTATCACACAAAATAAGTGGAGATTGGCGTTGAATAAGAGAGAGAGCATGGGGAAGGCTTATGTGGCGCAAGGTGGAATCCTAGTCTTACTAGGATTCTATCTTATGACTTGTTTTAATTTGGTTTCCCAAACCAAATCAAACAAAAATTAGATCAACCTAATTAAAATAGATCTTAATTCAATTAAGAACCTAATTTAATCAGATTAAATTAGATTTAAATCTGATTTAATTTTCTAATCAAATTATAAATTAGATTGACCCAAGTCCTAGTTGAACTAGGACTAGTTTTTTCTTGCACTTGGCTTATCCAATAAACCAATTGGACTTGATCCAATCAATTCCAAACTAAATCTAATTAAATCATATTTAAATAGACTTAATCTCAGCCCATTGGCTTAATCAAATTAAGCCAATTAGCAATCGAATTGCTAATCGATCCTCCTGCAATACTTGCACTGGGTTAAATGTCAATCGTATTGATCATTTAATCCTAGAACGATTCTTAATCGTTGATCAACCATCCGATCGGATCATGAACTCTAATGTGTGTGACCTCATAGATTCGAACCTAAGCGGTAGTACAGAAACAAATTCTTGTACCAATCGAAGTGACCATCTAGCAATGGTACCTGACGACGGATAGGTCGAATGTGTAGAACAACATCGTTAGAACCCATACGGATATAATTTTCATATAATTCATCCCCTTGATCAAAATGATCATAGGATACCCCAGAGTTCAATTGTCAACTCTGATCAGGTTGTCCACATTGTATTTCAAAATATCAAATCCATCTGATGGATTACCCTGGCCAAGGTTTTGCTAAATTGAAATATAGCGACTCATTCTTCTCCAACTCTTGGAGTGGTCAATCCCATCTCGATCACACTCTGACTTTGCAAGTACTTGACTATGCCCAGAAGCCTTCCATCCCTGAATTAGAAATTCAGTTAGTCCAGTACCAAAGCACAGTGAGTTGCTTGCAAGTCACTGAGGCGATCTCTGGTCTAAGGGACACTTATACCTATATCCCATCAGAGACATTCTCGACAGTAGAATACTCTGGAGTTGGTCACGTTCAATGATGATGTACCCTTACATCTCACCTATATGCCATACCAGTGTCTCCACACTCCTTGGTTAAGAGGACAACCAACCCATATGGCCTACAGCGACCTATGCTCGATAGAAGCTGTCATCCTTATTAACAGCTTATCATTTGGTCGTGAACAGTTTTAAGGACTAATCGATAAATCCTCTCTTTATCGAACTTAAATAGTCCTAAGGACTTCATCATAACAACGGAGTTCATTAGAAGATGAAAGCTTATGATGAAGATGCCAAATATATTTTATTTATTAAAAATCAATTACAATACTTGGTTGCTCAACCGTCAACAGCTTGATGATTGGCTTTTTGGGACACATTTTCCAACAAATCCGCAGAGGCCAGACACACTGTGTGGCTACATCGTGATGATCAGACTCTCTCGACGGTGATCAGATTACGTCGATTTACTACCCGCACAAAGGTATTGTGTTCTGAACACATTACAGTAAAGTGTTTACTGTTCAAATTCAAATTTCAAATTTAAATGCATGCATGCTATATATCATATTTAGATCCTAGTGTAGGATAAATTTTTATTAATTAATTAGATTAATTAATAATTTTCACTATAAAATAGTAATTTTAAAAAAATTTAAAATTATCATTTTACCCCTACATCAAATTTTTCCCTTAACTCTCTTTAGTTTAAGACCCATATATCAACATTTGATAGATGTCCTAAAATAAAATTGGCAGGTGACAGAAATTAGCAGGTGCTTGTCTTAAATTTATCTCATGAATTAAGACAAGCCTTTTCTGAGCTGGACAAGCTTCATTTAGACTGAGAGAAACCTTTTCATGGTTCTCTAGATGAGTCAAATCATATTTGGCTCAGTAGAGACAGAAAAGATTACACGAGGAGAAAGTTAGGCTCAATCGAGTGCTAGCATGATTTCCTTGAACCTAATTGGATCTAATCCAAATCAATTGAGTTAGTCCAATTGATGACATCCAGACCCTAATCCTTATTTGTATGACCCAGTTAGGTTCAATTCTGTATGGTAATGAGATATGTCATGATCTCATTATCGATATCATCAAAACTCTTTTGATGGACCAGAACTCTTCTGACTCAGACAATTAGAATGATCGATCATCAATATCATTCTAATTGCTCCCAAAATCTACTAGTGATACCTAGCAGTATATGGTGATAACCCATCAAAACTAAAGACGAACCTCTCGGTACAGCTACCTATGTGATTGAGTTCCTCTATCATGAGTCCCGACTGAATTAGGGTTAAGGTGAACTCGTCAAACCCAACATTAGCCATATGAATTAATCGATTGATCCGAGTCCGATGTGAAATCCCAATGGAAAACTCTTTTTCCATTATTTCACTCTGCCATGGCCATGGGCTTAAGGACTCGATCTTTCGATCATCATAGGACTACTCCTCTCATCTATCGAGGTTGATAGATCCCATCTTGGTGTGACCTAGTTTCTACAATGAATATGCTACAGCCAACATACACCTCAGGGTTTCGAATGGCTAGGAGATCGAGTTATGGTGTAGTCAAACTATAACACACTCAAAGTGAACTGTCGATGCACCTCAACTCAAAGAACTAGACACACAACTGTAGCATCGAGTGAGTCATCGACGAGAATGTAGACTTCCCTATGACTGCTTGAGGAGGTCACGCTCAGTACTCTCATTCTCAATGAATACCTATACTCTCACTTTGGTATCTCCATACCATAGACTCAAGACTCATCTACCCTAAAGATGCGATCATACACCAACCTTCCGGATCGATCACCATCCTCATGATGATCCTATGGTCAGGCGTAGTTTATGAGTTAGTTATGTAAATTCATGTCTTAAATTTTTAACTCTTGAAAATATAAATTTACATTTCTACTAACTCAAAGGATGTATCACAGACACAATGTGATAGAAGAATAATCCTTTTATTCATTTATAGTCAAAATTATAAATTTGCCCTTAGATCTGTACAGGAATGTGTCAGCCGATCTGGCATCTAGGGCACACATTTAACATAGATGTGACTCGATCAAGTTAAGACCTAATTTGGCTCAGAGGTTAGAGCCTGGATTGTAGGCTAACCCAATTAGTTCTGGTTCGATAATTTGGTATCTAAGGTAAGTTGGGCAGATTCGATCGACTGATTTTTAATTGGGAGCTACTCGACTCGAATGCGTTCTTATCAAGTTAATGGCATATCCCTTCCACCGGTCTCACTTACCTGGCCATATGTGTCGATCCAATTCTGATTTGAGGTGGCTAACAATTTGAGCTAACCCATGCCACTAGGTTAGTCATAATTGTTATGACTATGTCAAGTCAAGTTTAATGAGACCTAAATCAAATCTTCCTAAAAAAATATTAAGTCTAGATCTTCCACCATTATGGATGTGGGGCCCTTCCCGGGGTTGATTGTTCTCGACTGGTTACAGTGGCTCAGTTGCACTGAGAAGATGCAACCATATCCATTAGGCATTGGATGCTATGGATTAGAGAATGGGTTGGGCTCAATATTTCGGATATGGTGAGGGATCTAATCAGGAATCTAGTACATGCAAATGGTGGGTTTGGCTTAACTAAGGATTGAAGTAATATTTCGGATATAGTGAGCTTTATGAATTAGAGACCAAGTTTTGGGTGCATCATGATTAGAGAATCATTGGATAAGAGTTGTCCACTCATTGATTGACCTATCACCAATAACTGTTTAGGTGAGGTGATGAGCCAGTCGGTGAGACCGCACCACCCACTAGAAATCACTGATCATGGAGATTTTCACATCTTTACCAAGGGAGTGTAGGGATCTAAGAAAATAGTGGGAGCCTAATTTGTTTAAAAATAAAATCCCTAAATAAATTGGTTAAGTCTGATTACAAAATCTAACTAGAAACTTTCGACTCTCTACAGGAAACATGTCTACCTCCAACCTCCTGACCAAAATACTAGACACCCACAGATTGACTAGACCCAATTTCAAAGACTGGTTGAGGAACTATAGAATTATACTGAGTTTTAAAAAATTGACTCATGTCTTGGACCAAGATCCACCTGCCATGCCAGCACGTCGACTGCTGAACAGAGAGCGTCTTTGGAAAAGTGGATGGATGGTGATAACAAAGCAAGGTAGTACATGTTGGGTGCAATGTCTGATGACTTACAGTGCCAGCATGAGAATATTTTGACTACCCGCCAAATATTGGCTCACCTGCAAGAGTTGTTTGGTGAACAGAGTCACGCGGCCAAGTATCAAGTCTGTCAAAGACATTTTAAGGCCAAGATGCATGATGGGCAGTCAGTCCAAGATCATTGTTTGACAATGATCAAGGACCTTAAGGAGCTTGAAAAACTCGATATCATCTTAGATAAGGATTTTCAGATTGATGTGATCCTTCAGTCTTTATCCGATGCATATGGTCAGTTCATCATGATCTTTCATATGCATAAGATGCAGTGTACCTTGGCTGAGTTAATGAACATGCTGGTTACGATTGAGCTTTCTATGAAGGGTTCAAAAGGCTCAGTTCTTACTGTGGAGCGGACTTCTTCCAAGAGAAAGTCTTTTGGAAAGAAAAAGAAGTCTGCGAAGAAGCAGAAGGTGGATGGCAAGAAGAAGAAGACGGAATCGAAGAAGAAGGCTGCTGATAAGGAAAAATATTTTTACTGCCAATCAGACGGCCATTGGAAGCGAAACTGTCCTCAGTACCTGGCCACCCAGAAGAACAAGAAGGATGGTCCTTCTAAAGGTATGCTCGTTATAGAATCTAATCTTACGATTTTTTCTGCATCCAGTTAGGTACTTGACTCTGGTTCTAGTGCTCATTTGTGCACTTATGTGCAGGGTCTTAAGGACAGCAGGAGGCTGAGGGATGGGGATATGATCCTACACATAAGAATGGAGCAAAATTTGCTGCTATGGCTGTGAGAACCTACCCTCTGTGATTACTGTTAGGATTAGATTTAGTTCTTAGAGACTGTAATTATGTGCTTACAGTAAGCAGGAATTTGATTTCTGTTTCATGTTTAGCACAAGAAGGCTATGTGATTAGCTTTCATAAGGACCATTGTAACATATTTTATGAAAATAATAAAGTTGCAAATAGTTTTCTTATTAATGATCTCTATCAATTATATGTTGATCTATCTGTATTTAATATCGAGCAAAATGTGAATGCCATAGAAATTAAAAGGCCTAGAGATAGTCTAAATAATAGGTATCTATGGCACCTAAGGCTAGGTCATATAGCGGAAGACAAGGTTAACAAATTGGAGAAATCCGGACTATTGAGTTCGTTGACTTTCGAGTCATATCCAGTTTGTGAATCATGCCTTCAAGGCAAAATGACCAAGCTCTCTTTTGTTGGACATGGAGAAAGGGCCACAGACCTACTTGCCCTAATACATACGGATGTGTGCGGCCCATTTGATGTGCCGGCTAGAGGCAACTGCGTCTACTTCTTTATCTTTATCGATGATATATCTAGGTATGGATATGTATTTCTAATGAAACACAAGTCTGAAGCTTTTGAAAGGTTCAAAGAATTCAGACATGAGGTAGAAAAATAAATAAGAAAGCCTATTAAGGTTCTTCGATCAGATCGAGGAGGTGAATACCTTAGTCGGGAGTTTCTAAACTATCTTAAGGACAATGGTATAGTCTCTCAATGGACTCCACCAGGAACGTCTCAACTCAATGGGGTTTCAGAACAAAGAAATCAAACCCTATTAGATATGGTCCGTTCCATGATGAGCTTCACAGACCTCCCAGAATTTTTTGGGGACATTGTCTCATGACAGCAATTTATGTATTGAATAGGGTTTCCTCTAAAATCATTCCTACCACATCGTATGAGATATGGCATGGTAAGAAGCCAAGTCTGAATCATCTCAGAATTTGGGGTTGTCCAGCTCATGTCAAGAGACAGCAGACGGACAAGTTAGAGTTCAGGTCTTTTAGAGCTCAGTTCATAGGATATCTTAAAGAGTCATTAGGATACTATTTTTATATTTCGAAAGATCACAATGTGATTGTGAGTCAAAATACTATTTTTTTTGAAAAATAATTTATTCAAGATGGTGGCATCGGAAGAATAATTAAGCTTAAGGAGAATGTCTCCCAAGAGCAACGAGCTAAATAATCGGAGGAACCAAATCAATTAAAACCAGTCCTAACACAACCTCTTCCACCTCGTAGATTGACTAGGGTTTTCTGTCCTCCTGAAAGGTACTTAGGTACCATACAAGAGGATGTAGAGAAAATATTCCTCACGAAAAATGGGACTTATGGTGATGACCCCAAGACCTATGATGAGGCAATATCAGATATCGACTCCGAGAAATGGTTAGAGGCAATGAGATCAGAAAATGACTCGATGCACTCAAACCAAGTCTGGACCTTAGTAGATCCACCTGAAGGTATTGTACCTATTAGGCGTAAATGGATCTTCAAGAGAAAGATAGGTGCAGATGGAAATGTGGAGACATTCAAGGCTAGGCTCGTAATGAAAGATTATAGTCAGCACGAAGGCATTGACTATCAGGATACCTTCTCGCCTGTAGCCATGCTAAAATTCATCCACACATTGCTTGCTGTTGCAGCCTATTTCGATTATGAAATATGGCAGATGGATGTGAAAACGGCATTCTTAAATAGATATCTTGAGGAAGATTTCAATATGAAATAGCTGCTTGGATTCACATCTAGTGATGATGATCATAGGATCTGCAAGCTGCAAAGGTCCATTTATGGACTTAAGCAAGCATCTCGGAGTTGGAATACTCATTTCAATGATGTGATCAAAATATTTGGTTTCATCAAGAACGAGGAGGAACCATGTTATAGCCCAAAACAAAAAAAAAAAAAAATAGAGCAATCGGGAAGAAGACTCCCGGTAGGAGTCTTCTTCTCCGGCGAAACCCATGAAAATTAGGACTCCTAGGACCCCTCGGAGTCCTAGGGTGCTCTATAAGAAGACCCCTTTCCCTTTAGACTGAAGATTGACCTCCTCCCTCTCTCTTTCTCTCCATTTTTCTCAAATCGAAGCCGCGGATATCGTTCGGGTTCTCACCGTGTTTTCTCGCCGGCGAGGTCATCGGAGGTTAAGGTAAGTTTCCCCTCTTCTTCTCCTCTTTCTTCTTCTTCCTCCCCGTGCAATTATGCGCGGCTGCCGGCGACAAAAATCGTCGATTTCCGGTCGGGAAAGGGACCTCTGTTTTTGGGTCTCTTTTCCTTGAAGTTTCCGACGCCGGCGATCGAAATTGATCGCCGGCCACCCTCCTCCATGACCGGGGGAGTGATTCCCGTCGGTCGTCGGCCTCCGCCGCGGCGGCCGTGGCCCGAACGGCCGGTCAAGGTCGGAGAACCCCCACTGTCCCCTGTTCGGCCTGGAAGGAACCAAGGAAAAAGAAGAAGAAGAAGAAGAAGAAAAAAAGAAAAGAAAAAGAAAAAGAAAAGAAGAAAAAGAAGAAAAAGAAAAAAAAAAGAATAAAAAGAAGAAAAAGAAAAGAAGAAAAAAAAAATAAATAAATAAAAATAAATAAATATATATATATATATATGTATATATATATATATAAGTAAGTAAATAAATAAATAAATAAATAAATAAATAAAAAATTGAAATTGATGAGAGAGAGAGTTTCTCTCTCTTCTTTCAGTCTGAACCCTGATTTTCTCTATCTGGAATTGGACTTTTTCTCTCTACTTTCTCTCTCTAGAATTTTCTCTCTCTAGGATATTTCTCTCTCTTGATGAATTTCTCTCTCTCTAAAGTTATTCCTCTAAGAATAGCATAGGGGAAGGCTTCATCTGATGATTCTGATCGAGTTTAGAGACGAGTCTGATTTTAAGCGAGATTTTAATTTTGGGATTTGTTAGATTTAATTTTGAATTAAATTAATATAAAAATATAATTTTGGATAATAGGCACGGAAGAATCTCCTAGAAGTTAGTCGATCCGTTCATTCAGTGCTCCGTGAAAGGTAAGTAATGAATCATCTTCTCGAGATATTCCATATTTATTCTGAAAATAAATAATTATTCTCTGAAATTATGCATGATTTATGAAATTATGTTTTGAAAGAAAAGTACTTTTGAAATGTTATGGTATATCGATTTATGCACATGTTTAGTGAAAGATTATGATATATATTGTGGTACTAAGTATTTTGATATAGGTCGGATTTATGCTCTCAGCCTAACTATGTTTCAGTGGGCCCCACCAATGGGGATTATACGTTGGTACTTTGTGGACCCTGCCAGTGGGGGTTGTGCACTGGTATTTGTGGACCCTGCCAGTGGGAATTGTGCGCTGGTATTTCTGGACCCTTCCAGTGGGGGTTGTGCGCTGGTATTCTGTGGACCCGCCAATGGGGGTTAAACGTTGGTCATAGTCAAGGCTGTTGAGTTACGAGTATTTTTGAATCAAATCGGATTTATGAATATATTATATGTGAATATTTAGAAATATTGGATCTGCATTAAATCAGCATGAAATATATTTTTATGTTTTAATTACAGCATTATTCTTGAAAATTATATAATATCTGAAATATCTGGTTGAGATATTTGTTACTTACTGGGCTGTTTAGCTCATTACCTTTCTTTCTATTTTTTAGATTCAGATAATTAATTTCGAACGTGAGAAGAAATATTAGGACAGAGCTTTTAGAGGCGAGATTTAGCATTGTCAACTTCATTGAACTTAGAACTATTGTTTTTATTTTTTTTTAGCAACAATTTTATTGGATGTAAGACATTTGATTTAATTACTTGAATTACAGTTGAATAATAATTATTTGAATTTATTCCGCTGTGATGCATTGATATCGTGATGAGATGCCTTGCATGCTTATGGAGAGAGTTCTTCATAAGTATGCGGCGGTTGTCACGATCCTTGATTCACAATCTCGGGTCGGGGGCGTGATAATTAATTTGGTATCAGAGCATAAGTGGATAAATTATGACACATAGAATTTGACATAGTATGAGTGTAGGTGGGTAAACATTAGGAATATTGGGATGTTAGAATATGAGCATCATAATAAACCCATCATAACAAATAGATAAATGAATCTAATAAGGTTTTACTACTACAAGGTTATCATGCCTCCCCGTAGAATGACAAGAGCAAGAGTTTATTTTTTTTTTTTTGAAGCAAAAGGGTATGAGTGTGACTGAATATGAAGCAAAATTTACAAAGTTAGCAAAATTTGCTCCGAGATTAGTGGATGGTGAGCAAGAACGTGTTCACAAGTTTGAGATGGGACTGAGAATTGAGATTCGAAAATAAGTGGTTCCATATGAATTGACAACTTATACAGATGTGGTAAACAAAGCACTGATAATTGAAAGGGAAGTCAATGAAGAACGCATGGAAAAGGAAAGAAGGCAAAGAAAGAGAACACAATCAAATGATACCCAAGGGCAGAATAATAAAAACATCAAAAGATCAGCTAAGGGAGTAGTAGACAATAAGACTCAACAGATTGATGGTGAGCCGTGCTCCAGATGTGGCAAAAATCATGCAGACAAGGATTGCTATTGGAATACCGGTGCTTGTTTCAAATGTGGTTAGAAGGATCATAAAATTGCTAGCTGCCCGCTAAATACTGAAAATCAAGTTGGCCAAAGAACTCATGAAGGACAACATAAGGGTGGCGGACAGATTTCTAAAACCCAGAGAAGAGTTTATGCACTTACTCAACAGAATGCACAGGCTTCCAATACAATGGTGACAGGTATGAAAAATTTCGAGGATGAAATTTCTTTTTAGGGGTGAAGAATGTTATAGCCCAAAAAAAAAAAAAAAAAAAATAGAGCAATCGGGAAGAAGACTCCCGGTAGGAGTCTTCTTCTCCGACGAAACCCATGGAAATTAGGACTCCTAGGACCCCTCGGAGTCCTAGGGTGCTTTATAAGAAGACCCCTTTCCCTTTAGACTGAAGATCGACCTCCTCCCTCTCTCTTTCTCTCCGTTTTTCTCAAATCGAAGCCGCGGATATCGTTCGGGTTCTCGCCGTGTTTTCTCGCCGGCGAGGTCATCGGAGGTTAAGGTAAGTTTCCCCTCTTCTTCTCCTCTTTCTTCTTCTTCCTCCCCGTGCAATTGTGCGCGGCTGCCGGCGACAAAAATCGCCGATTTCCGGTCGGGAAAGGGACCTCTATTTTTGGGTCTCTTTTCCTTGAAGTTTTCGGCGCCGGCGATCGGAATTGATCGCCGGCCACCCTCCTCCGTGACCAGGGGAGTGATTCCCGTCGGTCGTCGGCCTCCACCACGGCGGCCGTGGCCCGAACGGCCGGTCAAGGCTGGAGAACCCCCACTGTCCCTGTTCGGCCTGGAAGGAACCAAGGAAAAAGAAGAAGAAGAAGAAGAAGAAAAAAAGAAAAGAAAAAGAAAAAGAAAAGAAGAAAAAGAAGAAAAAGAAAAAAAAAAAAAAAAGAAGAAAAAGAAGAAAAAGAAAAGAAGAAAAAAAAAATAATAATAAAAATAAATAAATAAATATATATATATATATATATGTATATATATATATAAGTAAGTAAATAAATAAATAAATAAAAAAAAATTAAAATTGATGAGAGAGAGAGTTTCTCTCTCTTCTCTCTCTTCTTTCAGTCTGAACCCTGATTTTCTCTCTCTGGAATTGGACTTTCTCTCTCTACTTTCTCTCTCTAGAATTTTCTCTCTCTAGGATATTTCTCTCTCTTGATGAATTTTTCTCTCTCTAAAGTTATTCCTCTAAGAATAGCATAGGGGAAGGCTTCATCTGATGATTCTGATCGAGTTTAGAGACGAGTCTGATTTTAAGCGAGATTTTAATTTTGGGATTTGTTAGATTTAATTTTGAATTAAATTAATATAAAAATATAATTTTGGATAATAGGCACGGAAGAATCTCCTAGAAGTTAGTCGATCCGTTCATTCAATGCTCCGTGAAAGGTAAGTAATGAATCATCTTCTCGAGATATTCCATATTTATTCTGAAAATAAATAATTATTCTCTGAAATTATGCATGATTTATGAAATTATGTTTTGAAAGAAAAGTACTTTTGAAATGTTATGGTATATCGATTTATGCACATGTTTAGTGAAAGATTATGATATATATTGTGGTACTAAGTGTTTTGATATAGATCGGATTTATGCTCTCAGCCTAACTATGTTTCAGTGGGCACCGCCAATAGGGATTATACGTTGGTACTTTGTGGACCCTGCCAGTGGAGGTTGTGCGCTGGTATTTGTGGACCCTGCCAGTGGGGGTTGTGCGCTGGTATTTCTGGACCCTGCCAGTGGGGGTTGTGCGCTGGTATTCTGTGGACCCCGCCAATGGAGGTTAAACGTTGGTCATAGTCAAGGCTGTTGAGTTACGAGTGTTTTTGAATCAAATCGGATTTATGAATATATTATATGTGAATATTTGGAAATATTGGATCTGCATTAAATCAGCATGAAATATATTTTTATGTTTTAATTGCAGCATTATTCTTGAAAATTATATAATATCTGAAATATCTGGTTGAGATATTTGTTACTTACTAGGCTGTCTAGCTCATTACCTTTCTTTCTATTTTTCAAATTCAGATAATTAATTTCGAACGTGGGAAGAAATATTGGGATAGAGCTTTTAGAGGCGAGATTTAGCATTGTCAACTTCATTGAACTTAGAACTATTATTTTTATTTTTTTTTAGCAACAATTTTATTGGATGTCAGACATTTGATTTAATTACTTGAATTACAGTTGAATAATAATTATTTGAATTTATTCCGCTGTGATGCATTGATATCGTGATGAGATGCCTTGCATGCTTATGGAGAGAGTTCTTCATAAGTATGCGGCGGTTGTCGCGACCCTCGATTCACAATCTCGGGTCGGGGGCGTGACAAACCATGTATGTTCAAAAAGGTTAGTGAGAGCATGGTTGTCTTCCTCATATTGTACATAGATGACATCCTCCTAATTGAGAATGACATTCTCATGTTGACCTCAGTCAAAGTATGACTGTCTAAGGAGTTCTCTATGAAAGATCTAAGAGAGGCATTTTTTATACTGGGTATTAAGGTCTATAGAGATAGACCAAATAGGATGCTCGGACTTTCACAGAAGATGTACATAGAGGAAGTGCTAAAAAGGTTTAGCATGAAAAACTCCAAAAGAGGTTTAGTACCTTTTAGACATGGCATTCATCTCTCCAAGAAGATGTGCCCTAGCACATCTGAGGAGATTGAACACATGAGCAAGATCCCTTATGCTTCGATAATAGGGAGCCTCATGTATGCCATGCTATGTACATGACCTGATATAGCCCATGCTGTGAGTGTCACAAGCAGATATCAGTCGAATCCAGGTGAAGAGCACTGGACTTCTGTGAAATGTATCCTTAAGTACTTGAGAAGGACTAAGGATATGTTTCTAGTCTTTGGAAATGGAGAACTCCAGGTTCAAGAATTTACAGACTCAGACTTTATATCTGATATATATGATCGAAAATTGATATTTGGGAGTCTGTTCATTTGCAATGGTAGTACAGTTAGCTGGAAGAGTTTCAAGCAGATGGTGATTGCTGATTCCACCATAGAGGCAGAGTATATTGCGACATCGGAAGCTGCGAAGGAGGTATTCTAGTATAAAAAGTTTGCCACAGAGTTTGGAATAATGTCATCGGATGCCATCCCTCTTTACTACGACAATAATGGCACCATAGTCCTAGCTAAGGAGCCAAGATCTCACTAGAAGTCCAAGCATATCGAGCGGCGATTCCATTTGATCCGTGATTACCTCGAAAAGGGTTATGTCGAAGTTAAGAGAGTCGACTCCACAGATAATGTGGCAGACCCACTGACAAAGCCATTAGGCCAGCAGAAGAAAGAAGCCAACCTTTTGAAGATGGGACTTAGATATGTAGCCAATTGGCATTAGGTCAAGTGGGAGTTTGTTAGATGTGTGCCCTAGATGCCAGATTGGCTGACACATTCCTATACAAATCTAAGGATAAATTTATAATTTTGACTATAAATCAATAAATGAATTATTCTTCTATCACATTGTGTACATTGTGTCTGTGATACATCCTTTGAGATAGTAGGAATGTTAATTCATATTTTCAAGAGTTGAAAATTTAAGGCATGAATTTATATAACTAACTCATAAACAGCTCTTGACCATAAGATCATCACGAGGATGGTGATTGATCCGAAAGGTTGGTGTACAATCGCTTCCTTAGGATAGATGTGTCTTGGGTCTACAGTGTGGAGACATCAGAGCGAGAGTACAGATATTCATTGAGAATGAGAGTACTGAGTGTGACCATATCGAGCAGTCATAAGGAAGTCTACCTTCTCGTCGATGACTAGCTCGATGCTGCAGTTGTGTCTAGTTCTTTGACCTAAAGTGCATCGACAGTTCACCTTGAGTGTGTTATAGTTTGACTACACTATAACTCGATCTCTTAGCCATTCGAAATCCTGAGGTGTATGTTGGCTGTAGCATATTCATTGTAGGAACTAGGTTGCACCAAGATGGGATCTATCAACCTCGATAGATGAGAGGAGTAGTCCTATGATGATCGAAAGATCGAGTTCTTAAGCCCATGGCCATGACAGAGTGAAATAATGGAAGAAGAATTTTTCATTGGGGTTTCACATCAAACTCGGATTGATCAATTGATTCATATGACTGATGTTGGATTTGACGAGTTCACCTTAACCCTAATTCAATCGGGACTCATGATAGAGGAATTCAATCACACAGGTAGCTGCACTGAGAGGTTCATCTTCAGTTCTGATGGATTGCCACCACATACTTCTAGGTGTCACTGGTAGATTTTGGGTGCAATTAGAATGATATTGATGATCGATCATTCTAATTATCTAAATCAGAAGAGTTCTGGTCCATCGAAAGGAGTTTCGATGATGTCGATGATGAGATCATGACATGTCTCATTACCATACAGAATTGAACCTAACTGGGTCACACAAACAAGGGTTAGGGTCTGGATGTCATCAATTGGGCTAACCCAATTGATTTGTATAAGATCCAATTAGGTTCAAGGAAATCGTGCTAGCACATGATTGAGCCTAACTTTTCCCTCATGTAATCTTTTCTGTCTCTACTAAGCCAAATATGATTTGACTCATCCAGAGAACCTTGGAAAGGTTTCTCTAAGTCTAAATAAAGCTTGTCCAGCTTAGAAAAGGCTTGTCTTAATTCATGAGATGAATTTAAGACAAGCACCTGCTAATTCCTGTCACCTGCCAATTTCATTTTAGGATATTTGTCAAAAGTTGACATATGGATCTTAAACTGAAGAGAGCTTATTGGAGGATTTTTTTGGAGTGTCCACATGCCAAATCTACATTGAATTGGGCACCATAATCAGATTATGGCGTGAGCCCAATTGGATTAAAGTGGGCACCCCAAGTGGATAAGGATGGAAGGTGTCTTGATCAACATGGACTCTTGGGCAGCACCTTGCTTGTGCTTATCCAAAGTTGGCACCAACATAGGAGAGAGAGTGGGGATTCTTATCTGATATGATCAAATGATATCACTCCACCAATCAAAATTTTTTTAGAATTTATTGGAATTTTTTGATTGGTCGAATGATATGGCACTGCGCAGCGCAGCAGGATCTATATAAACCCTATCTGTGCCTAGAGCTTTAAGTTTAAAAAACCATCATAGCTGCCACCCCCTCCCTTCTTCTCTACATCCTCCCTACTCTCCTATCTCCCCTCTTCACGTCCAAAGAGTTGGACATTCATCTGGTGCAAGAAAAAGGCATGGTGATGCCTGGAACAGGAAGGCTACAGGACATCTTCGACAGGCTACTACTCCAACTTCAGAAGAAGTTCTGAAGTACTTTCAAATTAGATAAAGATCTGATTTTTGGAGCATAGATTCATGAGGAGAAGATGTTCCAGATCTTATCTGAGTTGATACCAGTAGAGGCTAGGGGCTTACGTGGCTATATCAGAACCTCAGGCTGTACTGAGATCATCTACAGGGTAATCAGATTACCCTTGAGGTATGTCTATACTTCTCATACTTTTAGATTTAATTTTAAATTTTAAATATTAGATAATAAAATTAAATCTAACAGATATTAGATCTAAAATAGAATAGGATAAAATTTTTAAATTATTCCACCTCAGATTTGATAAAATCTGAAAGATCCTACAAAGGAAAAAGATGATTTTTTCTTCAGAGAGGGTCTTAAATCCTACTTTGTTCTTATGACCGGATAGCTATGAGAAACACTTTAATTAGAAATATTGATTTAACTACAAAACTAGTTAGATCTAAGTTACATATCACATATATAATTTTAGATCTAACTTATACATGCTTTGCATACATCTCATGTATTAAAATCTGATCTAATTAGCATGCTTTCAGATATGATACATCACATGTAACATCTAAAAAATAAGATTTAAATTGAACTATTTAATATAAAATCTATTCTAGATAGTTACTAGAACAATTCTACAACTAGTCTAGGCATGCAGCAGATCAATCTTATGAATTAATTAAATTTTATTTTTTATTTTTTTATCTGAATATAATATTTATAACATCAAAAAATTAGAGAATAAATTAGATCTAATTTATATTTTAATCACATTAAAACATAAAATTTCAAGACTATTTATAGTTTAAACTATTCGTAGTCTAGTCATGCATCTCATACATGTTAGATCTACTTAGATTTAATTTTAAATTTTTTAATTTTAGATCCAATCATATCTGATGTGATATCTAAAATTTACTAATATCAAATAAATAAAAATAAAAATTAGATCTAAATTTGATCTGAAATAGAGCCATCAATCTGGCTCTGATACCTGTTGAAGGAAAAATTGGCTTTTTCCTTGTAGGATCTTCCAGATCTAATGAGATCTGGGACAGAATATTTTTTTAAAAAAAATTATCTTACTTTATTTTAAATCTAAGATCTATTAGATCTGATTCTTATTATCTAATATTTAATCTAAAATTAAATCTAAAACTTGAGGATTAGAGAAATATCTCTAGGGTAACTAGATTACCCTGTAGATGATCGCAGCAATGCCCAAGGTTCAAAAATAGCCACGCAGTCTCCTGGCCTCTACTGGTATCCACTCAAGCAAGATCTGGATCATCTTCTCCTTACAAATCTTGCTTTAAAAATTAGATCTAGATCTGATCTGGAAGATCTTCAAAAAATCTTCTGAAGCTGGAGCAGCAGCTTCTCGATAAATTCCTGCAGCCTTTTGATCAGGGAGCCACCATGCCTTAGACAAGCACCAGATGGATGCCCAACCTCTTGGATGTGAAGAGGGGAGGGAAAGGAGCAGAGGGGGCATGGAGAAGTGGAAAGGATTCAGGCTTTCTCTTGATATTGAGCAGATTCTCTTAACCTTAGGCGCAGACAGGGTTTAAATAGACCCTGCTGCGCCATGCAGTGCCACATCATTCGACCAATCAAAAAATTCCAATTAATTTTGAAAAAAAATTGATTGGTGGAGTGATATCATCTGATCATATCATATAAGAATCTCCATAATCTCTCCTACTGTTGGTGCCAACACTGGATAAGCATAGTGAGATTGGTGCCCCACAGTCCAAGTTGATCAAGGGATCAGAGTCCTCATCTCATGGGACTCTATCCTTATCCACTAGGGGTGCATGCCATATCTGATTATGGCGCTCACATTGAGGGCTAATTTAGCAGGTGGATACTCCACTAAAACTCTCCAATGACCTTTTGCTAAGTGGGTTTCAATCCAAGGTCCATGGGTCAACGTTTGACCGATGTCCTAAAATAGAAATGGCAAGTGATAGGAATTGGCAGCTGTTGTCTTAAATTCATCTCATGAATTAAGACAAGTCTTTTTTGAGCTGGACTAGCTCCAGTTAGACTGAGAGAAACCTTCTCAAGGTTCTCTGTGTGAGTCAAATCACATTTGGCTCAGTCAAGATAAAAAATATTACACTAGGAGAAAGTTAGGCTCAATCGTGTGCTAGCATGATTTCTTTATGTTAGATGTATGCCCTAGATGTCAGATCGGCTGACACATTCCTTTACAGATCTAAGGGCAAATTTATAATTTTGACTATAAATGAATAAAAGGGCTATTCTTCTATCACATTGTGTACATTGTGTCTGTGATACATCCTTTGAGTTAGTAGGAATGTAAATTTATATTTTCAAGAGTTGAAAATTTAAGGCATAAATTTACATAACTAACTCATAAACAGCTCTTGACCATAGGATCATCATGAGGATGCTGACTGATTCGGAAGGTTGGTATACGATCGCTTCCGTAGGATGGATGTATCTTGAGTCTACAGTGTGGAGACACTGGAGTGAGAGTACAGATATTCGTTAAGAATGAGAGTACGGAGCGTGACCACATCAAGCAGTCATAAGGAAGTCTACCTTCTCATCAATGACTAGCTCGACGCTGCAGTTGTGTGTCTAGTTCTTTGACCTGAGGTGTATCAACAGTTCACCTTGAGTGTGTTATAGTTTGACTACACCATAACTCGGTCTCCTAGCTATTCGAAATCCTGAAGTGTATGTTGGCTGTAGCATATTCATTGTAGAAACTAGGTCGCACCAAGATGGGATCTATCAACCTCGATAGTTGAAAGGAGTAGTCCTATGATAATTGAAAGATCGAGTCCTTAAGCCCATGGCCATGGTAGAGTGAAATAATGAAAAAGAGTTTTCTATTAAGATTTCACATCGGACTCAAATCGATCGATTAATTCATATGACTGATGTTGGGTTTGACGAGTTCACCTTAACCATAATTCAATCGAAACTCATGATAGAGGAACTCAATCACACAAGTAACTGCATTGAGAGGTTTGTCTTCAATTCTGATGGGTTGCCACCATATACTGCTAGGTGTCACTGGTGGATTTTGGGAGCAATTAGAATGATATTGATGATCAATCATTCTAATTGTCTAAATCAGAAGAGTTCTGGTCTATCGAAAGGAGTTTCGATGATGTCGATGATGAGATCACGACATGTCTCATTACCATATGGAATTAAATCTAACTAGGTCACACAAATAAGGGTTAGGGTCTAGATGTCATCAATTGGGCTAACTCAATTGATTTGGATTAGATCCAATTAGGTTCAAGAAATTGTGCTAGCACTCGATTGAGCATAACTTTCTCCTCATGTAATCTTTTCTATCTCTACTGAGCCAAATGTGATTTAACTCATTCAAAAAACCTTAAGAAAATTTCTGTCAATCTAAATGAAGCTTGTCTTACTCAGAAAAAGCTTGTCTTAATTCATGAGATGAATTTAAGACAACATCTGCTAATTTCTAGCACCTGCCAATTTCATTTTAGGACATCTGTCAAAAGTTGACATATGGGTCTTAAACTGAAGAGGGCTCATTGGAGGATTTTTGTGGAGTGTCTACATGCTAAAACCCAATTGAATTGGGTGTCATAATCAGATTATGGCATGAGCCCAATTGGATTAAAGTGGGAGCTCCAAATGGATAAGAACCAAAGAGTCCTGATAAACATGGACTCTTTGGCGCCACCTTATTTGTGCTTATCCAATGTTGGCACCATCTTTTGGAGATAAGATGGGATTTTTATATGATGTGATCAGATGATATCACTATACCAATCAAAATTTTTCTAAAATTTATTATAATTTTTTGATTGGTTGAATGATGTGGCACTGCGCAGCATACAGGTTCTATATAAACCCTGCTGCACCTAAGGTTTTGGGGATGAAATTGTTTTATGCAAAAAAACTAATAGCTGCTGCCCCCTACCCTTTTCTCTATATCCTCCCTACTCTCCTTCCTCCCCTCTTCACATCCAAAAAGTTGGACATTCATCTGGCAAAGATCCAAGGCGTGGTGACGCCTGGAACAAAAGGCTGCAGGACATCTTCGATAGGCTGCTACTCCAACTTCAGAAGGAGTTCTGAAGTACTTTCAAATCAGATAAAGATCTAATTTTTGGATCATAGATTTGCAAGGAGGAGATGTTCTAGATTCTACTTAAGTGGATACTGGTAGAGGCCAAGCGCTTGCATGGCTACATCAGAACCTCGGACTGTGTAGAGATCATCTATGGGGTAATCAGATTACCCTTATGGTGCTTCTTCTTTCATCATAGTTTTAGATTTAATTTTAGTTTTTAAATATCAGATAATAAAATTAGATCTAGAGAATTAAATCTAAAATATGTATGATAAAATTTTTAAAAATTATTCCACCTCAAATTTGATGAAATCTAGAAGATCCTACGCGGAGAAAATATTTCTCCCCCTTCAAGTGGTATAAGAGCCATGTTGTTGGCTCTATTTCAGATCTATTTTAGATCTGATTTTAATTTTAATTTATATGATATTAAAGGATTTTAGATATCACATCAGATATGATAAGTTCTGAAATTAAAATATTTAAAATTAAATCTAAGAAGATCTAACATGTATAAGATGCATGACTAGACTAGAATTAGTTTAATCTAAGAATAGTCTTAAGTTTTATATTTTAATGAGATTAAAATATGAATTAAATATAATTTATTCTCTATTTTTTTGATGTTATAATTATTATAATTAGATTAAAAAATAGAAAATAAAATTTTAATTATTTCATAAAATTGATCTGTTGCATGCCTAGACTAGTTGTAGAATTGTTCTAGTAACTTATCTAGAATAGTTATTATTTTGAATAGTTCAATTTAAATTCTATTTTTTAGATATTACATGTGATGTATCAGATCTGAAAGTATATTAATTAGATTGATTTTTGATATATGATATGTATGCAAAGCATGTATTAGTTAGATCTTAAATTGTATATGTGATATGTTAATTTAGATCTAACTAGTTTTGTAGTTAAATTTATATTTCTGATTAAGGTGTTCATCATGGCCGTCCGATCATAAGAATGAAGTAGGATTTTAAGACCCTCTCTTCCCATTCAATGGGGTGTTCATATGACGTGTAGGGGTGCCGCACGTTCATCCTTAATCAGAAATCAAAACTTACTTTTCTACAAAACTCTAGATCCTGAATTCCTAGGATTTATTTTACATGCTTTATTTATGAACCCAAACTTAATTAATGAATTAAGCTTATAAAATTAAGTTAGGTCTAAATTGAGAATTTCAGATCTAAGACATTTTCATAAAATTGGATTCGGGCTTGGGTAGCTTAATTAGGTCTAGCGGTTCATCAAATCGAATCAAGAGTTGGTTAGGTGGGATCATGAAAGCTAATAATTGACCAGCCTAATAGGATTAAGTCTGGGTCAAGGTCGAATCACATTTAGATGTGACTCGAGCAAGTTAAAACCTAATTTAGCTCAGGGGTTAGAGCCTGGATTGTAGGCTAACCCAATTAATTCTGGTTCGATAATTTGGTGTCTAAGGTAAGTTGGGCAGATGCGACCGACTGGTTTTTAATTGGAAGCTCCTCGACTCGAATGCGTTCTTGTCAAGTTAATGGCATATCCCTCCCATCGGTCTCACTTATCTGGCCATATGTGTTGACTCTGTTCTGATTAGAGGTGGCTAACAATTCGAGCTAACCCATGCCACTAGGTTAGCCATAATTGTTATGACTATGTCAAGTCAAGTTTAATGAGACCTAAATAAATCTCCCTAAGAAAATATTAAATCTAGG
Source organism: Elaeis guineensis (assembly GCF_000442705.2). NCBI lineage: Eukaryota > Viridiplantae > Streptophyta > Magnoliopsida > Arecales > Arecaceae > Elaeis > Elaeis guineensis. Next base: position 41,544,335 of record NC_025999.2, read on the forward strand.
TCTTCCACCATTGTGGATGTGCGGTCCCTTCCCGGGGTTAATTGTTCTCGGCTGGTTACAGTGGCTCAGTTGCATCGGGAAGATGCAACCATATCCATTAGGCATTGGATGCTGCGGATTAGAGGATGGGTTGGGCTCAATATTTTGGATACGGTGAGGGACTCAATTAGGAATCTAGTTCGTGCAAATGGTGGGTTTGACTTAACTAAGGATTGGAGCAATATCCCAAACACAGTGAGCTTTATGAATTAGAGACCAAGTTTTGGATGCACCATGATTAGAAAATTATTGGACAAGAGTTGTTCCCTCATCGGTTGACCCATCACCAATAACTGTTAGGTGAGGTGGTGAGCCAGTCGGTGAGACTGCACCACCCACTAAAAATCACTGATCACGGAGATTTTCACATCTCTACCAAGGGAGTGTAGGGATCTGAGAAAATAGTGGGAGCCTAATTTGTTTAAAAATAAAAACTCTAAATAAATTGGTTGAGTCTGATTACAAAATCAAACTAGAAACTTTTGACTCTCTACAGGAAACATGTCTGCCTCAAACCCCCTGACCAAAATTCTAGACACCCATAGACTGACTAGATCCAATTTCAAAGATTGGTTGAGAAACTACAGAATTGTTCTGGGTTTCAAAAAATTGACTCATGTCTTGGACCAAGACCCACCTGCCATACAAGCACGTCCGACTGCTGAACAGAGAGCATCTCTGAAAAAGTGGACGGATGATGATAACAAAGCAAGGTACTACATATTAGGTGCAATATCTGATGACTTGCAGCACCAACATGAGAATATTTTGACTATCCATCAAATGTTGGCTCACCTACAAGAGTTGTTTGGTGAACAGAGTCGTGCGGCCAAGTATCAAGTCTGTCAAAGACTTTTCAAGGCCATGATGCATGATGGGCAGTCAGTCCAAGATCATTGTTTGACAATGATCAAGGATCTTGAGGAGCTTGAGAAGCTTGGTATCATCTTAGACAAGGATTTTTAGATTGATGTGATCCTTCAGTCCTTGTCCGATGCATATGGTCAGTTCATCATGAACTTCCATATGCATAAGATGTAGTGTACCTTAGCCGAGTTAATGAACATGTTGGTTACGACTGAGCTTTCTATGAAGGGTTTAAAAAGCTCAGTTCTTACTGTGGAGTAGACTTCTTTCAAGAAAAAGTCTTTTGGAAAGAAAAAAAAGTCTGCAAAGAAGCAGAAGGTGGATGGAAAGAAGGGGAAGCGAAACTGTCCTCAGTACCTGGCCACCCTGAAGAACAAGAAGGATGGTCCTTCTAGAGGTATGCTCATTTTAGAATCTAATCTTACGGTTTATTCTGCATCCAGTTGGGTGCTTGACTCTGGTTCTAGTGCTCATTTGTGCACTTCTATGCAGGATCTTGAGGAGAGCAGGAGGCTGAGGGATGGGGAGATGATCCTACGTGTAGGGAAAAGAGTAAGAGTTGCTGCTGTGGCCGTGGAAACCTACCCTCTGCGATTACCATTAGGATTAGATTTAGTTTTAAGAGACCATTATTATGTGCCTGCAGCAAGCAGAAATTTGATTTCTGTTTCATGTTTAGCACAAGAAGGCAATGTGATTAGCTTTCATAAGGACCATTGTAATATTTTTTATGAAAATAATAAAGTTGCAGATGATTTTTTCATTAACAGTCTCTATCAGCTACATATTGATGTATCTGTATTTAATATTGAGCAAAATGTGAATGCCATAGGAATTAAAAGACATAGAGATAGTCTAAATGATAGGTATCTGTGGCACCTAAGGTTAGGTCATATAGCAGAAGATAGGGTTAACAAATTGGAGAAATCCGGACTATTGAGTCCGTTGACTTCCGAGTCATATCCAGTTTGTGAATCATGCCTTCAAGGCAAAATGACCTAGCTTCCTTTTGTGGGACATGGGGAAAGGGCCACAGACCTACTTGCCCTAGTACATACGGATGTGTGCGGCCCATTTGATGTGCCGGCTAGAGGCAACTACATCTACTTCATTACCTTTACAGATGATATGTCTAGGTATGGATATGTGTTTCTAATGAAATACAAGTCTGAAGCTTTTGAAAGATTCAAATAATTCAGACATAAAGTAGAAAAATAAATAGAAAAGTCCATTAAGGTTCTTCGATCAGATCGAAGAGGTGAATATCTTAGTCGGGAGTTCTTAGACTATCTTAAGGACAATGGCATAGTCTCTCAATGGACTCCACTTGGAATGCCTCAACTCAACGGGGTTTCAGAATGGAGAAATCGGATCCTATTAGATTTGGTCTGTTCCATGATGAGCTTCACAGACCTCCCTGAGTTTCTTTGGAGACACTGTCTCATGACAGCAATTTATGTATTGAATAGGGTTTCCTCTAAAACCATTCCTTCCACACCATATAAGATATAGCATGGTAAGAAGTCAAGTCTGAATCATCTCAGAATTTGGAGTTATCCGGCTCATGTCAAGAGATAGCAGACGGACAAGTTAGAGTTTAGGTCTTTTGGAGCTCGATTCATAGGATATCCTAAAGAGTCATTAGGATACTATTTCTATATTTCAAAAGACCATAATGTGATTGTGAGTCGAAATACTATTTTTCTTGAAAAATAGTTTATTCAAGATGGTGGCATCGGAAGAATAGTTAAGCTCAAGGAGAATGTCTCCCAAGAGCAACGAGCTCAAGAACATGAGGAACCTAACCAATCAGAACCAGTCTCAACACAACCTCTTCCACCTCGTAGATCAACTAGGGTTTTTTGTCCTCCTGAAAGGTACTTAGGTACCATACAAGAGGAAGTAGAGAAAATATTCCTCACGGGAAATGGGGCTCATGGTGATGATCCCAAGATCTATGACAAGGCGATATCAGATATCGACTCCAAGAAATGGTTAGAGGTAATGAGATCAGAAATTGACTCGATGCATTCAAACCAAGTCTGAACCTTGGTAGATCCACCTGAAGGTATTGTACCTATTGGGTGTAAATAGATCTTCAAGAGAAAGATAGGTGCAGATAGGAATATGGAGACATTCAAGGCTAAGCTCGTAGTGAAAGGTTATAGTCAGCACGAAGGTATTGACTATTAGGATACCTTTTCACCCGTAGCCATGCTAAAATCCATCTGCACATTGCTTGCTGTTGTAGCCTATTTCGATTATGAATTATGGCAGATGGACATGAAAATGATGTTCTTAAATGGACATCTTGAGGAAGATATCTATATGGAACAGCCGCTTGGTTTCACATCCAGTGATGATGATCACAAGATCTGCAAGCTGCAAAGGTCCATTTATGGACTTAAGCAAGCATCTCAGAGTTGGAATACTCGTTTCAATGATGTCATCAAAATGTTTGGTTTCATCAAGAATGAGGAGGAACCATGTGTGTTCAAAAAGGTCAGTGGGAGCGCAGTTACGTAGATGACATCCTCCTAATTGAGAATGACATTCCCATGTTGACCTAAGTCAAAGTATGGTTGTCTAAGGAGTTCTCTATAAAAGATCTAGGAGAGGCATCCTTTATACTGGGTATTAAGGTCTATAGAGATAGACCAAATAGGATGCTCGGACTTTCACAGAAGATGTACATAGAGGAGGTGCTAAAAAGATTTAGCATGAAAAACTCCAAAAGAGGTTTATTGCCTTTTAGACATGGCATTCATCTCTCCAAGAAGATATGCCCTAGCACACCTGAGGAGATTGAACGCATGAGCAAGATCCCTTATGCTTTGGCAATAGGGAGCCTCATGTATGTCATGCTATGTACACGACTTGATATAGCCCATGCTGTGAGTGTCACAAATAGATATCAGTCAAATCCAAGCGAAGAGCACTGGACTTCTGTGAAATGTATCCTTAAGTATTTGAGAAGAACTAAGGATATGTTTCTAGTCTTTGGGAATGGAGAACTCCAGATTCAGGGATATACAGACTCATACTTTATGTCTGATATAGATGATCGAAAGTCGACATCTGGGAGTCTATTTATTTGCAGTGGTAGTGTAGTTAGCTGGAAGAGTTTCAAGCAGACGGTGATTGCTGATTCCACCATGGAGGCAGAGTATATTGCTGCATCAAAAACTGTGAAGGAGGCATTCTGGTACAAAAAGTTTGTCGCAGAGCTTGGAGTGATGTCATCGGATGCCATACCTCTTTACTACGACAATAATGGCACCATAGCCCTAGCTAAAAAGCCAAGGTCTCACCAGAAGTCCAAGAACATCGAGCGGCGATTCCATTTGATCTATGATTACCTCTAAAAGGGTTATGTCAAGGTCAAGAGAGTCAACTCTACAGATAATATGACAGACCCACTGACTAAGCCATTGGGCCAACAGAAGATCGAAGCCCACCTTGAGAAGATGGGACTTAGATATGTAGCCAATTGGCATTAGGTCAAGTGGGAGTTTGTTAGATGTGTGTCCTAGATGCCAGATCGACTGACACATTCCTGTACAGATCTAAGGGCAAATTTATAATTTTGACTATAAATAAATAAAAGGGTTATTCTTCTATCATATTGTGTACATTGTGTCTGTGATACATCCTTTGAGTTAATAGGAATGTAAATTCATATTTTCAAGAGTTGAAAATTTAAGGCATGAATTTACATAACTAACTCATAAACAGCTCCTAACCATAGGATCATCACAAGGATGGTGATTGATCTGGAAGGTTGGTGTACGATCGCTTTCTTAGGATAAATGTGCCTTGAGTCTATAGTGTGGAGACACTGGAGTGAGAGTACAGGTATTCATTAAGAATGAGAGTACTGAGCATGACCACATCAAGCAGTCATAAGGAAGTCTACCTTCTCGTCAATGACTAGCTCGACGCTGCAGTTGTGGGTCTAGTTCTTTGACCTGAGGTGCATCGATAGTTCACCTTGAGTGTGATATAGTTTGACTATACCAAAACTCGATCTCCTAGCCATTTGGAACCCTGAGGTGCATGTTGGCTGTAGCATATTCATTGTAGGAACTAGGTCGCTCCAAGATGGGATCTATCAAACTCAGTAGATGAGAGGAGTAGTCCTATGATAATTGAAAGATAGAGTCTTTAAGTCCATGGCCATCACAGAGTGAAATAATAGAAAAGAGTTTTCCATTAAGGTTTCACATCGGATTTGAATCGATTGATTAATTCATATGACTGATGTTGGGTTTGACGAGTTCACCTTAACCCTAATTCAGTCGGGACTCATGATAGAGGAACTCAATCAGACAGATAACTGCACCGAGAGGTTCATCTTCAGTTTTGATGGGTTGCCACCATATACTGCTAGGTGTCACTGGTGTATTTTGAGAGCAATTAGAATGATATTGATGATCGATCATTCTAATTGTCTGAATTAGAAAAATTCTGATCCATCGAAAGGAGTTTCGATGATGTCGATGATGAGATCAGGACATGTCTCATTACCATATGGAATTGAACCTAACTGGGTCACACAAACAAGGGTTAGGGTTTGGATGTTATCAATTGGGCTAACTCAATTGATTTGGATTAGATCCAATTAGGTTCGAGAAAATCGTGCTAGCACTCGATTGAGCCTAACTTTCTCCTCATGTAATCTTTTCTATCTTTACTGAGCCAAATATGATTTGACTCATCCAAAGAACCTTGAGAAGGTTTCTCTCAGTCTAAATGAAGCTTGTCCTACTCAAAAAAGGCTTGTCTTAATTCATGAGATGAATTTAAGACAACACCTGCTAATTTCTAGCACCTGCCAATTTCATTTTAGGACATCTGTCAAAAGTTGACATATAGGTCTTAAACTGAAGAGGGCTCATTGAAGAATTTTTGTGGAGTGTCCACATGCCAAAATCCAATTGAATTGGGTGCCATAATAAGATTTTGGCATGAGCCCAATTGGATTAAAGTGGGCGCCCCAAATGGATAAGAACCAAAGAGTCCTGATAAACATGGACTCTTTGGCGCCATCTTATTTGTGCTTATCCAATGTTGGCTCCATCTTTTGGAGATAAGGTGAGGTTCTTATCTGATATGATTAGATGACATCACTCCACCAATCAAAATTTTTTTAAAATTTATTGGTATTTTTTGATTGATTGAATGATGTGGCACTGCACAGCATACAGGGTCTATATAAACCCTGCTGCGCTTAGGGTTTCGGGGATGAAATTATTTTATGCACAAAACCCAATAGCTGTTGCCTCCTACCCTCTTCTCTATATCTTCCCTACTCTCCTTCTTCCCCTCTTCACATCCAAAATGTTGGACATTCATCTAGCAAAGATCCAAGGCGTGGTGATGCCTGGAATTGAAGGCTGTAGGACATCTTCGACAGGCTGCTGCTCCAACTTCAGAAGGAGTTCTGAAGTACTTTCAAATCAGATAAAGATCTGATTTTTGGAGCATAGATTCATGAGGAGAAGATATTTTAGATCCTACCTGAGTAGATACCGATAGAGGCCAGGCACTTATGTGGCTACATCAGAACCTCAGGCTGTGCAGAGATCATCTATAGGGTAATCAGATTACCCTTAAGGTACTTCTTCTTTCATCATAGTTTTAGATTTAATTTTAGATTTTAAATATCAGATAATAAAATTAGATCTAGAGTATTAGATCTAAAATATGTAGGATAAATTTTTTAAAAATTATTCCATCCCAGATTTGATGAAATCTAGAAGATCCTATGCGGAGAAAACATTTCTCCCCCTTCACCTGGAACCCAATTGGATCTAATCCAAATCAATCGAACTGGGCTAGCTCAATTGATGCTATCCAGATCCTAACTCTTGTTTGTGTGACCCAGTTAGATTTATTTTTATATGGTAATGAGACATGTCATGATCTCATCATCGACATCATCGAAATTCCTTTTGATGGACCAGAACTCTTCTGATTCAGAGAATTAGAATGATCGATCATCAAGATCATTCTAATTGCTCCCAAAATCTACCAGTGATACCTAGCAGTATATGGTGGCAACCCATCAGAAATAAAGATGAACCTCTTGGTGCAGCTACCTGTGTGATTGAGTTCTTCTATCATGAGTCCCGACTAAATTAGGGTTAAGGTGAACTCGTCAAACCCAACATCAGTCATATGAATCAATCGATTGATCCATGTCCGATGTGAAACCTTAATGGAAAACTCTTTTCCATTATTTCACTCTGCCATGGCCATGGGCTTAAAAACTCAATCTTTCGATCATCATAGGACTACTCCTCTTATCTACCGAGGTTGATAGATCCCATCTTGGTGCAATCTGGTTCGTACAATGAATATGCTACAGCCAACATACACCTCAGGATTTCGAATGGCTAGGAGATCGAGTTATGGTATAGTCAAACTATAACACACTCAAGATGAACTATCAATGTACCTCAGGTTAAAGAACTAGACACACAGCTGCAGCATCGAGCTAGTCATCAACAAGAAGGTAGACTTCCTTATGACTGCTCGAGGTGGTCACGCTCAGTACTCTCATTCTCAATGAATACCTATACTCTCACTCCAGTGTCTCCACACCATAGACTCAAGACATATCTATCCTAAGAAAGTGATTGTACATCAACCTTTCGGATCGATCGCTATCCTCGTGATGATCCTATGGTCAGGAGCTGTTTATGAGTTAGTTATGTAAATTCATGCCTTAAATTTTCAACTCTTGAAAATATGAATTAACATTCCTACTGACTCAAAGAATGTATCACAGACATAATATACACAATGTGATAGTAGAATAACCCTTTTATTCATTTATAGTCAAAATTATAAATTTGCCCTTATATTTATACAGGAATGTGTTAGCCAATCTGGCATCTAGGGCACACATCTAACAGCATGCAGTATAGCTCTGCTCACCATACAACTCTTATAAATGAGTGATCATGATCCAAAAATGGACATATGCACGTACTGACTTTGCAGACATGGATGCTAGCACATAGTACTTAATCCAACTGTCTGTTGGGAAATGTGTCTCAAAAAGCCAATCGTCAAGCTGTTGACGGTTGAGCAACCAAGTATTGTAATTGATTTGTTAATAAATAAAATATATTTGAAATTTTCATCATAAGCTTTCATCTTCTAATGAACTCCGTTGTTATGATGAAGTCCTTAGGACTATTTAAGTTCGATAAAGAGAGGATTTATCGATTAGTCCTTAAAACTGTTCACGACCAAATGATAGGCTGTTAATAAGGACGACTGCTTCTATCAAGCATAGGTCGCTGTAGGCCATATGGGTTGGTTGTCCTCTTAACCAAGGAGTGTGGAGACACTGGTATGGCATACAGGTGAGATGTAAGGGTACATCGTCATTGAACGTGACCAACTCCAGAGCATTCTGCTGTCGAGAATGTCTCTGATGGGATATAGGTATAAATGTCCCTTAGACTTGAGATCGCCTCATTGACTTGCAAGCAACTCACTGTGCTTTGGTACTGGACTAACTGAATTTCTAATTCAGGGATGGAAGGCTTCTGGGCACAGTCAAGTACTTGCGAAGTCAGAGTGTGATCGAGATGGGATTGACCACTCCAAGAGTTGGAGAAGAATGAGTCGCTGTATTTCAATTTAGCAAAACCTTGGCCAGGGTAATCCATCAGATGGATTTGATATTTTGAAATACAATGTGGACAACCTGATCAGAGTTGACAGTTGAGCTCTGGGGTATCCTATGATCATTTTGGTCAAGGGGATGAATTATATGAAAACTATATCCGCATGGGTTCTAAGGATGTTGTTCTACACATTCGACCTATCCGGACGTCGGGTACCATTGCTAGATGGTCACTTCGATTGGTATAGAAATTTGTTTCTATGCTACCGGCTTAGGTTCGGACCTATGAGGTCACACACATTAGAGTTCATGATCCGATCGGATGGTTGATCAACGATTAAGAATCATTATAGGGTTAAATAATCAATACGATTGACATTTAACCCAGTGCAAGTGTTGCAGGAGGATCGATTAGCAATTTGATTGCTAATTGGCTTAATTTGATTAAGCCAATGGGCTGAGATTAAGTCTAATTAAATATGATTTGATTAGATTTGGTTTGGGCTTGATTGGATCAAGTCCAATTGGTTTATTGGATAAGCCAAGTGCAAGGAAAGACTAGTCCTAGTTCAACTAGGACTTGGGTCAATCTAATTTCTAATTTGATTAGAAAATTAAATCAGATTTAAATCTAATTTAAATCTGATTAAATTAGGTTCCTAATTGGGTTAAGACCTATTTTAATTGGGTTGATCTAATTTTGATTTGATTTAGTTTGGGAAACCAAATTAAAACAAGTTATGAGACAGAATCCTAGTAGGACTAGGATTCCACCTTGCGCCACATAAACCTTCTCCACGCCCTCTCTCTTATTCAACGCCAATCTCCACTTATTTTGTGCGACAAAAGCCCTCTCCCAGATCTCTCCCACGTTCACAAAAGGTCTCCTCTCTTCTTTCTTACATGGAAGGTGATTTGGATCAAATCTAAAAGGAATAAGTTTGGATTTCGAATTCTATGAGATAGAGTTTTAGAAATCCAAAACTCTTTCAATTTTGCACCGAATTTATCCAAATTTTTTTTGGAATTTTTGTGGCTTTTAGGGTTTACATTGTACACCCTTTTCTGGTGATCCATGCATGAAAATATGGAGGAGGTGCTCAAGAGTTGGGCGTCCCTTAACTTGCCATGTTTGGATAAGCCTTGACTAGGTGTTTGACCTAGACAAGGACTCTATCATATCTCTCTATATAAGATGAGTTTCTTTGTGAAATTTTAAATAGAGATAGACATTTGAGAGAACTTTCTGCCATCCAAAAATCAGAGAGAAATACCTTTGGGTCGTTGAGATATAAAAGATGCAAGTTTGGGTGTCTAGAGAGAAAAACGTGAAGAAGAAGAGGGTCTTCTTCTAGGGTTTTTATTTTCATATCTTTCCTCCTTCCATCTTGAGTTTCCTGAGAGTGTCTCAGATCTGAAACTCCTCCTTCTACTTTGCATCTTTGGAAGAGTCCAAATCAAGAAGAAGGAGGCACCTGATCAACCATCAAAGAAGGATCAGCGCAGTACTAGCATACTGTGCTGATTTCCTGAAGCAGGACTTCTGATCGAGATTCGTTGGCTCGTGTGGACGACTCCTAGAGGCCGGACGCGTGTGCGGCTTGCAACATCATCCTTATGCCCGGATCAGCGAGGTTAGAGCATGTAACTTGCAAGGTAATAGATCTGATCTATTATTTAATACATACATTAGATGTAGCTAGTATAGAAACATGTTGATATGATCAACATGTAGTTCATACTATATTTATATATATTTTAATTTTTGATTTAATGCTATGTAATAATCATGTAATAGGATCTTAGATCTAGGGATTTTCTGATCTTAGAAAATAAATTTTGATTTATTTTAGTCTTCCGCTATATGATCCTGAAAAAGTTTCAAGATCTAACCCTGAAACCCTAGATCTGGTTCCTACACTGTCTTCATCCATCTACTTGTCATAAGCAACTCTTTGCTTAGCAGTACGATGGTTTGATAGTACTATGGATTTCTGATCAAATACATGACTTAACTTTTCTGAGGTCAGGACAATCCTGGGATTTCTGACCCAGTCTTTGTAATTAGTACTGGTCAAATGATTGGTTTCAAGGATATGGGCTAAAGGATTCAAGGTTGACATTGTTTAACTATGAGAGCAAAAATTTAAATTAAACTTTTGTACTTACTTATTATATTTGCTTCCAGGGATTTTAAGATGCAAACAATAACTCTCACTAATTTATCGGATTCCTTCACTCCTCGAAAAGAAAATAAAAATCCTAACATGATAAAGGATTCCTAGTGGGTGCTGTGGTCCCACCGATGATGTGCACCTCATCTAACAGTTATTGATAACATGCACATCGATGTATAGGCAACTCTTTGCCCAGATGCTTCTCTAAGCATGTTGCAGCGACTTGGTCTTTAAGTCATGTGGGCTCACCTAACAGTTATTGTCTATACTTTTTAGTTAAATTCGATCTACCATTTGCAAGTAGGTGCAAGACCATCATTGGGTCCCTCACCTAACAGTTATTGAGCCCAACCCTATCCTTACCTTGGAGCAACTTTTTGTTAATAGAGTGGTTGCGTGTTTTGGATGCAACTGAACTACTGTGACCAACCAAGAACAATCAACACCGGTAGCACGCCTGCACATCTACAATGGTGAAAGATCTATGGACTTAATATTTGTGGAGAGGTTTAAGTTTAGATCTCATCTAATCAGTCATCATATGATTGATCTAATTGGCATAGGCTAAACCAAACCGCTAAGCAACCTAATTTAAGATTTAATCTTCCAAATTGGTCAGGTAAGTCGAGATCGATGGGGGTCCCCCCGTTGCTTTCCTTAGACATTAATAAATTGATCAGATAAGTGAATGGAACCAATTAAATAACCACATCTCATTAACTTGCCTTAGACACTAATAGGTCGATTGATCAGAATTGGTTAGCTCAAGTGAATTGTGCTCAAACCAACGAGCCAAATTAAGTCCATAGATTAATTAATTCTACATATAAGATTCAATCGATTTAATCAATAATAATTATATGATCATTAACTTAATTAATCTGACTCTAATTAATACTTGACTTGGTTTGATCAATTACTTAATCAAATTAGACCCACATGACTCAAATTAAAAATCTTAAATGCAATCCTATTATATGACATAATTAATGGTTTTTTCATGTCCAAAATCTTCATGCACAAACATAAATTTCAAATTTTAAAATCATATTTCAGATCTAAATTCTAAAAATAAATTTTAAAATATGAAAATAATTTTCAAGTTTTAACACACAAACATATATCATATATATGCATGTAAAATCATATCTAAACAAAATTTTAGATCTAAGTAAGATATTATATATCTCATATACTAATCATAGATTAGATTAAAAGCAAATTTATGATCTAAGTATACAAATATATATCACATATATGAATCAAGATTTATATCATATAAAAATTTTAAATTTTATGCACGTATCTATTTATCACATGAACATGAACTAGAATACTTTCTAGATCAAAATTTAGATCTATACATGTAATTACATATCATTCATATGTTCTAAAATTAAACCCAAAATTAAATTCTAGATTTAAAGATCCATTTAAAATTAAACCCAAAATTAAACTCATGGCTCTGATACCACTATTGGAATTCGAGATTTGATGCAAGCGTATATATTTCAAAATTTTATTTTTTAAATACTGTAGTAGGGAACAATATTAAAATACTTTTAAACTAAATTATGCATGCATGAAAATATAAAATCATATAGATTTATTTCATATGCTGAAATTGATGTATGCTGAAATTCAGATTGTGATCAAATCACATACCTGTTTCATAATTTTTTTCTTCAAATCTGGATGTGGAAGAGAAGAGATTCTCTCTTAGCTGCATAAGTATCTGACCTCTATGAGTATCCACTCGAAATCAGCCTAGAACAGCACTCTTTGATCTAAATTTTTTTTTCCAAAAATTTAGCCTGCTGAATCTGAACGAAGCTTGAATCGTGATCAACACTTGATCTCTTTCTTTGATCTTTTTCTTCTCCTCTTCTCTAGAGTTTCTCTTTGCTATGTGCTGCTATCAAATGCTAGAAACTAGCAAAGAAGAGGCACCCAATAGCTTTGAGCATGGAACATCTTGGAATGCACATCTCAAGAGAAGGAGCATGTGGAATGCCCAAGAGAGAAGAGAAAAGGGGAGGAAGAGAGGGCGTGGAGACCTTCTATGGATGTGGGGTCTACTGATTTGGATGCTCTAAGGACTTTAGGAGAGGTCTCTTTAAATAAGCACAAGGATTGAATCCTATTCAATCATATTATACAAGTCCTACTTGCATTGGGTTTCTTATTAACTTAAGTTATCCAACTTACTTTAGGAGACCCTTTAGGCACCAATAATTGGAGCCCTTGCACCCATAATTAGACACCCCAAAATACACCCAAGAGACACTCCATAAAAGAATTAAAAGCCCTCTAATCAATAGACACACCCTACTTGATCAAATCAATATGGCGCCCAAAAATAACTATCAAAGAAATTAATTAGGAACTTGCACCCTTAATTTATATGATCCAGAACCTTAGATACCCAACAATTAAAGTCTCATAAATCTTATTCATGTATATTATTTGCAGGTAATTAAGTTAGAATTATTTTATCAAATAAGTAATCCCAATAGAAAGAGAAATTGGATCCAACTATGTGCGAGCAAGGTTACCATGAACCTAATGGATTTCTCTAAATCTAATTGAGACTTCATAAGCTCGATTGCTTATTTCATGCCTAATCTTTTTGATGTGTGATCCTATAGATTCAATTCTATCTGATAGTGAGATATACAATGATCTCTATCAAGGTATCATTGAAACTCTTTTCAATGGGTCAGAATAATTCTACTCTAATTCAACAAGGATTATCGATCCAGAACAATCCTAGTGAGCTCTCACAATCCATCAATGACACCTAGTAGTATGTAGTGGCAACCCAATAGAACTAAAATAAATCTCTAGGTATAGTTAATGTGTGATTCAATCTCTCTATCATGAGTCTCGACTAGATGGCAGGTCATGGATAAATCGTCAAACTTCATCATCAGTCATATGATAGATTCAATTAGCTCAAGACCAATTGTGACTTCTATGAAAACTCCTTTCCATCAATCACACTACTGTGTCCACAAGCTCTTGGACTTAACCTTTCAAATTTTATAGGACTACTCCTCTCTATCAAGGTCGATACATCCTATCTTAATGTGCACCCCACTCCTACAGTGAACCAACTGTCACCAACATGCACTACAAATTCTTATTGAGAGCCATGTTTATGTGTCAGATAAACTCCAACAGCCTCAGTGCGAGTAGTAGTACCATCTCAAGTCAAAGGATCAATCATACTTCTACAGCATCGAGATAATCACTGATGATCGAATAGAAATCCAAGTGATCTTTTATATGGTCACGCTCAGTACTAGTTGTTCTCTAACAACTATCTGCACTCGTCATCCAGTGCTTCTACACTGTAGACTAGAGACCCATCTATCCCAAAAAAAGTGATTTATACGTCAGTCTATTTGGATCTATCACTGTCTTCTTGATGGTCCTATGATCGGGAGTATTTAAGAATTAAATACATATCTCTAATTCTCAATACCTTGAAAATATGTATCAAAACTAATTTTATGGATGATTCAAGGACACATCACGAATGAAAAAGAACTTGCTCTCTTATTGATCATATAAATATATTAAGTATAAAGTTATACCCTTAATGTATTATAACGTGTCAGTCATATTGGCTTCTAGGACATACATCTAACAATCTCCCACTTGGACTAAAGCCAATTGGCCACAAATTTAAATCCCATCTTCTCAAGGTGGACTTTTATTTTTGGTTGGCTCAACTACTTAGTCAGTGGGTCTGCTGATGTTCAAATCTTAAAATTTGTAAATAAAACCGCAAGCGCACGGTGTGCAGAGTAGCACGACCAGCGAGTACGGGTCGATCCCACAGAGACTTGGTTTTAAAAATGATTTTCAAATCTATGCTCAAGCGAGCTTTAACAAAAATCGAAAGTCGAAAGTTGTTTGCTAAAGACAATAAGACTAAGGATCTAGGGTTTTTGAATCCACTAGATCTAGATTAGGAAATTCTACCTAGAATTTTTCTTATTGATCCTAACGACTACTCCTCTTGTCTTTCCCAAGCATAGATTATGAAGGGACTAAGGCCCAACGATAACCCATCAAGATTCTTTACAGGGGAGTAGTAACTAGGATCCCTTAGGGTTTTCACCTCCTATGCACTGAATCAAGCATGAACTATGAAGGGACTCTGACCCAACTGTAGTTCATCAAAAATTCTTGGCAAAAGAGGAAGAAAAAGAAACCCTAAGAAAAAGAAAGAACCCTATGTAAAATCTCTACTCATGATCTAGCTTCATCGCAAACCCTAGAAGGGATGCTTAGCTAGACATGATCTAAATCTACTTGCAAAATTTAAATACAGAAAAATAAACTACCCTAATTTCATAAATTAAACTATCCTAATAAATTTAAACTGCATAATTTAAACTAACCTAATTGCATAAAATTAAATTGCATAAATTAAACTATCCTAATTGCAAGAAAAATAAATTGCATAATGTAAAGAGATGAAATTGCATAAAAATAAGATTTTATATATAAAAAAAATTTATTACAAAAACCTCAAAGCTCGAGGCTTGAAAAGAGAGCTAAAAAAACCCCACTATCTAGGGTTACAAGCTTGATCAGAAGGAAGAATACATAAAACAAGGGCCTTTGGTGGCTTTTTATAGGCATTTGGGGGTTATAAGGTTTTCAAAACTTTCGATGTGGGACTAAGAGGTTTTAGGGAGTTTATGGTGCGCCGATGGGTCCATGGTCCATGCGCCTGTTGCTGTGGACCAGGCGGCTAACCAGATCATCAAATCAGTTGATTTTTGACCAATTTTGATCTGATTTGACTCGGGTTTGACCCAATTGAGTCTTCTTTCTTCATTCTTCAATTCCTGGGTCAATTTAACTCCGTTTTGCATAAAATTTGCGCCGTTGGAATCCTCTTTCCTTGTTTTTTCTATTGATGATCTCTTCTTCTGCAAAATATAATAACAAGTATCAATTTCTTAATAAAGTTAGATAATTTAGATATTAATTGATACTTTTTATGTCAATTTGTGACATAAATCACACCCCCCAACTTAATCATTGCTAGTCCCTTAGCAATGTACCAAAATAAGATCATATTCCAAAAAGATCTTCCTTTGCAAATTAATTTAAGATCGAAATTCAAGAAGTTTTCTAGTATTACTAAGTAATGAGCTTCGAATTAGAATCGGTAGTCAGTCTACTTAGAAGCTTTCTTAGAGTACACTTAAAGTTTTATAGCACTTGTGTGAGTGATAACTAACTTAGTATTTCAGTATTAACTTGTACAGGCCAATTGTATCATTTTTCATAACTTAGTTCGATTAATTTTTTATACACCCCAGATTAAACAAAGAACTAAGGTAGCTTTCACACTGTTTTTTTTTTTTTTTTTTTTTTTTTTTTTTTTTTTTGCTGAGCATCCTGGCCTTCCCACCACCGTTTGACGCGAATCTCAACACTTGACTTAGGTGAAGAGACCCGGTTACTAGGCTTAGGGCAATCCACATTTACTCTGTGTTTTGCATTTTATTTCAGGCAGGTAGCTCTTTCCTTAAATTCAAATTTCTTCAATTGGGGTGTAGAGAAAATTATCTAATTTAAATAATACTCAAATCCTTAATTGACCTTACAATTAACACCTACTTTACCTTGTTAGTGTGCATGTGCAATTGGAAGTGCTAATAGTCTTTAAATGACCTAAGCCACCAAGAGTCTAACCAGCTAATCTTCTCCGTGACTCACTACATTAGCAAATACTTTCTAACTTACTCTTATTTCTTTTATAGATTAATTTATTTCATATATATATATATATATATTTTTATTATTATTATTTTTTTTTTACATAATATATTAAATGCAAGAAATAACTCATAGTGGAAGGAAAAGGAAATGATAACACCTGATTTTGTTCAAGCTCTCCCCTCAACTTGACCGACATTGTCCCCAATGGAGTTTATCTAATTTATTTGTCCTAAGCAAACTGAAAACAAAGAAAGCATTAGAAATTAAATAAGCTGGGTTGCCTCCCAGAAGCGCTAAGTTTTATGTCTTCAGCCAGACCAAACCTCGAAGCAACTTAATCAGAATAAGTTGGTTCATAAAGAACCATGGCATCTTCAACAGTCTTGACAGGTAATTCCAAGAATGGTTTTAATCGTTGACCATTAACTTTAAAGATAACACCATTACTTGGGTTTTCAATCTCAACAGCCCCGTGTGAAAATACTTCCTTTACTAAAAATGGTCCTG
Organism: Elaeis guineensis; assembly: GCF_000442705.2. Classification (NCBI taxonomy): domain Eukaryota; kingdom Viridiplantae; phylum Streptophyta; class Magnoliopsida; order Arecales; family Arecaceae; genus Elaeis; species Elaeis guineensis. The sequence continues at coordinate 41,561,315 of NC_025999.2, forward strand.
TCCATCTAGACCTAAGCTTTCCTGGAAACAGATGTAATCTAGAGTTATATAAGAGCACCTTTTGTCCGATATTGAAAGTTTTTCTTATAATTGATTGATCATGAAATGCTTTGGTTCGTTCCTTGTATATCCTTGCATTTTCATAGGCTTCATTTCTAAGTTCTTCTAATTCATTCAATTGAAGCTTCCTATGGTTTCCAGCATCGTTCAAATTTGTATTTAGTTGTTTGATGGCCCACATGGCTTTGTGTTCTATCTCAATAGACAAGTGACATGGTTTACCAAACACAATCCTATAAGGAGACATTCCTAGATTGGTCTTGAAAGCGGTTCGGTATGCCCAAAGTGCATCAATTAATTTTAAAGACCAATCCTTTCTATTGGCATTAACAGTTTTTTTCAGGATCTGTTTGATTTGTCGGTTTGACACTTCAACTTGCCCACTAGTTTGAGGATGATATGGTGTGGCCAATTTGTGGGTGACATTATACTTTTTCATCAATGTTGCAAAAGGTTGGTTACAAAAATGGGTTCCCCGATCACTAATGATTGCCCTAGGAATACCGAAACGGGAGAGAATATTTTTTTAAGAAACTTAATGACCATTTTGCTATCGGGTGTTCTACATGCAATTGCTTCTACCCATTTTGAAACATAATCAACTGCTACTAGAATATATTCATTTCCAAAGGAATTTGGAAATGGTCCCATGAAATCGATCCCCCAAACATCAAAAACTTCAACTACCAAGATTGGGTTGAGTGGCATCATGTGTCGCTTGGTGATTCGGCCCATTTTCTGACATTGAGCACAATTTTTACAATATTCGTGAGCATCCTTAAACAAATTGGGCCAATAAAAACCACATTGGAGAACCTTAGCAGCAGTTTTCTTAGACGCGAAGTGACCCCCACATGCTTGATCATGACAAAAAGATAAAATATTCATGACTTCGTTATCTGGGATACACCTTCTAATAATTTGATCAGGACATTGTTTAAAAAGATAAGGATCATCCCAAATGAAATACTTCACTTGGGCAAAGAATTTATATTTATCCTGCTTAGTCCAATGAGAAGGTATCTTGCCTATGGCTAAATAATTTACAATATCAGCAAACCAAGGTTCAGTAGACAAAGACATGAGTTGCTCATCTGGGAAAGATTCATTGATGGGTGGTTCACTAGATGGTGCAACTGGAATTCGGGACAAATGATCTGCTACAACGTTCTCAGTGCCTTTCTTGTCCCTAATTTCTAGGTCAAATTCTTGAAGGAGCAAAATCCATCTGATTAAACGTGCCTTGGCATCCTTCTTTGCTAGGAGATGTCTAATGGCTGAGTGATCGGTGTAAACAATGGTGTGGGTCCCAACCAAATAAGATCTAAATTTCTCTAAAGCAAAGACAACGGCAAGGAACTCCTTCTCAGTTGTGGTGTAGTTAAGCTGCGCATCATTTAAGGTTTTACTTGCATAATATATCACTCTAGGCAGCTTATTTATTCGTTGACCTAAGATTGCGCCCACAACATGATCGGACGCATCACACATTAATTCAAATGGTTCAGACCAGACAGGAGGATGAATGATTGGAGCTGATACAAGTGCATTTTTTAGAAATTCAAAGGATTCCAAGCACTCATGAGTAAATTCAAATTTAGTATCCTTTGCCAAAAGATTAGTCAGTGGACGTGCTACTTTGCTAAAGTTGGCAATAAACCTTCTATAGAATCCAGCATGACCTAAAAATGAACGTATTTCTTTCACAGATTTAGGTGGTGGAAGACTTGCAATTAGATCTATTTTGGCCTTGTCCACTTCAATCCCCTTTTTAGAAATGACATGGCCAAGAACTATTCCCTGTTTGACCATAAACTGACATTTTTCCCAGTTGAGAACTAGGTGCTTCTCCTTACATCGTTCTAGAACTAATTGCAGGTGATTCAGACACTCGGAGAAGGTTAGACCAAAAACAGAAAAGTCATCAATAAAAATTTCTAGAAATCGTTCTATCATATCTGAAAATATGCTGATCATGCATCTCTGAAAGGTTGCCGGTGCATTACATAGTCCAAAGGGCATTCGTCTATAGGCAAAAGTACCAAATGGACAGGTGAATGTAGTCTTTTCTTGATCTTCAGCGGCTATGGGGATCTGGTTGTAACCGGAGTATCCATCAAGAAAACAGTAAAACTCTTGTCCGGCTAGTCTTTCCAACATTTGATCAATAAATGGCAAAGGAAAGTGATCTTTCCTTGTCGCAGCATTCAACTTTCTATAGTCTATACAGACCCTCCATCCCGTTTGGGTCCTAGTTGGGATAAGTTCGTTTGCATCATTTTGGACCACTGTTACCCCAGATTTCTTGGGTACTACTTGAACTGGGCTTACCCAAGAGCTATCAGAAATAGGATAAATTATTCCACTATCTAGGAGTTTCAGAATCTCCTTTTTAACTACATCCTTCATAACTGGATTAAGCCTTCTTTGGGCTTCTCTTGTTGGTTTAGCCTCTTCCTCTAAGTATATTCTATGTTGAACTATAGAAGGGCTTATTCCTTTGATATCTGCTATGGTCCAACCTATTGCCTCTTGATTTGCTTTTAGAACTGACAATAACTCCTCTTGCTTGGGATCTAGGTCTGATGCAATAATTACAGGCAAAGTTTTTTTGGGTCCTAGATATGCATACTTGAGATGTTCTGGGAGGGGCTTCAGTTCTAAAATGGGTGCTTCCTCTATCGATGGTTTAGGTGATGAGTTCACCATCTCAATGATTGGTTCAGTAGGAAGTGTCGATTCCTGATTAATCTGATTTTCTTTAAGTATTTCATTGACATCCTCAGACTCATGGATTAACCAGGGGTTAGACTCTAGGTCGACTTCATCATCACTAATGTCAATGGATTCATAAATACCATCTTGGACTACATTGACATCAGCATGAGAAGAGGATTCCTGTTCTAAGTTAAAAACATTAAGCTCAATGGTCATATTCCCAAAGGATAACTTCATTAGACCATTTCGACAATTGATTTCAGCATTGGCCGTAGCTAAGAATGGTCTTCCTAAAATGACAGGTATATGTCCTTTAGGATTCGCAACTGGCTCAGTCTCTAAAACAATAAAATCTACAGGAAAAATGAAATTTTCAACCTTTATCAGAACATCCTCGACCATTCCCTTAGGGATCCTGAGAGATCTATCGGCTAACTGTAATGTGATCCCAGTAGGTTGAAGTTTTTCTAATCCTAGTTGTTCATACACCGAATATGGAAGGATATTCACACTAGCTCCTAGATCTAGCAAGGCCTTTTTTATATTGGTTTCTCCAATAACACAAGAAATTGTTGGAGCTCCAGGGTCCTTATATTTAATTGGCACATGGCTAGATAGGTATGAACTGACACTTGCAGCCAAAAATGCTTTCTTTGGTACATTAGTGGTCCTTTTCCTAGTGCAGAGATCTTTTAAAAATTTGGCATAAGTTGGAACCTGATGGATTATATCTAAAAGAGGAATATTAACTTGGACTTGTTTAAATACCTCTAAAATTTTGTCTAAATGTTCAGATTTATTGGATTTCAGTCTGTTTGGAAAAGGAGCTCTAGGACTTTTAAGTACTGGACTAGGTGAATTTTCAGTTTCTGGTGCTTGAGGTTGAAAGGTAGTAGTTTTAAAAGGTGACTCGGCAGATGAGTCATCTATATCATCAAGTGCAACTACCTTATTGTCTATTTGTTTTCCTGATCTTAAGGTATGAATGGCATTTATACCATTAACTTGGTTTTCTTGTTGGGGTCGTGGACCATTTTGGTTCCTAGGATTTGGCTCATGTTGGCTAGGTAACCTACCATGTTCTCGTTCACTAATGGTCGAAGCCAGCTGACTTACTTGCATTTCCAGACGGGCTATAGCTTGGGTGTTATTATTTATGAGTTGACCCGTAGTTTGCATAAAGCTGGTATGTGTTTTCATCATGGCTTCTAGGCTTTTCTCTAAAGAGGTAATTTTTTTGTCATTATCATGGAAGCCTGGCGGGTTGTTCATCACTGGGTTGGACCTTAGATTTTGCTGATTGAAATTTGGATTACCTACATTAGGATTCTGGGACCATGAGAAATTCGGGTGATTCCTCCAACCTGGGTTATATGTGGGTGCATAAGGATTGTTCAATGGTCCTTGATAGGTGGCATTCACCTGTGCACACTCATTCGAGTAGGAACATTCTTCTAAGACATGGTTTGGTGCATTGCACCCTTTACACATGGGTGCAGATATTTGATTTACATTGGCTGGTCTCTGTAATTCTAAGGCTTCCAATCTACGTGTTAAGGTTGCAATCTTTGCCTCTGATGCTAAGGTTGGTTGAATTTGATGCATTCCTCCTCTTGAAGGTGTAGCTTTATCAGGTTCCCTAGTTGTTTCCCACTGTAAATTTTTCTCGGCTAGGTCTTCTAAGAATTGCCAAGCTTCAGTAGTTTCTTTGTCCATAAATTGACCTTGGCACATAGACTCTAGCATGGTTCTTGAGTTTGAATCTAACCCCTCATAGATGATCTGGCATAGTCTCCAAGTTTCTATTCCATGGTGTGGGCATTGGGTCAAAAGATTCTTGAAACGATCAAAGTACTTCCAAAATGATTCACCAGCTAGTTGGTAAAATTGATTTATTTCATTCCTAATCCTAGCTGTTTTATGATGGGGGAAATACTTTTTTAAAAATGTTCTCACAAAGCCCTCCCAGGTAGTGACAGAATAGTTTGGCAGACTATAAAGCCACTTCTTAGCATTGTCCTTAAGGGCAAAGTTGATTAATCTAAGTTTGACCTCATCCTCTGTTAATTGCAGTTTCATGGTTGCACATACCTCCTCAAATTCTCTAATAAATATATAAGCATCCTCTAATCCTGTGAATTTTGGAAGCATATTTATGATTTGAGGTTTGATTTCAAAATTGTTAGCTGTGGGTTGTGGCAACCTGATACAAGATGGTTGGATGGAGCCAACTGGATAACACAAATCCTTAAGGGTCATGGGTTGGATTGGTTCAGCCATTGGAACAACAGGAATTGACTCAATTCTAACTAGACGACCCGACACTCTTCTCCACACACGAAGTGTACGGTTCTCGATGTTTATACAATTTTTTTTTTTTTTTTTTTTTTAATAAAATTTTTATGTATAAGGAAAAGAAAGAAAAGAGAAAAAGTTCTAAAGAGAAGATCCTAAGGAGTCCTAAATCTAAAGAAAAGTAACCAAATTAATTTAAATTTTAAAATTTTTTTTTTTTTTCAAACAAGTGAATCAATAAATTAAACTCAATCTATCCTAGGGTTAACCTAAATCTAGACAGCTCCTAACTGTTCCAAGATGACCCTTCAAACCTTCCAAGTGGAGATTGATCAACTAGTTAGCCAGTAAGTATAAGAGGTGGGAGGTTCACTCATCGTTGCCTTTCTAGACACCAAACGAGTTGGCCAGGCCAGCAACTGAACCAATTTAACAAACCACCCTCAGGGACTTGCCTAGACACCAACTAATCAAACAACTCAAACTTGGTAGAACTCTTAGGGTTCCTTGTCCTATTGAGCTCGAATTCCTTAAGGTTGACGTCTAATTGATTTTAAGATTAAAAGTCTAGGTAATGCAATATGATGGAGATGGTTTTTGGGCTAAGGAAGGGTAATGAAATCCCCACCTTATCTTGTTAATGGGTTGATGCCCTTAGATTAATTATGAAAATGCAAATACAAATAAACAAGATGACCAAGAATGTAAAAGATTTTAATTTAGAATTTTTTTTTATTTTGATATTTTACTTCACGATTATGAAATGTCTTTTGTTTTGTTTTATATTTTTTTTTTATGATTAAGTAAATTCAAATGATTAGGTCTAAAAGCAAAAGTAATTAACTAAAAATAATAAAAGAGAAATTAGAAGCGTACCTGAGTTTTCCAGCAATCACCAACTAAATATAGAAACCTAAAGAAAAAAAAAAAGAGAGTTATAACGCACGAAGAACAAATATTTGAAAATAATTTAAAATACCAAATCCCCGGCAACGGTGCCAAAAACTTGATGTTCAAATCTTAAAATTTGTAAATAAAATCGCAAGCGCACGGTGTGCAGAGTAGCACGACCAGCGAGTACGGGTCGATCCCACAGAGACTTGGTTTTAAAAATAATTTTCAAATCTATGCTCAAGCGAGCTTTAACAAAAATCGAAAGTCGAAAGTTGTTTGCTAAAGACAATAAGACTAAGGATCTAGGGTTTTTGAATCCACTAGATCTAGATTAGGAAATTCTACCTAGAATTTTTCTTATTGATCCTAACGACTACTCCTCTTGTCTTTCCCAAGCATAGATTATGAAGGGACTAAGGCCCAACGATAACCCATCAAGATTCTTTACAGGGGAGTAGTAACTAGGATCCCTTAGGGTTTTCTCCTCCTATGCACTGAATCAAGCATGAACTATGAAGGGACTCTGACCCAACTGTAGTTCATCAAAAATTCTTGGCAAAAGAGGAAGAAAAAGAAACCCTAAGAAAAAGAAAGAACCCTATGTAAAATCTCTACTCATGATCTAGCTTCATCGCAAACCCTAGAAGGGATGCTTAGCTAGACATGATCTAAATCTACTTGCAAAATTTAAATACAGAAAAATAAACTACCCTAATTTCATAAATTAAACTATCCTAATAAATTTAAACTGCATAATTTAAACTAACCTAATTGCATAAAATTAAATTGCATAAATTAAACTATCCTAATTGCAAGAAAAATAAATTGCATAATGTAAAGAGATGAAATTGCATAAAAATAAGATTTTATATATAAAAAAAATTTATTACAAAAACCTCAAAGCTCGAGGCTTGAAAAGAGAGCTAAAAAAACCCCACTATCTAGGGTTACAAGCTTGATCAGAAGGAAGAATACATAAAACAAGGGCCTTTGGTGGCTTTTTATAGGCATTTGGGGGTTATAAGGTTTTCAAAACTTTCGATGTGGGACTAAGAGGTTTTAGGGAGTTTATGGTGCGCCGATGGGTCCATGGTCCATGCGCCTGTTGCTGTGGACCAGGCGGCTAACCAGATCATCAAATCAGTTGATTTTTGACCAATTTTGATCTGATTTGACTCGGGTTTGACCCAATTGAGTCTTCTTTCTTCATTCTTCAATTCCTGGGTCAATTTAACTCCGTTTTGCATAAAATTTGCGCCGTTGGAATCCTCTTTCCTTGTTTTTTCTATTGATGATCTCTTCTTCTGCAAAATATAATAACAAGTATCAATTTCTTAATAAAGTTAGATAATTTAGATATTAATTGATACTTTTTATGTCAATTTGTGACATAAATCATCTGCCACGTTATTAATGGAGTCAACTCTTTGCACCTCGACATGTCTCTTTTCGAGATAGTCGCATATGATATAAAACAACCGCTCGATGTGCTTAGATTTTTTATGAGACCTCAGCTCTTTAGCAAGTGCTATGGCTCTATTGTTGTCGCAGTATAACAGTATGGCATCCGATGTCATAACCCCAAGTTCTACGATGAACTTCTTAAACCAGAAATCTTCCTTTGCAACATCCAAAGTAGTGACATATTCAGCCTCCGTGGTCGAATATGCTATGATGGTTGCTTGAAACTCTTCCAGCTAACTATGCTATCATTGCGAACGAACATGTACCCTGATGTAGACTTTCTATCATCAGGATTAGATATGAAGTTTGAATCAGTATACCCCTCGACTCACAACTTAAAATCACCTCCAAAGATCAAGAACAAATCTTTAGTCCTTCTTAAGTATTTAAGGATGTTCTTCACAGCTATCCAGTACTCCTCATCTGGATTTGACTGATACCTGCTCATGACACTCATGGTAAAAAAATTATCAGGTCAAGTATATAGCATGGCATACATGATGCTTCGTATCATCGAGGCATAAAGAATCCTACTTATGTGCTACACCTCCTCAGATGTGGTCAGACACATTATCTTGGAGAGACTAATATCGTGCCTAAAAGATAAGATACCTCTCTTGGAGTTTTTCATGTTGAAACTCTTCAACACTTTCTCTATGTACAGGCTTTGTGACAGGCCAAGCATCTATTTAGGTCTATTCCTACAGACCTTTATTCTGAGAATATAGGATGCTTCCCCTAGGTCTTTCATGGAGAACTCCTTGGACAACCATCTTTTGATCGTGATCAGCATGAGAATATCACTCTCAATGAAGAGAATATCATCCACGTATAATACGAGAAAAGTGATCGCACTCTCACTAACCCTCTTATATATGCAAGATTCTTCTTCATTTTTTATAAAATCAAATGATTTGATTGCCTCATCAAAATGATGATTCCAACTTTAAGAAGCTTGTTTTAATCGATATATGGACCTTTGCAGCTTGCAAACTTTATGATCACTATCACCACATGTGAAATCCATAGGCTGCTCCATATAGATATCTTCCTCAAGATATTCATTTAGGAAAGTAGTTTTTACATCCATTTGTCAGATTTCATAGTCATAGTAAGCTACAACAGCAAGCAGAGTACGGATAGATTTCAACATGGCTACGGGCGAGAAGGTTTCCTAATTGAAGAAAAGCATGATGGGTGATGTGCATACATTTTTAAAAATTTATAGTAGAACATATATAGATTAAATAATTTAATCTATAATGCATGCATAGATCAAATCTAAAATCACCATACAAGATCTATGACAGGAACTAATATGCATGTTTGCACATCTAAAATCTAAAATTTAACAAGTATAGATCATATTTAATTTATATTTAAATTATATCTAAATATTAATTGAACTCATAACTTCATACTTGAGCACAGATAGCAGATCACCACATTCAAAATTTGTAATACTTGATTCTTCATGATGCTTGGCAGTCGCACATGCGTTCGGCCTCTACGAGTATCCACACAAAGTCCTTATGCTGATTGATCTCTCTGAGAGTGCTAGCTCACAAAGATACTATGCATTAGCTGATCTAAAAGAAAATATAAAGATGAAGAATAAGAAGACCCTCTTCTTTTCTTCCTGGATCTATGCATCAGATCTCTACAATAGAGATTAAGAAAAGAACCCTTTCTTCTCAATTTTCTACGCACAAGAGAGAACCTTTCTCTCTTCCTTTCACACCTTTGAGAAGAACTTTTTTCCTTGATCTTTTATCATAAAAATTAGATTTAATCTGATTTCTTATATTGAAAATCATATAGATTTTTTAACCCTAAAAAAATTCAAAAGAGAGACCCAAGAGAAGAACCGTCCTTCACTCTTCTTCTCTCTTTTTCTTCTTGATCTAGAACTCTAGGAAGCCTCAAACACCCAACCAAATTTTTTTAGTATTTATTCTCAAAATTTTTATATTAAAAATCAAATCTAATCTAATTTTTATTCTAAAAAAAATTAAAAAAAATAAAAAAAAAAACTTCTTTTTCTTCAAGACTGCACATAAGAAAGAAGACCCTTCTTCTTCTTTGATCTAGAACTCTAGAAAGTCCCAAACACCCAGCCATATTTTTTTGAATTTTTTTCTCTATATCTTCATATTAAAAATTAAACCTAATCTAATTTTTATCCTAAAAAAATAGAAAAAAAATCTGAAAGAAGAACTTTTTCAAGGTTGCGCACAAGAAAAAGGATCCTTCTTCTTCCTTCTCTTTCTCTCATTGGGAAGAACTTTTCTTCTCCAATTTTCTTCTATAAAACCAATAGAAGAAACTCTTTTTGATGCCCAAAAACCAGCAACAAACTCTCACAAAACCACACCAAGATCGGAAGGAGAGAAGGGGGTTGTGCGTGTGGATGTTGGGGCATCCAACTCTTGGATGCCCCCTTCTTGATTTTTCTTTACGACATGGAGAAAAGGGGACGCCTCCTTTTCATGGAAAAGAAGAGAGGGCATGCGGCATCCTGATGGGGCATGGGGTTTCTCAATGTGAAAAGAAGTAGGGCATGAGGAATTAATTATCACATGGGTTGGGTTGGTTTAGTCCTATTCCAAAAATAGGATTCAAGATCTTGATCAAATTCTAACTAATTCTTGGATCCAATCTTAACCAATTTAGGAATTAGTTATAACAAACTAACTAATTAAGTCCTAGCCCAATTATGAATCCAATTAAGCCCCAATCCAATTGAAAATTAGTTAGATTAAAACCCCATTGATCGAAAAATTATTTCTAAATGGAGATCAGGGACTTCATTTGAAATTAGGGCTTAATCCAATCAAGCCTATTATCCAATAGGATTAGATCCAATCTAAGCCTATATAAAACTAATTGAATTATATTCAATTTAAAATTTTATTTGCATGCTTGAGATCAATTGAAGCAGCCCTATTATTCAATAGGGATGCATCTAATCAATCTAGAACCAATCTAATTGAATCCAATTCAATTAGATCTAATCCAATCTCTATTGCTCAATCAAATTGAGCTAATTAATAATTATATTAATAATTAATAATTTTTTTAATTTATCAACTATTAGTAAATAATTTATTGCAACCTTTGCATAGGACTAATCATTAATCAAATTGATAATTAAACCCTTCAATGATTTATAATCGTCGATCAGCCATTTGATCAGATAGGTACTTCTATGTGTGTGACCCCATAGGTTCGAACCTAAGCTGGTAGCATAAGAATAATTTCTATACTAATCGATGTAACCATCTAATAATGAGACCCGATATTCGGATAGGTCGAATGTATACCTAGCAACACTCTAGAACCCATGTGGATATAGTTACCGTATAGTTCATCCCTTTGACACTTGATGCTCAAGGATGACTAAGGGTTAAACTGTCAATCCAAGAAGAGTGATCCACATTGTATCTCAACCTTAAAAATCTTGTGACTCCTCGCTAGGATTACTTTGGCTAAAGTTTTGCTAAATTGAAATACAATGATGCATCATCTTCAATTTTACTTGGAGTGGTTAATCCCATCTTGACTCGCACTCAAACTTTACAAGTACTTGACTGTACCCAAAAATCTACCATCATCGAATTAAAAATTCAGATAGTTCGGCACCAAAGTACAGTGAGTTACTTGCAAGTCACTAAGGCAGTCTCAGATCAGAAGGACACATATACCCATATCTCATCAAAGCAGTCCTTAACAGCAGAGTGCTTTGGAAGTGGTCACGCTCAGTGAAATATACTCCTACATATCACCCGTATGCCATATCCGTGTCACCATACGTCTTGGTTGAGAAGACAACCAACTGAGATGGCATACAACAACCTACACTCGATACAATTATCATTTTTATAATAATTGTATCATTTGATCGTGAGCTGGATTTAGGAACCACATGATAAATTCTCCTTTATTATTTTGGTAGTAATTCTAAGAACTTCATCATAACATATGAGTTCTATTTTGAAAGATATATTCCTTATGATGAATTTACCAGATAATATTTATCATTTTATAATTTATATACATGTATGGAGCATAATTATCTACAACCTAGATGATTAGCTTTAGGACATATTTTCTAACAACTCTCACTTGGACTAAAGCCAATCAGATCAGTATCAGATATCCATCTTCCATTTAAGATCATCAAACTCGTTAGATCCGATTGCTCTAGTCAATGAGTCGGTCAAGTTCTCCTTTCAGTCGATCTTCTTAAGGTCGACTTTGTTTCGATTCTATTGAATAAGATGATTGTAATGTAGAAAGTGTTTGGTTCTTAGATAGAACATCAATTCTTTTACTTGAGCTATGGCTCTTGTAGTACTATTAATACAGAAGTACTGGACTATCAATGGAGGGTGCCTCTCCAAACTTGCTAATGAACTTCCATAACCAAACAACTTCTTTATCAATATCAGATACCGCAAAGAACTCCATATCGTAAATAAAACTGGCTACTAAATACTGCATGGAACCTTTTCAGTATGTCACTCTTCTTTATAGGATAAAAACATAACCTGACACAACTTTGTCATTTCGATCTGACTAGAAACTGGAATTAATATTCCATAGATTTTAAGTTAGATTCTTCATAAACGAATCTTTAGTCCTTAGTACTTCAAAAATATTTAAGAATGGTTCTAATAACCTTCTAAATCTTTATGGAGAATGGAGATAACAACCAAATTTTTATTCTCTATAATGTAGAGATGTCATTTTCGATTAAGAGAATTTCATCCAAATAATACAAAGAATATTTTTATAGAATTAATAACCTATTTGTACATATAGAATTTTACTTCATTCTCAACAAAACCATACGTTCAAAATGTATATTCTAACTTTAAGAAGTTTGATTTAGTCCGAATAGACTTGAAGATTGCCACAAGAAAAATATCTCATCATAGTCAACTCTATAACTTTGATGAAATCCTTTGGCAATCAGATAGAATTAATAGGTCTCCACCTTTCCGTCTGTGCCTCTTATCCATCTAAAATCCACTCACACCTTATGGGTCTTACCCCATTAGGTGAATCAATGAATGTCCATACATTGTTGACCTTCATAAACTTCATTTTAGATTTAATGGCTCTAAGCCACTTCTCAATGTTAGATTCATGTATTGCATCTGTATGAAAAATCAAATCTCCATCTCGAATCTAGAAATTGAAGTATCTGTTTGGCTAATACGATGCTCTACCATATTTACTCAAGAATGCCTTTACATTGGACTCCAAAATTGATCTAATCAACTCTGATTCTATTGGTTTGTGTCAAAGTCAGTTCCTCTACCTATCAAGCTTCACCAAGCTTGCTCTTAACGTCATCAGTTCTTTCATCAAGAAACTTCTTTTCCAAAAAGAATACCTTAAGATTTATGAACATCTCATGTCCATCAGGAAGATAGAAGAAATATTTTTAATATAATATTTATCAGATTAAGATCCAAGCTAGTCAGTTTGTGAATAATTCACATAAGCTCGACACTCCAAACGTCAAAGTAAGAAAATATCGAATTGCCCAAGTCTATATCCCATATGGAGTTTTGGTGATCGATTTGCTCAGAATGTTCTCGAATACATATCAAGTAGTCTCTAAAACATAACCTCAACTAGATCAGCAAACCCCATTGTGGATCGAACCATGTCTAATAATGTTCAATTCCTCCTTTCAAAAATCCTTTTAAACAAAGTGATGTCCCAGGAGAGATCCATTAAGAGAGAATCTATTTTTCTCCAAGATATGTCAAAACTTACTGTAAAGGTATTCACTTCATCAATCAAATCGATGAATTCTAATACTCTTTGCAGTTCATTTTTTTACTTTATTATGGAATCGTTTGAATATTTCAATCAACTCAGATTTGTGCTTCATAAGCAAGATGCACCTATGTCAAGATAGGTCGTCAGAGATTTAACGAAGTAGTAAAGCCTTCTTTTAGTACTAATATTCATGAGTGTAAATACACAATATATACTAAACTCAAAACATCGCTGACTCATTCATCCTTTCCAATAAAAGGTGACATAGTCAACTATGCCAAAAGTAGGCTTTAGTAACTTTATCTAATCTAGGGTGCTAGTCAGACATGTACACTATACTAACAGGCTATGGTACTGAGTTTATGTTATTTTTAATTATCCACTCATTATTATAGTATCATTCACAATGATATTACAACAATCATACTTATTGACACCATTAATAAGATTGGATAATAGTGACAATCACTTAAATGATATGTTCAGGTTTAAAAACAAGTTCGACAATTTCTAATGTTAAGACTAGAATAAACTTCTATATCTTACATTCAGGAGTCTCTTATCATTTTCAAATCTTTTACTATCCTGATGTCTTTTGTAACTATTTGAAAATATGACTTGCACTGTCAGTATCCTATACCCAGGTGGTAGTATTATCAATAGAGAAACTTCAAGGAGTTATCATATAACTATCTTGACCAGCAACCATTTATTGATTTCTCTTTTAGGCCTGTTTGGATTAGCCTGAGACTTCTTGATCAATTTACCTAAAAACTATACCCAACTTCTAATACTGGCTATCGAAGTTAGGTCTAATAGTGTTTTCACTGTCTAACAGTGAAGAGAATGATAATTTTCTAGCCATTTTTGAAAAGAGAACAATTGACCTATTAGGATATGAATTATTTTAAACCTAAAGATTTGGATTTTAGTCCAAAGATTCTTTCATTATTTTATATGAATTGATAGCCTCTACCTCCAATCTGAGAAATTACTTTAATTCTTTAGTAGTACTAAAATCTACACAGACTACATTCAGGCCCGAGTGTGGCTCGGCCAACCTTAGTGCATCCATGGGTAGGTTCATAACCAATTATTTCTTCAAACAATTTTTAGCAATCAGATTTTACCCCAGGCATCCCTTCAGTAGGCGTGTGGCACCTCCACTGAAAATCCTGATTAGGTCCAACCATTAACATGACAATATTAAGTGCATCCAACAAATAGATGTTTAGGTCTGAGTGTGGCTCGGCCAACCAGGCATATAATGGATGATAATTCCAATACGTAATAGACACCAGGCATGCGGTGCCTCCAATGCCTATTTGAAATATTAGACTCATTATCATACACCTTAATGGGCGGCTATGATCTAATTATCCTCATAACTAGCTTATTTTATGGATCTAATAATTTAAAAAATTTGGTTAATTTATTTTATAAAATATTAGTTGACCTACAAGTTATAAATCCTTCCACTGACTTCACCAAATCATAAAAAGGACTAGTGACTAATGGATCCAACCAACATGTCGTAGATCCTCCTACTGACTTTATCAAGTCATAAGAAGGATTAGAGACAAGTCGATCCAAAGCACCTAAATCAATCATACGGATTAATCTTAACAACATGAGTCAACTCGAGTCACCTAACGATCTAATCAACCTAATGACTCAAGCTCAACCTTTGAGCATCAATCAATGTCCATTTGGTTTGATCAAAGATATGGACTCGATCAATTACAACTATTATTTTTTTTTAATTTGGAGTACTCTTGATCTAATCTAAATCAACTATTGGCTAGATTTGATCAACTACTCCTTTTAGTCTATTAGGTCTTTGATTCTAACTTTAGGTCTAATCCAATTAAGAGGACTTGATTTGAGCTAACCGATGCCCCATGTTTTATACAATGTCATTAGATCTTTAATCATAATTCTATATCTAAATTATATTTTTTAATTTTTAATTAAGTATAGCATTAACATGGGTTAAGATTATTAATTAAAATAATTTTAATTTTATAAAATAATTTTACATCAATTTTATGTAAAATTTTTCTAGTTTGAAAACTAGATCGGCTAACCTCTAAACTGAGTTGGCTCACTTCAGTGGGTTGATTAAGTCTAATACTCGATCGACTAACTGATCATGAATAATAACCATTACTATTTGACCTAAGATAACTAGATTATATCAGTCAGTACTAAACTAATTAAATCAGGAGATTGGATCAACTCAGTTCAAAATTAGTCGGCTTAGTTGACATGCCAACAAGTATCACATAGTTTCAAATCTAAAAATTCTCACATAAACTGAAATAAAATCAATCATAACAAACTTTAGATTATATCTAAATATTTTATAATTCTAAATTTTATTTTTATAATTAAAATAATTTTAATTATATAGATTAGATATTTTACTTTTCATACAATTCATGCTTTGTATCATATACAACAAATCCTAGAGTTTCAACATCTAGGATTTTGCAGAAAAAAAAGTTTTCTTCTTTCACTTTCTTCTTCATGAGATCTCATAGTGGCACCCCTACACGTCTGAAAAGCACCCCATTGAATGGAAAGAGACGATCATGTAACCCTACTTGCTCCTATGATCAGACGGCCTTGTGATTACCCAATCTGAGTACTTTACTACTCAGAATATCTAATCTAATTTACATATTATATATATAAAAATTTAGATCTAATCTAAATTATATTAGATCTAATTTTTATATTAGATCATATCTAGAATCAAATCATAGCGTATCTTATGTATTGCTAAATCTAGATTTCAACTCTACATGTATATATGTTCACATCATAACGAACCTGACTCTGATACCATTTAAAGGGAAGCATGGTGGATGATGTGCATGCATTTTTAAAAATTTATAGTGAAATATACATTGATTAAATAATTTAATCTATAATGTATGCATAGATAAAATCTAAAATCATCATACAAGATATATGACATGAACTAATATGCATGTATGCACATTTAAAATCTAAAATTCAACAAGTATAGATCATATTTAATTTATATTTAAATCATATCTAAATATTAATTAAATTCATAACTTCATATTTGAGTACGAATAGTAGATCACCGCATCCAAAATTTATAATACTTGATTTTTCATGATGTTTGGTAGTGGCACATACATCTAGCCTTTACGGGTATCCACACGAAGCCCTTGTGCTGATCGATCTCTTTGGGAGTGCTAGCTCACAAAGATATCATGTATTAGTTGATCTAAGAGGAAATATAAAGATGAAGAATAAGGAGATCCTCTACTTTTCTTTCTGGATCCACGCATCAGATCTCTACAATAGAGATCAAGAGAAGAACTCTTTCTTCTCAATTTTCTACGCACAAGAGAAAACCTTTCTCTCATCTTTTCATATCTTTGAGAAGAACTTTTCTTCTCTGATTTTCTATCATAAAAATTTGATCTAATCTAAATTCTCATACTAGAAATCATATGGATTTCTTAGCCCTAAAAAAATCCAAAAGAGAGACCCAAGAGAAGAACCGTTCTTCTCTCTTCTTGTCTTTTTTTTTTCTTGATCTAGAACTTTAGGAAGTCCCAAACATCCAATCAATTTTTTTTGATATTTTTTTTCTAAATTTTTATATTAAAAATTAGATCTAATCTAATTTTTATCCTAAAAAAATAGAAAAAAAATCTGAAAGAAGAACTCTTTTTCTTCAAGGCTGCACATAAGAAAGAAGACCCTTCTTCTTTCTTGATCTAGAACTCTAGAAATTTTCAAACATCCAACCATATTTTTTTGATATTTTTTTCTCTAAATTTTTATATTAAAAATTAGATCTAATCTAATTTTTATCCTAAAAAAAATAAAAAAAAAATCTGAAAGAAGAACTCCTTCTTCTTCAAGGCTGCGCACAAGAAAGAAAATCCTTCTTCTTCCTTCTCTTTCTCTCGTTGGGAAAAACTTTTCTTCTCCAATTTTTTATTATAAAACTAACAGAAGAAGCCCTCTTTGATGCCCAAAAACCAGCAACAAACTCTCACAAAACCACACCAAGATGGGAAGGAGAGAAGGGGGTTGCGCATGTGGATGTTGGGGCATCCAACTCTAGGACGCCCCCTTCTTGATTTTTCTTTGCAACATGGAGAAAAGGGGATGCCTCCTTTTCATGCAAAAGAAGAGAGAGGGCATGACATCCTGATGGGGCATGGGGTTTCTCAACGTGAAAGGAAGTAGGGCGTGAGGATTTAATTATCACATTGGGTGGCTTGGTTTAGTCCTATTCCAAAAATAGGATTCAAGATCTTGATCAAACTCTAACTAATTCTTGGATCCAATCCTAATCAATTTAGGAATTAGTTATAACAAATTAACTAATTGGGTCCTAGCCTAATTATAAATCCAATTAAGCCCCAATCTAATTAGAATTAGTTAGATTAAAACTTCATTGATCCAAGAATTATTTTTAAATAGAGATCAGGGACTTCATTTGATATTAGGACTTGATCCAATCAAGCCTATTATCCAATAGAGTTAGATCCAATCCAAACCTATATAAAACTAATTGAATCATATTCAATTTAGAATTTTATTTACATCTCTGAGATCAATTGAAATAAGCCCTATTATTCAATAGGGATGCATCCAATCAATCCAAAACTAATCTAATTAAATCTAATTTAATTAGATCTAATCCAATCTCCATTGCTCAATCAAATTGAGTCAATTAATAATTATATTATTAATTAATTATTTTTTTAATTTATCAATCATTAGTAAATAATTAATTATAATCTTTGCGTATGACTAATCATCAATCAAATTGATAATTAAATCCTTCAACGATTCATAATCATCGATTTGATCAGACAGGTACTTCTATATGTGTGACCTCATAGGTTCGAATTTAAGCCGGTAGCACAAGAATAATTTTTGTATTAATCGATGTAACCATCTAGCAATGGGATCCGATGTTCGGATAGGCTGAATGTATGCCCAGCAACACTCTAGAACTCATGTGGATATAGTTATCATATAATTCATCCCTTTGACACTTGATGCTCAAGGATGACTAACAGTTATACTGTCAACCCAGAAAGAGTGGTCCACATTGTGTCTCAACCATAAAAATTTTCTGACTTCTCACTATGATTACTTTGGTCAAAATTTTGCTAAATTGAAATACAATGATGCATCATCTCTAATTTTACTTGGAGCGATCAATTCTATCTTGACTCACACTCAGACTTTATAAGTACTTGACTGTATCTAAAAATATTTTGTTATTAAATTAAAAATTTAAGAAGTCCGACACCAAAACACAGTGAGTTGCTTGCAAGTCACCAAGGCAGTCCTAGGTCAGAGGGATGCATATACCCATATCCCATCAGAGCATCCTTTAATAGTAGAGTGCCTCAGAAGTGGTCATGCTCAGTGAAATATACTCCTACATACCACCCGTATGCTATACCCGTGTCACCACACGTCTTGGTTAAGAAGACAATCAACTAATATGGCATGCAACAATCTATACTTGATACAATAATTGTATCATTTGATCACGAGCAGAATTTAAGAACCATACGACAAATTTTCTTTTATCATTTTGATAATAGTTCTAAAGACTTCATCATAACATATGAGTTCTATTTTGAAAGATATATTCCTTATGATGAATCTGTCAGATAATATTTATCATTTTATAATTTATATATATGTATAAAAAATAATCATCTACAACCTAGATGATTGACTTTAGGACATATTTTTTAATACTAATAGTCAATACCCTAATGCTGACTATAATCTTTAGCCACAAGCATAGCTTTATAGGTCTCTACATTACCATCGATATCTATCTTCCTTTTGTAGATCTATTTACATCCAATAGGTACAATACCCTAAGGTCCAAACTTGGTTCGAGTGCATTGAGTCAATTTTTGACTTCATAGCATCTAACAATCGATGTTAGACATCACCTTATCAAAGGTATTAGGATCATCAGTATGACCTCTATCTCCCATAAGGAATATTTTCTTTACTTCCTCCATAAGCATATCCATGTACCTTTCAGGAGGTCCGGAGATCCTGCTAGATCTATAAGGTGGTAGAGAAACATCAACTACTGGCTTATGGGCTATGGGTTCCTGAAGATTTATAGCTCTTGGCTTTTCAAAGACTTTCTCTTCGAGCTCCACTAACCTCCCACTGCCACCATCTGGGATAAACTATTTTTCTAAAAATATGATATTTTATTGCTCTTTGAATTGATTTTGATGATTACAAAATATTTGAGAGGGTTACTAACGATTTTGGCTTGAAAAAAGATTTATTGTATTTCAGAGGCAAAATAGTAATTTTACCAAGTTTTGATTTGAAAGCCTTAAGAGCAAGAACAGAAGATTTGTGATCTATTGAAGGTAATTTCATATTTTTTGGATATATATTTTGAGAGAAAATCAAGTTTAAAGAGAAGGATCGATCCCTAGGGTCGATTCCTGTCAAAAGGGCTGAATGACATGCTATTTCTGGCTGGCACACCCAAAGAGGATGATCCTATGAGTCAACCTCTATTGCTGTGTAAGTCAAAAGTACAGAATAGTAACTTTCTATTCTATGCCACAGAGGTCGATCCTATGAGTCGACCCCTGCGATAGAAAATTTTCATAACGATTAATTTTTCAGCTCATTTTGGTCATATTTAATATTTATTTAATATACTCCAATGGCTCTAATCCCGCCCAAATTACTCTCCACCATCTATTGAAGATATAAAGATACTTAAATGAGAGAAAAAGAAAGGTTTTTCAAGCATTCATTTCAGCTCTAAAGAAAAAGCCCTCTTCAAGCTAAAGAAACTTTTATTTCAAGTTCACCAACCCCTCAAGAGCTCATTCAAGTCTTCAACAACTTTGAAAAAAATCAAAAAAGCTTCTTCCTTATTGTGTAAAGTATATTTAAAGCTTTAACTTGCTCATTAAAAGAGCTAAACTTGTATTTTCATGTGATTAACTCTTATACTTTATTTTTGTCTTGATCCTTAGTTTTGGATGAAGGAACCGTTGCCTCTAAGGTTGAACTTGATGAAGTTCAACAGGTAGAAGGACCGACACCAATAGCTGAACCTGATTCGGATATGATTAGATCAGATCCGGAGCCCAATATACCTTGCACCATTAAGGCGATCCGGTAGAGTACCGCGTCAGCCGGACAGATACTACGGTTTCTTGGTCTGGGATGGTGATCCAAACCACCTTCCATGTAAGAAAGAAGAGAAGAGACCTTTTGTGAATGTGAGAGAAATCTGGGAGAGGGCTTTTGTCGGACAAAATAAGTGGAGATTGACGTTGAATAAGAGAGAGGGCATGGAGAAGGCTTATGTGGCGCAAGGTGGAATCCTAGTCCTACTAGGATTCTGTCTCATGACTTGTTTTAATTTGGTTTCCCAAACCAAATCAAATTAAAATTAGATCAACCCAATTAAAATAGGTCTTAACCTAATTAAGAACATAATTTAATCAGATTAAATTAGATTTAAATCTGATTTAATTTTCTAATCAAATTAGAAATTAGATTGACCCAAGTCCTAGTTGAACTAGGAATAGTCTTTCCTTGCACTTGGCTTATCCAATAAACCAATTGAACTTGATCCAATCAAGCCCAAACCAAATCTAATTAAATCATATTTAATTAGACTTAATCTCAGTCCATTGGCTTAATCAAATTAAGCCAATTAGCAATCAAATTGCTAATCGATCCTCCTGCAACACTTGCACTGGGTTAAATGTCAATCGTATTGATTATTTAACCCTATAATGATTCTTAATCATTGATCAACCATCCGATCGGATCATGAACTCTAATGTGTGTGACCTCATAGGTCCGAACCTAAGCCGGTAGCATAGAAACAAATTCCTATACCAATCGAAGTGACCATCTAGCAATGGTACCCGACGTCCGGATAGGTCGAATGTGTAGAACAACATCCTTAGAACCCATGCGGATATAGTTTTCATATAATTCATCCCCTTGACCAAAATGATCATAGGATACCCCAGAGCTCAACTGTCAACTCTGATCAGGTTGTCCACATTGTATTTCAAAATATCAAATCCATCTGATGGATTACCCTGGCCAAGGTTTTGCTAAATTGAAATACAGCGACTCATTCTTCTCCAACTCTTGGAGTGGTCAATCCCATCTCGATCACACTCTGACTTTGCAAGTACTTGACTGTGCCCAGAAGCCTTACGTCCCTGAATTAGAAATTCAGTTAGTCCAGTACCAAAGCACAGTGAGTTGCTTGCAAGTCACTGAGGTGATCTCAAGTCTAAGGGACACTTATACCTATATCCCATCAGAGACATTCTCGACAGCAGAATGCTCTGGAGTTGGTCACGTTCAATGACGATGTACCCTTACATCTCATCTGTATGCCATACCAGTGTCTCCACACTCCTTGGTTAAGAGGACAACCAACCCATATGGCCTACAGTGACCGATGCTCGATAGAAGCTGTCGTCCTTATTAACAGCCTATCATTTGGTCGTGAACAGTTTTAAGGACTAATCGATAAATCCTCTCTTTATCGAACTTAAATAGTCCTAAGGACTTCATCATAACAACGGAGTTCATTAGAAGATGAAAGCTTATGATGAAAATGCCAAATATATTTTATTTATTAACAAATCAATTACAATACTTGGTTGCTCAACCGTCAACAGTTTGACGATTGGCTTTTTGGGACACATTTTCCAACAACTCCCACTTGTCCTAAAGCCACTCGGCACAGTATCTAATACCCATCTTGACTTGTGATTGTCGAACTCCTTTATTGCCAGGGCTCTAGTGAAGGGGTCGGCTAGGTTCTCCTTTCAGTCGATCTTCTGAAGGTCGACGTCACCTCGATCCATGATCTCTCGGACCAGGTGGAAGCGGTGCAAGATGTGCTTCATCCGTTGATGTGCTTTGGGTTCCTTCACCTGAGCTATGGTACCAGTGCTGTCACAGTAGAGCAGGACTGGACCATCGAAGGAGGATGCTACTCCAAGCTCATTGATGAATTTCCTTAGCCACACAGCTTCCTTCGCGGCATCCGATGCTGCGATGTACTCCACTTCACAAACAGAGTCCGTCACAGTATGCTGCTTGGAACTCTTCCAGCAGATGGCTCCACCATTCAGAGTAAAGATATAACCCGACACACTCCTGCTATCATCATGGTCAGATTGAAAGCTGGAGTCTGTGAACCCCACAAGTTTCAGATCTGACTCGCCATAAACCAACCATTGGTCCTTAGTATTTCTCAAATACTTAAGGATGGCTTTAACCACTTTCCAGTGATTTTCTCCAGGATCAGATTGGTATCTACTCACTACTCCTAGTGAGTATGCCACATCTGGTCTTGTACATGTCATGGCGTACATGATAGATCCCACGGCTAAAGTATATGGGACTCTACTCATACGCTCTCTCTCTTCAGGAGTTGTCGGACAATCCTTCTTAGAGAGAGAAATTCCTTGGCCTATCGATAGATAGCCCTTCTTGGAATTCTCCATGCTGAACCTCTTCAGCACAGTGTCTATGTACATGGACTGGGATAACCCAAGCATCCTTTTAGATCTATCCCTATAGATCTTCATCCCTAGGATGTAGGATGCTTCACCCAAGTCCTTCATGGAGAACTGTGATGACAACCAAACTTTTATTCCCTGTAGTGCGGGGATGTCATTCCCGATTAAGAGAATGTCATCCACGTACAAGACAAGGAATACCACAACTGGACCATTTGCCCATTTATAGATGTAGGGATCTTCTCCATTCTTAATGAAGCCATACGTTTTGATCACCTTATCAAAATGCATGTTCCAACTCCGAGAAGCTTGCTTCAGTCCATAAATGGATCTCTGAAGCTTGCACACCTTGGACTCATCTGTGGATGTAAACCCTTCAGGTTGTATCATATACACCTCTTCAGTCAGCTTTCCATTCAGGAAAGCTGTCTTTACATCCATCTGCCAGATCTCATAATCCAGATGGGCAGCTATTGCAAGCATTATCCGAATAGATTTGAGCATTGCCATAGGGAAAAATATCTCGTCATAGTCAATACCATAACGTTGACGATACCCCTTGGCAACCAGACGGGCTTTATAGGTCTCCACCTTTCCATCTGCGCCCCTCTTCCTTTTGAAGACCCATTTACACCCAATGGGTTTAACCCCTTCAGGTGGGTCAACCAATGTCCATACATCGTTGACCTTCATGGACTCCATTTCGAATTTCATGGCTTCAAGCCATTTCTCGGAATCAGGTCTCTGCATAGCATTCATATAGATGATCGGATCCTCATTATTCTCATCAAGTTCGATGGGATCACCATCCCGGATCAAGAAACCGTAGTATCTGTCCGGCTGATGCGGTACTCTACCGGATCGCCTTAATGGTGCAGGTATATTGGGCTCCGGATCTGATCTAATCATATCCGACTCAGGTTCAGCTATTGGTGTCGGTCCTTCTACCTATTGAACTTCATCAAGTTCAACCTTAGAGGCAACGGTTCCTTCACCAAGGAACTCCTTTTCTAAAAAGATTGCCTTAAGGCTGACGAACACCTTTTGTTCATCAGCATGGTAGAAAAAATATCTTTTTATCTCTTTGGGGTACCCTATGAATGAGCATTTGTCAGACCTAGGTCCAAGTTTGTCTGTGACTAATCGTTTGACATAGGCCGGGCACCCCCAGACCCTAAGGTGTGAAAGTGCTGGCTTACGTCCCGTCCATATCTCATATGGAGTCTTAATTACAGACTTACTTGGAACCCTATTTAATAGATAACAGGCCGATTCGAGTGCATATCCCCAGAAGGATATCGACAAGCTAGCAAAACCCATCATGGATCGGACCATGTCTAACAGAGTCCGATTCCTCCTTTCAGACACACCATTATGCTGTGGTGTTCCTGGAGGAGTCCATTGGGAGAGAATCCCATTCTCTCCTAGATATGTGAGAAATTCACTAGAAAGGTATTCTCCTCCTCGATCAGATCGAAGAGTTTTAATACTCTTCCCAGTTTGTTTTTCTACTTCACTTCAGAATCATTTGAACATTTCAAATGAATCCGACTTATGTTTCAGCAGATAGACATATCCATATCGGGATAGGTCATCCGTGAAAGTTATGAAGTAGAAATATCCACCTCTAGCACTGGTGCTCATGGGCCCGCATACATCAGTATGTACTAGGCCTAAGAGCTCAGTAGCTCTCTCACCTTTTCCAGTAAAAGATGACTTGGTCATTTTACCAAGAAGATAGAACTCACAGGTTGGAAGTGATTCACAATCACTGACTTTGAGGATTCCCTCTTGAGTCTACCTGTTTATTCTGTTCTTGTTTATATGACCTAGCCTACAGTGCCATAAGTAGATATCTGACACACTATCTAATCTAGGGTGTTTGCCAGTTGAATAGACTCTTATCAGGCTTGATCTTTTTGGTCTGGCTCTGCACTGATGTCCCAGTCTGAACTTGCACCTTCTTCACTTTCTTCTTCTTGTTCTTCTTTCCTTTCTCAAAGGATCGAGAACCAGAAGACGAACCTCCCACTGAGTTCACTGACTCCTTGAGGAGTTGGTGATCCTTCTCAAAGTTCTGAAGCAACCCCAGTAACCCGTGGTAGTTCTCTTCAGGCTTTGTCATTCTATAATGAGTGAGGAATGGGAGACAAGACTTGGGCAGCGAGTTCAGTATTGCATCTTTCCCAAGCTGCTCATGCAAGGGAAAGCCGAGCTTGCTCAATCGTTCCATCAGCTCGATCATGTACAATACATGATCAGTGATAGAGACTCCATCCCATATTTTGGCGTTGAAGATGGCACAACTAGTCTTGTGCCTCTCTACGTCATCGGGTGTGCCAAAGGTATCCTCCAACACTTGAAGCATGTCCTTTGGCTGAGCCATCTCGAATCTGCGACTGAACTCGTCGCTCATGATAGCAGCCAGC
Organism: Elaeis guineensis; assembly: GCF_000442705.2. Classification (NCBI taxonomy): domain Eukaryota; kingdom Viridiplantae; phylum Streptophyta; class Magnoliopsida; order Arecales; family Arecaceae; genus Elaeis; species Elaeis guineensis. The sequence goes on from NC_025999.2 coordinate 41,586,546, forward strand.
ATGATACAGCGCACCGTGGTCCGATCACTGAACCACTTCTGGTAAGTGTCTCTAACTGTTCCACGTGCATTGACAGCTGGCTCCTCAGGTGCAGGATCCATTATCACATATAGGATCCGTTCATGCTCCAGGACTATCTTCAACTTTCGGTACCAGCTACCGAAGTTGGGTCCCACCAACTTATCATTGTCCAACAATGATCGGAGCGATAGGGAAGTGGCCATATTTGCACAAAGGAGAACCATAACCTAATTAGTAATTGATTCATTAAACCTAAAGATTTGGACTTTAATCAAAAGGTTTCTCCCACTATTTTATTCGAATTGGTAGCCTCTACCTCCAATTCGAGGAATTACCCTAATTCCTTAGCGGGTACTAGAATCCACTTAGACTGCACACAAGCCCAACTTTGGTTGGCCAACCCATGTACATCTAAGGGTAGGTTCATAACCAATTGTTTCTCTAAACAATTTCTAGTAATTTTAATTTTGCCCCAGAAACCTAATCAGTAGGCTTTGGCCTCCACTGTAAGGATCCGGTTAGGTCCAACCATTAACATGATCATATTTGGTGTATCTAACCAACGAATGATTAAGCCCAACTTTGGTTGGCTCACCTAACCACCATTAGAGAGACACTTCCAAGTCATCATATGATGAGTGATAATTCCATTAGTCAACAAGCACCAGGCCTTTGGGTCTGCAATGATTATTGAGTTCATGGACTCATTATCAAATACCTTAATGGGAGGCTATGACTCAGTTATCTCCATAACTTTATCATTTTAAGGACCTAATAATTTTAGAGGATTAATTAATATAGAGGATGAGGTCAGATGAACCAGCTTATCATGATCCTCCCACTAACTTCACCAAGTCAGCTTAAGGGAGACCATTAAAAGGGCTGGTCTAGGAGCACCTAAATCAGTCACACTGATTTACCTAGCTGACATGGGTCAGCTCGAATAGTCAAGTGATCCGATCAAAACATAATTTCACCAAGAGGCCAGGTAAGTTCGATCAGTGGGAGGGTCTGCCAAAGCTTGCCTTAGACACCATCATGAATGGTCAGGTAAGCGGGCTCCCAATTAAAAACCACCGGTCTGGTTTACCTTAGACACCAACTGGTTTAATTAGTTTCGATTAGATCAACCTAACAGTTCGTGCTAGATCGCTTAGCCAAGAATCAAGTCCATTTGGTTCTCGTTAAAGACATGGACTTGACCAACTACAACTATTGTAATTGATCTAGAGAATCCTTGACCTAATCTAAGACAACAATTGATTAGATTTAGTCAATTCTCTAATTAAGTCCATCTTTAATCTAACCATAGGTCTAACCCAATTAATGGACCTAGTTCCCACTAACCCATTAACCCAATGTGTTATGATTTGTGTCTTAGGTTCTTCAATTCACAATCCTAGAACCTAATCAAACAACTTCTTAATTCTTAATTAAGTTTTGGGCTGAGGGTTGGGTTCGGCTTTTCAAAAATTATTTTCATATTTGTAAAATAATTTTACAATATGATTCTACCAATCATATTGCATGTTTGATTCATAATCAAGATGCAAGTGAAATAAACATGAAACTACTTTAGATCTAATCTAAACAGGTTCATGTAATTGAAACAATTTCAACTTTAAATAATTTCTTTGCATAAAAATTATTAACAAAAAGATTTTATTTCAGATTTAAACATCTTTTAAATCTAATAAATCATAAATTTAATCTAGATCATATCTAACAAATTTATGATTAAAGATAGATCTACACAAACTAGGACAACCTTTGCACTGTAAGGGGTAAACCTTACAGCAGGACAACCTTGCAGTTTGTGATTGATCTAAAATTTTAATTTCAGATTTAATAATCAGATTATAAATTAGATCTAATCTAAACAATAATCTAAGCATGTATTAATAATCATGTAATAAAGAACCTTTCTCTGATACCAATTGAAGGAACCAGATCTAGGGTTTCAGGGTTAGATCTTGAAACTTTTTCAAGATCATACAGCGGAAGACTAAAATAAATCAAAATTTATTTTCTAAGATCAGAAAATTCTTAGATCTAAGATCCTATTACATGATTATTACATAGCATTAAATCAAAAATTAAAATATATATAAATATAGTAAGAACTACATGTTGATCATATCAACATGTTTCTATACTAGCTACATCTAATGTATGTATTAAATAATAGATCAGATCTATTACCTTGCAAGTTAGACGCTCTAACCTCGCTGATCCGGGCTTAAGGATGATGTTGCAAGCCGCACACATGTCCGGCCTCTAGGAGTCGTCCACACGAGCCCACGAATCTCGATCAGAAGTCCTGCTTCAGGAAATCAGCACAGTATGCTAGTACTGCGCTGATCCTTCTTTGATGGTTGATCAGGTGCCTCCTTCTTCTTGATTTGGACTCTTCCAAAGATGGAAAGTAGAAGGAGGAGTTTCAGATCTGAGACACTCTCAGGAAACTCAAGATGGAAGGAGGAAAGATATGAAAATAAAAACCCTAGAAGAAGACCCTCTTCTTCTTCACGTTTTTCTCTCTAGACACCCAAACTTGCATCTTTTATATCTCCACGACCCAAAGGTATTTCTCTCTAATTTTTGGATGGCAGAAAGAACTCTCAAAAAACTATCTCCTCATAAAATTTCACGAAGAAAATCATCTTATATAGAGAGATATGATAGAGTCCTTGTCTAGGTCAAACACCTAGTCAAGGCTTATCCAAACATGGCAAGTAAAGGGATGCCCAACTCTTGAGCACCTCCTTCATATTTTCATGGATGGATCAATAGAAAAGGGTGCACAATATAAATCCTAAAAGCCACGAAAATTCCAAAATAAATTTGGATAAATTCGGTGCAAAATTGAAAGAGTTTTGGATTTCTAAAACTCTATCTCATAGAATTCGAAATCCAAACTTATTCCTTTTAGATTTGATCCAAACCACCTTCCATGTAAGAAAGAAGAGAAGAGACCTTTTGTGAATGTGGAGAAATCTGGGAGAGGGCTTTTGTCACACAAAATAAGTGGAGATTGACGTTGAATAAGAGAGAGGGCATGGAGAAGGCTTATGTGGCGCAAGGTGGAATCCTAGTCCTACTAGGATTCTGTCTCATGACTTGTTTTAATTTGGTTTCCCAAACCAAATCAAATCAAAATTAGATCAACCTAATTAAAATAGGTCTTAACCTAATTAAGAACCTAATTTAATTAGATTAAATTGATTTAAATCTGATTTAATTTTCTAATCAAATTAGAAATTAGATTGACCCAAGTCCTAGTTGAACTAGGAATAGTCTTTCCTTGCACTTGGCTTATCCAATAAACCAATTGGACTTGATCCAATCAAGCCCAAACTAAATCTAATTAAATAATATTTAATTAGACTTAATCTCAGCCCATTGGCTTAATCAAATTAAGCCAATTAGCAATCAAATTGCTAATCGATCCTCCTGCAACACTTGCACTGGGTTAAATGTCAATCGTATTGATTATTTAACCCTATAATGATTCTTAATCGTTGATCAACCATCCGATCGGATCATGAACTCTAATGTGTGTGACCTCATAGGTCCGAACCTAAGCTGGTAGTATAGAAACAAATTCTTATACCAATCGAAGTGACCATCTAGCAATGGTACCCGACGTCCGGATAGGTCGAATGTGTAGAACAACATCCTTAGAACCCATGCGGATATAGTTTTCATATAATTCATCCCCTTGACCAAAATGATCATAGGACACCCTAGAGCTCAACTGTCAGCTCTGATCAGGTTGTCCACATTGTATTTCAAAATATCAAATCCATCTGATGGATTACCCTGGCCAAGGTTTTGCTAAATTGAAATACAGCGACTCATTCTTCTCCAACTCTTGGAGTGGTCAATCCCATCTCGATCACACTCTGACTTCGCAAGTACTTGACTGTGCCCAGAAGCCTTCCGTCCCTGAATTAGAAATTCAGTTAGTCCAGTACCAAAGCACAGTGAGTTGCTTGCAAGTCACTGAGGTGATCTCAAGTCTAAGGGACACTTATACCTATATCCCATCAGAGACATTCTCGACAGCAGAATGCTCTGGAGTTGGTCACGTTCAATGATGATGTACCCTTACATCTCATCTGTATGCCATACCAGTGTCTCCATACTCCTTGGTTAAGAGGACAACCAACCCATATGGCCTACAGCGACCTATGCTCGATAGAAGCTGTCGTCCTTATTAACAGCCTATCATTTGGTCGTGAACAGTTTTAAGGACTAATCGATAAATCCTCTCTTTATCGAATTTAAATAGTCCTAAGGACTTCATCATAACAACGGAGTTTATTAGAAGATGAAAGCTTATGATGAAAATGCCAAATATATTTTATTTATTAACAAATCAATTACAATACTTGGTTGCTCAACCGTCAACAGTTTGACGATTGGCTTTTTGGGACACATTTCCCAACATTGGAAGGGTTCAAAAACTTGAAAAGGTGGGTCCAAACTTTGAATCGGATTGTATTTGGGTTGGCTTATATCTGAAAAATAAGTGTTCTAGCTTGAGATAGCTAGAGTCGGAGGTACCAATGTTGTATTCTTGTTGAATATATTTTTAGTGGATTTAAATTCTCAACTAGGAGCTTGGAGAGTAGATGTAGGTGCAAGGTTGGCACCGAACCACTATAAATCTTGATTGTTTATGTTGTACTTACTTGCTCTTTTTCTAAGTTTCATTATTTTCTTGCATTCTTGCATCTCATTTTTACACCTTGCTTAAATTACTTTCTACATATATCCTACTCATTGTTATTTAATCCTTGTGGTTCTAAATTAACTTTAAAATTTTAAAAATCTAATTCACCTCCCTCTTGGGTTGCATAGCTGGGCAACAAGTGGTATCAGAGCTCGATGCTCTAGCTCATTTTTGATTTAACCATCAAAGAGATAAAGATCTATGGCAACTCAAGTTGGTGCTTCACTAGTCGAGGGGTGGTCCACAAACTGACCTTCACTTTTTAATGGGTCAAACTACACCTATTGGAAAACTCGGATGAAAATCTTTATCCAAACACTTGACTATGATATATGGAGTATCATAGTTAATAGACTACACAGACCCACTAGGATAATTGATGGTGTAGAATCAATCAAACCCAAAAGAGATTGAAATGAGGTTGACAAAAAAATAGCTCAACTCAAGGCCAAAATCATGAATATTTTATATTGTGCTTTAGATGCTAATGAATTTAATCGCATTTCAACATGCATGTCGGCTAAGAAAATATGGGATAGATTAGAAGTAACACATGAAGGCACTAATCAAGTTAAGGAATCAAAAATTAACATGCTTGTGCACAAAAATGAACTCTTTAAAATAAAACATGATAAATTAATAATTGAAATGTTTACTTATTTTATGGATATTATTAATCATCTAAAAAGTCTTGGTAAGTCTTATTCTAACAGCGATCTTGTGAGAAAGATTTTTAGATCTTTACCAAAGACTCAGGAGGTCAAAGTGACCGCAATCTAAGAAGCCAAAGATCTGAATGTTGTACCCTTGGAGGAGCTTCTAGGATCGCTAATGACACACGAGCTAAGCATGAAACAACATCAAGAAGAAGATGTCAAGAAGAAGAAAACAATCACCCTCAAATCCACTGCTCAACTTGATGAGAAATTTGATGAAATAGAAAATGATGAGCAAGATGAAGAAATGGCCCTTATCACTAGGAAGTTTAAAAGATTCTTGAAGAAAAGAAAACAAAGGATAAGGAAGAGACCACCTACAAAAGAGAGCATAGCAAGGAGAAGGATAAGGAGCAGCCCCTTATTTGTTATGAATGTAAAAAATTAGAGCACTTTAGTTCTGAATATCCATAACTTAAGAAGGCCCTAAGAAGTACAAGAAAAAAGCTATGGTGGCTATATGGAGTGATAGTGATAAATCAAGCTTCAAAGAAGAAGAGTCTCATGAACAAGCCAACCTGTGCCCTATGGCACATAAAAATAAGGTAAACATTGAAACTCCTAATGACTTTACTTTTGAAGAAATTCAAGAAGCATTTTATGATCTAGTTGATGATCTAAAGAAGTTAGGGGTAAAGAACAAAGAATTAAAATCAAATAATCAATCTTTACTAAAAGAAAATGAGATTATTTCAAATAAAAAATCGATCTTGACACAAGAAAATCTAAACTTAAAAAATAAATTGCTAAGTTAAAACTTATGATAGAAAAGTTTACTGTAAATTCAGATAAACTTCAAATGATACTTGATAATCAAAAGAACATTTATGATAAAACCGATCTCGGCTACAACCCTTTAAAGAAATAAAAATTTTTGAAAAATATCTATGTGAACTCATCAAGCAACAAGCTTTTAAATATTACTTACTTTAAATGTGGTAAAAAAGGACACAAATCTTATACATGTTTCTCTAGCAAATCTGAAAATTTTAATGTGAAGAAAATATGGGTTCCAAAAGAAATCATTGTGACTAACCAAAAAGGACCCAAGAAAACTTGGGTACCTAAAGTCAAAACTTGATTTTTGTATGCAGGTGTGTCTTGCATCCCAAGGAACAAATAAAAAATGGTATCTTGATAGCGGGTGCTCAAGACACATGACTGGTGATGAATCTCAATTCATCACACTTGATCCAAAAGATAGAGGGATGGTCACCTTTAGAGACAATAGTAAAGGAAAGATCATCGGTATAGGTAACATTGATATCACTCCCTCCAAGTATATTGAAAATATTTTATTACTAGATGGTTTGAAATATAATCTATTTAGCATCAGTCAATTTTGTGACAAAGGGTACAAAGTTATTTTTGAATCTTCATTATGCATAGTAATTAGTCCCAATGATGAAGGCATTAAATTTGTTGGGCATAAACATGGTAATGTTTATATAGTAGATTTGAATGATCTTTTCAAGATAAACATACAATGTCTAGTAGCCTTGAATGCCAAAATTAATGAGACTAGTTGGCTTTGGCACCGTAGGCTTGCACAAATTTGTTAGATGTGTGCCCTAGATGCCAGATTGGCTAACACATTTCTGTACAAATCTAAAGGCAAATTTATAATTTTGACTATAAATCAATAAATAGGTTATTCTTCTATCACATTGTGTACATTGTGTCTGTGATACATCTTTTGAGTTAGTAGGAATGTCAATTCATATTTTCAAGAGTTAAAAATTTAAGGCAAGAATTTACATAACTAACTCATAAACAGCTCCTGACCATAGGATCATCACGAGGATGGTGATCGATCCAAAAAATTGGTGTACGATCGCTTCCTTAGGATAGATGTGTCTTGAGTCTACGGTGTGGAGAAACTGAAGCAAGAGTATAGGTATTCATTGAGAACGAGAGTACTGAGCGTGATCATATCGAGCAGTCATAAGGAAGTCTACCTTCTCATCGATGACTAGCTCGATGCTGCAGTTGTGTGTCTAGTTCTTTGACCTGAGGTGCATCGACAGTTCACCTTGAGTGTGTTATAGTTTGACTACACTATAACTCAGTCTCCTAGCCATTCGAAACTCTGAGGTGTATGTTGGCTGTAGCATATTCATTGTAGGAACTAGGTCGCACCAAGATGGGATCTATCAACCTCGGTAGATAAGAGGAGTAGTCCTATGATGATCAAAAGATCGAGTCCTTAAGCCCATAGCCATGGCAGAGTGAAATAATGAAAAAAAAAGTTTTCCATTGGGGTTTCACATCGGACTCAGATCAATCGATTGATTCATATGACTGATGTTGGGTTTGATGAGTTCACCTTAACCCTAATTCAGTCGGGACTCATGATAGAGGAACTCAATCACACAGGTAGCTACACTGAGAGGTTCATCTTCAATTTTGATGGGTTGCCACCACATACTGCTAGGTGTCACTGATGGATTTTGTGTGCAATTAGAATGATATTGATGATCGATCATTCTAATTGTCTGAATCAGAAGAGTTCTGATCCATCGAAAGGAGTTTCGATGATGTCGATGATGAGATCATGACATGTCTCATTACCATATGGAATTGTGAAAGGAATATACCCTATAAGCCAATCAAAATGTATAAATTAAAGGATATTCTTTTTGTCTCCTGACAACTGATGTACTAATATTTTAAATAAATAAAGGCATTTAGTTCATCATATGATGCATCTTATTTTTATTATGATGAACCTCATAAATTAGAGCTATGATTTTAGGGTTATGATGCGATCATACCAGTGAGACCTAAAACCTTAAAACCCTAATTTTAAAATATTCTTAGTCGATGGAACATTGAGTAGGGGATCAATATTTTCGGTAAGACTGGTACATCTTGTGTATGCTCGGTTAAGAGGGTAATTGATCTCATAATTACTTGTGTATGACACTAATATAAGGATGTAAGTGTTCATTAAAGAATGAATTCACTGAATTGATCCAATGAAAGAACATCTGATGGAGTCTTATCTACATGTCAACAGATTTTTCTCATAGTGGGAATTGTGCATGTAAATCTTTTGACCTGAGACCGCCATGGAACCTTATAAGCATGAATCCATATTTTGGATCATACTCATTCATGATTTAATCATGTACGGAGTGTTCTGGATATAATGGATTGCTTATGAAGGTTGTGAGTAGGTCAATATGGAAATGATCACTCCTAGTAAGAGGAGATCGCATTCTATCTGCTTCAATCAAATAATGATTCAGGAAGACTTTGATCAGAGCATTATAAAAAATTAGAAATGATTTTTAATGTTTCATAAATTGAATCATTATTATTTGATCAAAAGAAAAGTGAATATAAAATTGGGTTTGATATTTTTCCATACCCAAACTTATATTCGGGATGCAGGATGATCGTAAGATCAAGTTGCACGGTAATTTTCCATTGAAGGGTATTTTTGATATTTTCATCAAAAATTCTATATCTTTTAGGTAGACATGATATGTTGCTAGACATCAATAATGTCTTGTGAGTTTGATCGAATTAAAGAGTTTAATTCGATCATTAATTAAAAGCTGTTCTGATTGATCAAAATGGTTCAGCTTGATTTGACCTAAATCGGCTAGATTGTGTTCTAACCAAATTAGTTTAAATTGCACCTGAACTCACTACTGGCTAGATGTGGAACCCAATGGGTCACACACAAAAAGAATTGATCATGGGTTTAATTTGATTAAACCATGTTTGCAAGTTGAACATGCTAGCACATGTTGCAAACCCTAGCATTTAGATTCGAATCGAATTCGAATCGGGTTCCGATTTGGGCTAATTTAGAACCAATTTAAGCCAAATTGGATTTGGTATTAAAATGGGTTTGAAGTGTTTTAATTGGGGTTACTGTTGGGTGCCAAAAACCAGGGAACCACATGCCTAAGAGTCTCTCTCTTGGCGTGTGGATTTAAATCCATGCGCATGAGCCACATGGCACATGGATAGAGTTGGCGCCACCTTAAATTTGGTCTTATCTATTTTTTCTCCATAGTTTTTATTCTATGAATGGTTTTCAGATGTCTTAGGAGGTGCCTAAGAGTCCTTCTAAGTATTAAACTCCTCGTAGAAAAATTAGGAGAAGTGGTAAGAATTTAAATCCATGCGCATGTGTCACATGGCGCATGGATGGGAGATGACGCCCCTTAACTTGGTCTTTCCTATTTTTCTCCGTGACTTTTATTCTATGAATATTTTTTAGATGTCTTAGGAGGTGCCTAAGAGTCCTTCTGAGTATTAAACTCATCGTAGAAAAATTAAGAGAAGAGATAAGGATTAAATCCATGCGCCCCCCCTTGGAAGCGCCCCTTTGAAATTTCAAATGGGGAGATAAGTTTTAACTTATCCACGCCCCTTAATCTCTTGCACCCTTCCTCAAGTTGGCACCCTCTATCTTGGCCATTGGATGGGCTTCCTTCCAGATCCAAAGGCATGGGTTTATGGCGCCAATAAGAGAAGCTTTGTGACTTCTCATGTGAACACCGTAAGTTAAGATCGAAGAGTCCTTCTGAAATAAGGCGCCTCTTCAACCCAACTTTGATGTACACATGGCATTTTATAATTTATGGGGTGTGAGAAATAGAAAGGAGGCATGAGATAAAGTGTGAGAGGGCATGAGATGTTTTGGTTTGCACCCCTACGTGCAATATAAATAGGGGTGCATGCCGAGGAGTCTTCGTGATTCAGAATTCTTCCTTCTTTCTTACAAGAGGTTTTTATTGTCCAATTTTCTTTATTCTTTCTCTCTATCCTAGATAAGGTCCTGAAAAAGGACAAAAAGTCTTCCAAAAGGGCTTAGAGAATTGGAATAAAAATTAAGGAGATAAGGAGCAAGAAAGGAAGGCAAGAAAAAAGGTCCAACGGTGTGACAGCAAAGCCAAGAAAGGAGGTTCTGCCCAAATTGTATTTAAATTCTGATAAATCAGAATTTAATTATAGAGAATATTTAAATAGTTGCTAGTGGGTTGATCGAGTCTCTGTGTGGATCAACATTGGAGGGTGAACACGTGGGCACCTAGTGGAAACCTAGACGGATTACTGCCGGCATCTTAGCACAAATTAGGGTCTAGCGATAAGAGGTATGTTTCTATATCTTCTATTTGATATTAATGCATATTATATGGTTTAATTTCTGATAAGGTGATCTTGGAGTTAGGTTTTGGTTTTTTATGATTTCAAAATAAATGCTTTGAAATCCGTGCTTCCACCATTGTCACAAAACCTTTCAGTGGTATCAGAGCAACCTTATTAGAATTAAATCATATGATGATATGTTAATGATTTAATGGCAATATTATAAATATGATATTATCATTATTTATATTTTAATTTGATATTAATATGATGAGATCATATTCATTATTTCATAATTAAATTATGATGAATATAATTATGGAATGTTGCTCTGTCATATTGAATTATGTTCACTATGATGCTATATGATGAGATCATATTTATTATTTTATAATTAAATTATGATGTATATAATTATGGAATGTTGCTCTGTCATATTGAATTATATTCACTATGATGCTAATTTTGTTTATTCATGAATTTATTATGATATAGAAATTAAATATGCATTGAGACCTGAAAAGCCCTCTGTAAAATGATATTAAGTTGTAGTGTAATTAACCAATAGCAGAACCAGTCTATGATGTCTAATTGATCAATCAGTGTCTAGAAAAGTGGTTCATGATTGATAAAGAGAACGTGATTTCTAATTGGTTCCATTGTCTGATCTGGCCAAATTTATTGGTGTCTAAGGAAAGCAACGGGGGGACCCCCACCTCTTTCCCACTTACCTGCCTGATTAAATTAATTTAATTATTGGTTGGGATGCTCGGTGTTATATTCACTACATTATGGCCTTCCTTCATGCTAGGACATTATTATGTCACGAACCATATTAGGTTTGTTGTGTAACCACAAGACCAATTATGAAAACTGACATAATATAGTTCTGGCGCATCGAGATGCTTACAGCAATTTTATGAGTATAATGCTTTGTTGTGCAACCACAAAAGTATTTATATTCTATTTTGACTATATTAAAATGAAGGGTCCTACTTAACTAAAATATTATGGTTTGTTGTGTAAACACAAGGCTATTAATGTTTTAGAGGCCAGGGTTTTTATTAAGAATTGCATGAGATAAAATTGAAAAGAGTTTCCTATCTTTAAACTTATAAAAGGTTTGTTGTGTAACCACAAGATCTTTTATAAGGAATTAGGGTCTCGATCCCACTAAGAAAATCAATCAGGATTTTCTCGAACATCATACTAGAGGGTTATGATGTCTGATAAAATAGTGGGAGACATAATAAAATTAAAGTCCTAATTTAATTGTGTATATCATCTTGAGTTGTTCGCTAATATAATGTTCTTTATTATGTAGATTAATGGCTTCTTCACTTTTACTTCGCTCCATTTTGGATACAAATAAATTGACTGGTACCAACTATGTGGACTGGTTGAGAAATCTTAAAATAGTACTTAGTCAAGAGAAGCTTTCTTACATCCTCGATACCCCTGACATTGAGCCAGCTGGGGAGGATGCCACAGAGGAAGAAAAAGCCACATATAGGATGTGGCAAAATGATTCTTTAACTGTCAAGTGTATCATACTTGCCTCTATGACAAATGAGTTACAGAGGCAGCATGATAGCATGGACACTCATTCCATATTACTCAATTTAAAAGAGCTTTATGGAGAACAGAGTAGGACTGCTAGATATGAGATATCTAAGCAGCTATTCCGTGCCAGAATGGCAGAGGGGTCATCCGTACAAAACCATGTTTTGATGGTTATTGACTTGATCACTCGATTATGTCAATTAGGTTTTGTTATGGATGGGGAGTTGAGTCAGGATCTAATCCTGCAATCACTTTCAAAATTATTTTCTCAGTTTGTCATGAACTATCACATGAATAAACTAAATTCTTCCTTGCCTGAGCTGTTAAATATGCTCAAGACAGCATAAAGCCATATCAAGAAGGATAAGGCTCCTCTTCTTCTTGTGGATGGGATCTCCAAGAAGAAGGCAGGCAAAATAGGTTCTAAAAGGAGGCTGAACCCTAAAGGTGGTATAAATAAGAGAAAGAAGGAAAAAAAGACCTCCAGACAGTCGACCTACTTTCACTGCGGCAAGGCAGGTCATTAGAAAAGGAATTGCAAGGCTTATCTTGCAATAGTGAAGACTGGTGCAAATAATCCACCAAAAGGTATGTATGAGATACATACAATATTATCATTGAATTCTTTCATTTCAAACTCTTGGGTATTGGATACTGCCTGTGGTTTTCATATCTACAAATCATTGCAGGGGCTGCAGAAAATTAGAAGTTTGAGAAAGGGAGACTTCGAGCTCTATGGTGCTGGAGGAGATTCTATCCAAGCAGAAGCTGTAGGGACATATATCTTGAAGTTTCCTTCTGGGAAGATCTTAGAGCTAACAAATTGTTATTACATGCCTAAGATCATTAGAAATATTGTATCTGTATCCTTGTTGATAAAACAAGGATATCAAATATTTGTAACGAGCAATAGTTGCTTGATTAATTTTTCTAATGAAATAATTTGCCATGGCATCTTTGACAATGGTTTGTTGACTCTATATTTAAATAATAATATTTTTTATGTTAATGAAAATAATAAACATAAGAGAGATAATGTAAATAATACCTTACTTTGGCATTGTCGACTTGGTCATATTAGTGAGACTAAGATTAACAAGTTGTACAAAGAAAAGTTCTTTGATCCTTATGATTGTGAATCATTAGGAACTTGTGAATCATGTCTCATGGGTAAAATGATCAAGACTTCATTTAGTGAAAATGGAGATAGGATAAATGAGTTGTTAGGACTTGTACATACAGATGTATGTGGCCCTATGACAACTCAGACCAGAGGTGGATACTCTTATTTTATTACATTTACAGATGATTTATCTAGGTTTGGATATGTGTATCTTATGAAACATAAATCTAAAGCTTTTGATAAATTCAAAGAGTATCAAAATATGATCGAAAAATAAACTGAAAAAAGTATAAAAATCCTTCGATCTGATCGAGGAGGAGAATACTTATCCAATGAATTTTTAGACCATCTTAAAGTAAAGAGAAATATCTCTGAATGGACACCTCCTTATATGCCACAATTAAATGGTGTAGCCGAAAGAAGAAACCGTACCTTATTAGATATGGTACGATCCATGATGTACTTCACTGAATTGCCTACTTTCTTCTAGGGTCATGCTTTAGAGACTGCAATAATTATCTTGAATAGAGTACCTTCTAAATCTGTATCTAGCACTCCATATGAAATATGGAGAGGTAAGAAGCCCAATCTTAAATATTTTAAGATATGGGGATGTTCAGCATATGTCAAAAGAAATTTTGGATATAAGTTAGATGCTAGAGCAGATAAATATTTGTTTGTAGGATATCCTAAGGATAGTATAGGATATCTATTCTACCACCCTACTGAACAAAAGATATTTGTAAGTAGGCATGCCACTTTCATGGAAAAAGAATTTATCCTAGAAAGAGGCAGTGGGAGAAATATTGAAATTAATGAAGTTCAAGAAAAATAAATAGATATTTCTCAACCAAATATTCACATAAATAAGGAAGAACCAGAACACATAACTCCTATCCATAGGTCATATAGGGTATGACATGTACCTATAAGATATGGGTTCATTTTTGAGAATAATGAAGCCCAAGTCATTGAGAATGACGAACCTTTGACCTATACAGAAGCTGTCATGAGTAAGGACTCAGATAAATGGCAGGATGCCATGAAATCCAAGATGGACTCCATGTACACCAACAAAGTATGGACTTTGGTTGATGCACCAGAAGGGGTAAACCCTATTGGGTGCAAATGGGTCTATAAGAAAAAGATTGGAGCAGATGGTCAAATAGAAACCTATAAAGCTAGATTGGTAGCTAAAGGTTTCAGGCAAAAATAGGGTATTGATTATGATGAAACTTTTTCACCTGTTGCCATGCTCAAATCTATTCGGATAATGCTTGCAATAGCAGCATACTATGATTATGAAATATGACAAATGGATATGAAGACTGCCTTCTTGAATGATTTTCTAGAAGAGGAGGTCTACATGTCACAGCCAGAGGGTTTTATCTCAAATGACAGACCAAATCTAGTATGCAGGCTTAAGAAATCTATTTATGGATTAAAGCAAGCCTCAAGGAGTTGAAACATCCGCTTTGATGTAACAGTCAAAGAGTTTGGTTTCATCAAGAATGTGGATGAACTTTGTGTGTATAAGAAGACTAGTGGGTGTGCCCTAGTTTTCTTGGTTCTGTATGTAGATGACATACTCCTTATTGGGAATGATATCCCAATGTTACAAACAGTCAAATTATGGCTATCAAATAAGTTTTCCATGAAAGACTTGAGGGAAGCATCCGATATACTTGGTATTAAGATATATAGAGATAGATCTAAAAGAATGCTAGGTTTATCCCAGTCTAGGTACATTGACTTAATACTGAAAAGATTTAGTATGAATGAGAATAAAAGAGGTTATTTACCCATGAGTCAAGGCATACATCTCTCTAAGAAGATGTCTCCTAAGACAACTGAAGAGAGAAATAGAATGAGTTACATTCCTTATGCTTCGACAGTAGAATCAATAATGTATGCTATATTATGTACCAGGCCTGATGTAGCTTATGCCTTAGGCATAGCCAGTAGATTTCAGGCTGATCCAGGAGAGGATCATTGGAAGGCTGTGAAAAATATTCTAAAGTACTTAAGAAGGACTAAGGATATTTTTCTCATATATAGTGGATCTGATCTTAAACTAGAAGGATATTCTGATTCTAGTTTTCAATCAGACCCAGATGATAGCAAATCCATTTCAAGGTATGTCTTTACTTTGAATGGTGGAGCAGTGAGTTGGAAGAGTTCTAAGCAGCAAATAGTAGCTGACTCAACCATAGAGGTAGAATACATAGCTGCAAGTGAAGCTACCAAGGAAGCTGTCTGGATGAAGAAGTTCATCACTGAATTGGACGTTGTTCCTGAGATTGAGAACCCAGTACCACTTTATTGTGATAATACTGGAGCAGTTGCTCAAGCAAAGGAACCCAGGTCTCACCATAAATCCAAGCATATTTTGAGACACTACCATCTCGTTCGTGAAATAATTGAAAGACAAGATGTCATTATTGAACGAGTAGACACAAAGAACAACATAGCGGATCCGTTCACTAAAGCTTTACCACAGCAGCAGTTTGATCGCCACCTCGATAGTATGGGGTTGAAATATAAGAGAGATTGGCTTTAGTGCAAGTGGGAGATTGAAAGAAATATGCCCTATAAGCCAATCAAAATGTATAAATTTAAGGATATTCTTTTTGTCTCCTGACAACTCATGTACTAATGTTTTAAATAAATAAAGGTATTTAGTTCATCATATGATGCATCTTATTTTTATTATGATGAACCCCATAAATTAGAGCTATGGTTTTAGGGTTATGATGCAATCATACCAGTGAGACCTAAAACCTTAAAACCCTAATTTTAAAATATTCCTAGTCGATGGAACATTGAGTAGGGGATCAATATTTTTGATAAGACTGGTACATCCTGTGTATGCTCGGTTAAGAGGGTAATTGATCTCACAATTACTTGTGTATGACACTAATATAAGGATGTAAGTGTTCATTAGAGAATGAATTCACTGAATTGATCCAATTAAAGAACATCTGATGGAGTCTTATCTACATGTCAACAGATTTTTCTCATAGTGGGAATTGTGCATGTAAATCTTTTGACCTGAGATTGCCATGGAACCTTATAAGCATGAATGCATATTTTGGATCATACTCATTCATGATTTAATCATGTACGGGATGTTCTGGATATGATGGATTGCTTATGAAGGTTGTGAGTAGGTCAATATGGAAACGATCACTCCTAGTAAGAGGAGATCGTATCCTATCTGCTTCAATCAAATAATGATTCAGGAAGACTTTGATCAGAGCATTATAAAAAATTAGAAATAATTTCTAATGTTTCATAAATCAAATCATTATTATTTGATCGAAAGAAATATAAATATAAAATTAGGTTTGACATTTTTCCATACCCAAACTTATATTCGGGATGCAGGATGATCGTAAGATCAAGTTGCACGGTAATTTTCTACTGAAGGATATTTTTGGTATTTCTACCAAAACTTTTATATCTTCCAGGTAGACATGATACGTTGCTAGATGTCAATCATGTCTTGTGAGTTTGATCAAATTAAAGAGTTTAATTCGATCATTAATTAAAAGCTATTTTGATTGATCAAAACGGTTCAGCTTGATTTGACCTAAATCGGCTAGATTGTGTTCTAACCAAATTAGTTTAAATTGCACCTGGACTCACTGCTGGCTAGATGTGGAACCCAATGGGTCACACATAAAGAGAATTGATCATGGGTTTAATTTAATTAAACCATGTTTGCAAGTTGAACATGCTAGCACATGTTGCAAACCCTAGCATTTAGATTCGAATTGAATTCGAATCGGGTTCCGATTTGGGCTAATTTAGAACCAATTTAAGCCAAATTGGATTTGATCTTGAAATGAGTTCAAATTATTTTAATTGGGCTTGCTGTTGGGTGCCAAAAACCAGGGAACCACATGCCTAAGAGTCTCTCTCCTGGCATGTGGATTTAAATCCATGCGCATGAGCCACATGGCGCATGGATAGAGTTGGCGCCACCTTAAATTTGGTCTTATCTATTTTTTCTCCATAGTTTTTATTCTATTAATGGTTTTCAGATGTCTTAGGAGGTGCCTAAGAGTCCTTCTAAGTATTAAACTCCTCGTAGAAAAATTAGGAGAAGTGGTAAGAATTTAAATCCATGCGCATGTGTCACATGGCGCATGGATGGGAGATGACGCCCCTTAACTTGGTCTTTCCTATTTTTATCCGTGGCTTTTATTCTACGAATATTTTTTAGATGTCTTAGGAGGTGCCTAAGAGTCCTTCAGAGTATTAAACTCATCGTAGAAAAATTAAGAGAAGAGATAAGGATTAAATCCATGCGCCACCCCTTGGAAGCGCCCCTTTGAAATTTCAAATGGGGAGATAAGTTTTAACTTATCCACGCCCCTTAATCTCTTGCACCCTTCCTCAAGTTGGCACCCTCTATCTTGGCCATTGGATGGGCTTCCTTCCAGATCCAAAGGCATGGGTTGATGGTGCCAATAAGAGAAGCTTTGTGACTTCTCATGTGAACACCGTAAGTTAAGATCGAAGCATCCTTCTGAAATAAGGTGCCTCTTCAACCCAGCTTTGATGTACACATGGCATTTTATAATTTATGGGGCATGAGAAATAGAAAGGAGGTGTGAGATAAAGTGTGAGAGGGTGTGAGATATTTTGGTTTGCACCCCTACGTGCAATATAAATAGGGGTGCACGCCGAGGAGTCTTCGTGATTCAGAATTCTTCCTTCTTTCATACAAGAGGTTTTTATTGTCCAATTTTCTTTATTCTTTCTCTCTAGCCTAGATAAGGTCCTGAAAAAGGATAAGAAGTCTTCCAATAGGGCTTAGAGAATGGGAATAAAAATTAAGGAGACAAGGAGCAAGAAAGGAAGGCAAGAAAAAAGTTCCAACAGTGTGACAGCAAAGCCAAGAAAGGAGGTTCTGCCCAAATTGCATTTAAATTCTGATAAATCAGAATTTAATTGCAGAGAATATTTAAATAGGTGCTAGTGGGTTGATCGAGTCCCCGTGTGGATCAACGTTGGAGGGTGAACACGTGGGCACCTGGTGGAAACCCAGACGGATTTCTGCCGGCATCTTAGCATAAATTAAGGTCTAGTGAAAAGAGGTATGTTTCTATATCTTTTATTTGATATTAATGCATATTATATGGTTTAATTTTTGATAAGGTGATCTTGGAGTTAGGTTTTGGTTTTTATGATTTCATAATAATTGCTTTGAAATCTGTGCTTCCGCCATTATCACAAAACTTTTCAAATTGAACCTAACTGGGTCACACAAACAAGGGTTAGGGTCTGGATGTCATCAATTGGGCTAACCCAATTGATTTGGATAAGATCCAAATAGGTTCAAAAAAATCGTGCTAGCACATGATTGAGCCTAACTTTCTCCTCGTGTAATCTTTTCTATCTCTACTGAGCCAAATATGATTTGACTCATTCAGAGAATCTTGGAAAGATTTCTCTTAGTCTAAATGAAGTTTGTTCAGCTTTGAAAAGGGTTGTCTTAATTCATGAGATGAATTTAAGACAAACACCTACTAATTTCTGTCACCTACCAATTTTATTTTAGGATATCTGTCAAATGTTGACATATGGGTCTTAAACTGAAGGCCACTTGGTAAGAACTCATTAGAGAATTTTTGTGGAGCCAAACCACATAAAATTGGGTACCATAATTAGATTATGGTGCAAGCCCAATTGAATTAAGTGGGTGCCCCAAGTGGATAAGGTTGGAGAGTCTTGATAAGATTGGACTCTTTGGCGCCAACCTCTCTTTGTTCATATCCAGTGTTGGCACCAACTTTGAGATAGAGGCTTGAGTTCTTATTTGATGTGATAAGATGACATCAAGCAACCAATTAGAATTTTTTTAAAATTTATTGAAATTTTTTGATTGGTTGAGTGATGTGGCACTGCCAGCATACAGGGTCTATATAAACCCTTCTGTGCCTAGGGTTTTTAAAAAGAAGTTATTTTTTGCACCAAACCCAATAGCTGCCATCCCCTCCCTTCTTCTCTATATCCTCCCTTCTCTCCTATCTCTCCTCTTCATGTCCAAGAAGTTGTACATTCATCTGGTGCAAGGAAAAGGCATGGTGATGCCTGGAACAGGAAGGCTGCAAGACATCTTCGAGAGGCTGCTGCTCCAACTTCAGAAGGAGTTCTGAAGCACTTCCAAATTAGATAGAGATCTGATTTTTGGAGCATAGATTTGCAAAGAAAATATATTCTAGGTCCTACCCAAGTAGATACCGATAGAGGCCAGGCACTTGCGTGGCTACATCAGAACCTCGGACTGTGCTGAGATCATCTACAGGGTAATCAGATTACCCTTGAGGTATGTCTATACTTCTCATACATTTAGATTTAATTTTAGATTTTAAATATTAGATAATAAATTATATCTAATAGATATTAGATCTAAAATAGCATAGGATAAAATTTTTAAATTATTCTGCCCCAGATTTGATGAACTCTGGAAGATCCTACAAAGAAAAAAGGTAGTTTTTCCTTCAACTGGTATCAGAGCCAGGTTTTTGGCTCTATTTTAGATCTAATTTAGATCTAATTTTTTATATTTATTTATTTGATATTTAAAAAAATTTAAATATTACATCAGATATGATAAGATCTAAAATTAAAATATTTAAAATTAAATCTAAGAAGATCTAACATGCATGAGATGCATGACTAGACTAGGATTAGTTGAATCCAAGAACAGTCTTAAGTTTTATATTTTAATAAGATTAAAATATAAATTAAATTTAATTTATTCTTTATTTTTTTGATATTATAAGTGCTATAATCAGATCAAAAAATAGAAAATAAAATTTTATTTTTTCCATAAAATTGATCTGTTGCATGCCTAGACTAGTTGTAGAATTGTTCTAGTAACTTGTCTAGAATAGATTTAATTTTGAATAGTTCAATTTAAATCTTATTTTTCAGATATTATATGTGATGTATCCGATATAAAAGCATGTTAATTAAATCAATTTTTGATACATGATATGTACGTAAAGCATGTATTAGTTAGATCTTAAATTATATATGAGATATGTAAATTTAGATCTAACTAGTTTTGTAGTTAAATTTATATTTCTGATTAAGATGTTCCTCATGGCCATCCGATCATAAGAATGATGTAGGGTTTTAAGACCCTCTCTTCTCATTCAATGGGTTGTTCTTATGACGTGTAGAGGTGCTACGCGTTCATCCTTAATCAGAAATCAAAATTTATATTTCTGCAAAATCTTAGATCCTGAAACTCTAAGATTTATTTTATATATTTTATTTATGAACTCAAACTTAATTAATGAATTAAGTTTATAAAATTAATTTGGTCTAAAATTGAAAATTTTAGATCTAAGATATTTTCATAAAATTGGGTTCGGACTTGGGTAGCTCAATTAGGTCTAGCAGTTGATCAAACCGAATCAAGAGTTGGTTAGGTGGGATCATGAAAGCTAATAATTGATCAGTCTAATAGGATTAAGTCTGGGTCAAGGTCGAATCACATTTAGATATGATTCGATCAAGTTAAAACCTAATTTGGCTCAGTGGTTAGAGCCTGGATTGTAGGCTAACCCAATTAGTTCTAGTTCGACAATTTGGTGTCTAAGGTAAGTTGGACGGATGCGACCGACTGATTTTTAATTGGGAGCTACTCGACTCGAATGCATTCTTGTCGAGTTAATGGCATATCCCTTCCACCGGTCTCACTTATTTGGCCATATGTGTCGACCCAATTTTGATTTGAGGTGGCTAACAATTCGAGCTGACCCATGCCACTAGGTTAGTCATAATTGTTATGACTATGTTAAGTCAAGTTTAATGAGACCTAAATCAAATCATTCTAAGAAAATATTAAGTCTAGATCTTCCACCATTGTGGATGTGCGGGCCCTTCCCGGGGTTGATTGTTCTCGGCTGGTTACAGTGGCTCAGTTGCACCAGAAAGATGCAACCATGTCCATTAGGCATTGGATGCAACGAATTAGAGGATGGGTTGGGCTCAATATTCTGGATACGGTGAGGAACCCAATCAGGAATCTAGTTCGTGCAAATGATGGGTCTTACTTAACTAAGGATTGGAGCAATATTCCAGACACGGTGAGCTTCATGAATTAGAGACCAAGTTTTGGGTGTACCATGATTAAAGAATCATTGGATAAGAGTTGTCCACTCATCGGTTGACCCATCACCAATAGCTGTTAGGTGAGGTGATGAGCCAGTTGGTGAGACCGCACCACCCACTAGAAATCACTGATCACAGAGATTTTCACATCTCTACCAAGGGAGTGTAGGGATCTGAAAAAATAGTGGGAGCCTAATTTATTTAAAAATAAAATCCCTAAACAAATTGGTTAAGTCTGATCACAAAATCTAACTAGAAACTTTCGACTCTCTACAGAAAACATATCTACCTCCAACCCCCTAACCAAAATACTAGACACCCACAGATTGATTAGACCCAATTTCAAGGACTGGTTGAGGAACTACAGAATTATTCTGGGTTCTAAAAAATTGACTCATGTCTTGGACCAGGACCCACCTGCCATGCCAGCACGTCCGACTGCTGAATAGAGAGCGTCTCTGAAAAAGTGGACAGATGATGATAACAAAGTAAGGTACTATATGTTGGGTACAATGTCTGATGACTTACAGCGCTAGCATGAGAACATTTTGACTACCCACCAAATGTTGGCTCACCTGCAAGAGTTGTTTGGTGAACAGAGTCGCGCGACCAAGTATCAAGTCTGTCAAAGACTTTTTAAGGCCAAGATGCGTGATGGGCAGTCAGTCCAAGATCATTGTTAGACAATGATCAAGGAACTTGAGGAGCTTGAAAATCTCAGTATCATCTTAGACAAGGATTTTCAGATTGATGTGATCCTTCAGTCCTTGTCCGATGCATATGGTTAGTTCATCATGAACTTCCATATGCATAAGATGCAGTGTACCTTGATCGAGTTAATGAATATGCTGGTTATGGCTGAGCTTTCTATGAAGGGTTCAAAAGGCTTAGTTCTTACTGTGGAGCAGACTTCTTCCAAGAGAAAGTCTTTTAGAAAGAAAAGAAGTCTGCGAAGAAGCAGAAGGTGGATGGCAAGAAGAAGAAGACAGAATTGAAGAAGAAGGCTGCTGATAAGGAAAAATATTTCCACTGCCAATCAGATGGCCATTGCAAGCGAAAATGTCCTTAGTACCTGGCCACCCTAAAGAACAAGAAGGATGGTCCTTCTGGAGGTATGCTCATTTTAGAATCTAACCTTACGATTTCTTTTGCATCCAGTTGGGTGTTTGACTCTGGTTCTAATGCTCATTTGTGCACTTATATGCAGGGTCTTGAGGAGAGCAGGAGGCTGAGGGATGGGGAGATGATCCTATGCGTCGGGAACGGAGCAAGAGTTGCTGCTGTGGCCGTGAAAACCTATCCTTTGTGATTACCGTTAGGATTAGATTTAGTTTTAAGAGACTGTTATTATGTACCTACAGCAAGTAGGAATTTGATTTCTGTTTCATGTTTAGCACAAGAAGGCTATGTGATTAGCTTTCATAAGGATCATTGTAATATTTTTTATGAAAATAATAAAGTTACAAATGGTTTTATCATTAACGATCTTTATCAGTTACATATTGATGTATCTGTATTTAACATCGAGCAAAATATGAATGCCATAGGAATTAAAAGGTCTAGAGATAGTCTAAATAATAGGTATCTGTGGCACCTAAGGCTAGGTTATATAGCGGAAGATAGGGTTAACAAATTGAAAAAATCTGGGCTATTGAGTCTATTGACTTTCGAGTCATATCCAGTTTGTGAATCATGCCTTCAAGACAAAATGACCAAGCTTCTTTTTGTGGGACATGGGGAAAGGGCCACAGACCTACTTGCCCTAGTACATACGGATGTGTGCGGCCCATTTGATGTGCCGGCTAAATACAACTACGTCTACTTCATTACCTTTACCAATGATATATCTAGGTATGGGTATGTGTTTCTAATGAAACACAAGTCTGAAGCTTTTGAAAGGTTCAAAGAATTCAGACATGAGGTAGAAAAATAAATAAAAAGCCCATTAAGATTCTTTAATCAGATCGAGGAGGTGAATACCTTAGTCGGAAGTTCCTAGACTATCTTAAGGATAATGGTATAGTCTCTCAATGGACTCCACCTAGAATGCCTCAACTCAATGAGGTTTCAGAATGGAGAAATTGGACCCTATTAGATATGGTCTGTTCTATGATGAGCTTCACGGACCTTCCTAAATTTTTTTCGGGACATTGTCTCATGACAGCAATTTATGTATTGAATAGGGTTCCATCTAAAACCATTCCTACCACACCATATGAGATATGGCATGGTAAGAAACTAACTCTGAATCATCTCAGAATTTGGGGTTGTCCGGCTCATGTCAAAAGACAGCAGGCGGACAAGTTAGAGTTCAGGTCTTTTAGATCTCGATTCATGGGATATCCTAAAGAGTCATTAGGATACTATTTCTATATTTCGGAAGACCACAATGTGATTGTGAGTCGAAATACTATTTTTTTGAAAAATAATTTATTTAAGATGGTGGCATCGGAAGAATAATTA